>NW_006790551.1:4087527-4134520 GCF_000442215.2 Lipotes vexillifer
CAAGACGAGGGGATATATGTATACATATAGCTGGTTCACTTCATTGTACAGTAGAAACTAACGCAACATTGTAAAGCAACTAGACCCCAATTTAAAAAAAAAAAAAAAGACAAGAGGGAGAGTCAGACCATACAGTTCTTAGTTGCTAATGGACTGCAATTGGTCATAAATGATACTTAGGCTCAAAGATGGCTTTGGATTGGACATTATCTGTTTTGACCTTAAAAAATTCTTGGATAAGAGTGACATGAAGTAAACCAAGTTTTTTCCTATGGATTGTGGAGCAAACACAAAGTTGCTAACACTTATCAGAAAAATAAAGTGATCTTTGTTTTATATACATTGCCTTTTAAAGAAAAATAAAAGAGTGACTCAGGGCAGTCTTCAGGCCTGAGGTCTAGCCTCAGCCCCATCACTGGCTCCATAGCTTCCTTCTCTGGGTATTAGTTTATATGTCTCCAAACAAAGGAAGGGCTCAGATGATTTATATTCTCTTTCATCTCCACTATTCAATAATTCTACAAAAGAGAAAATTAAATCAAGAATGCCTCCTCCAGTTCCGTCATTAATAAAATACAGAGAAAAATTTTCAAATCATTTTGACTTGCCTTTATATTTTTATTTATTTTAATTTTACAAATACAAATGAAAGGATAAAATGTAATTACTATTTCCTCACTAATGCTGGATTTCCTGGGAAATAAAATGTTGAAAATGTAGTTCTTTTGTCTCCTAGCTAGTCTAATAAGAATATAATTGGAGAGAAATTTTTCTTAATGCTTTTAGGTAATCAACTACTTTCAGGATCTTTTAAGCATTGTCTACAATTTCAAGGTTCTACAAATTAAGGCATCCGTGTACTTCTGTTAAAAATCCCTTTTTCAACATGCAAATAATTATACATTTTATGATCAAATTTCCATTTCTGATCTTTCCCCAATAGTCTTTTATAAGTGTTAAATAAATTGTTGATAATTGTGTGAAAATAGTGGTTAAATCCCAGTTTTATTACTGCCTACCTGAGTGAGCTTGATAAGTTACTTCATTCCTTGTGTCTTGGTCTCCTCATGTTTAAAACAGAATGGGGGGCTTCCCTGGTGGCGCAGTGGTTGAGAGTCCGCCTGCCGAGGTAGGGTACACGGGTCCGTGCCCCGGTCCGGGAGGATCCTACATGCCGCGGAGTGACTGGGCCCGTGAGCCACGGTCACTGAGCTTGCGCGTCTGGAGCCTGTGCTCCGTAACAGGAGAGGCCACAACAGTGAGAAGCCTGCATACCGCAAAAAACAAAAACAAAAAACAAAAAACCAGAATGGGGAATTCCCCAGCGGTCCAGTGATTGAGACTCTGAGCTGCCAATGCCAATGCCAGGGGCCTGGGTTCGATCCCTGGTTAAGGAACTAGGACCCTTCAAGCTGTACAGTGAAGCCAAAAAAAAAAAAAAAAAAGCAGAATGAACATTTTGCTATTATGAAGAAAAATTAGATAATATAAGGAAAACTGCTCTGAATACAGTAAAGAGTTTATCTAAGGTAGTTACTGGGTTTTTTTTTTGCTTGTTTTTTGGGGTTTTTTTTTTGTGGTACACGGGCCTCTCACTGCTGTGGCCTCTCCCGTTGCGGAGCACAGGCTCCAGACACACAGGCTCAGCAGCCATGGCTCACGGGCCCAGCCGCTCCGTGGCATGTGGGATCTTCCCAGACCGGGGCAGGAACCCGTGTCCCCTGCATCAGCAGGCGGACTCTCAACCACTGCGCCACCAGGGAAGCCCTTTTGTTTTGTTTTTTAAGCACCTAACACAGTGCCTGACCAAGTTAGGTAGTCAACAAATATTTGACAATGAATAGACGGTTGAATGAATAAATAATAGCCATTGCCCTTCAGATTCTCTGTTGAGATTTAGATTGCTGCTACAAGAGCCCAAATTTATCAGTCTAGATCTTCCACTTGGAGGTTGTTCATTATCTTAGTTACCTATGTGTTGACAACCATTATGTTAAAGATGCTAATGGATGTGTAGTACTACAACTCAATATTTTAAATACTGAAGTAGTTATAGCTTGAATTTTGTGGGCTAATGATCAATAATAATTTAATGTGTCATTATGAGAACACCTAGCAGAGACACACAATAACCTCTCAGTAAAAGCACTTTCCCTTCTTTCTTTTCTTCTCTTCCCTAAAGACGTCCACATTTTAGTAAATGCACCAGTCAGTATAGTCTAACCTATACTGTGGTTGAAAAAAAAAAATCTCCAAAATTTCAGTGTGTTAAAACAACGAAGCTTTATTTCTTACTCATGATACGTGTCTGTTACTGGTCTCTAGGAGTTCTGCTCCTTGTGGTCATTCATGGGCCCAGGCTGATAGCACAGGTATCATCTCAAACATGTCCAGTTGCTGTACCAGAGGGATACTGTTTTGGAGGGTCTCATATTGGCCACTAGATGCACAAGCCTGGAAGTGACATACCTCTCATCTGCTCACAACTCATTGGCCAGAACTAGTCATGTGGCCCTACCCAATGACAAGGGCCTAGAAAGCACAATCCTACCACATCCCCAGAATGCAGAGAACCAGAAATACTTGGGAAGCTGCACTAATGACTTCCATAGAGACATAACGATTGTTTGGAACAACATAACCTACCCTTAATTCATTTACTCACTCAAAAATCCTGCTTCAAGCCAAGCAAAATTTTCCCCATGTTTATTCTAAGGAGAAAGAAGCAAGAGACTGGGGAGAGAGATGATAAGGAAAAGTGGGGAAAGAGAAAGATAAAAAACGTCAGGAAGAAAGCAGGGAGGTAGAAAAAGAGCAAATCAAAGAAAATGTAACTATTCCAGAATATTCATCATCAGTGAAAGGTTATGTGCGGCTCTAGCATTTTTAGAGACTCCAACTTCTCTTGAAATTTCCAGAATTACTAAATATTTTAGATTTTCTATTTATAGTTTCCTAATCAAAGAGCAAAAGTTAATACTTGAACATATGACCATTTTCAGAGTGATTTCAGTGAAATCATACTGTAGGATAGTTATTATTATCCCTATTGATAAATACCAAAGCTGAGGCTCTAACAGGTTTAATGAGAAGCTACGCCACTAGCGAATAATTTAGTGATGAGGCGGGTCACGGAGTGGCGGAGTGCAGAAGGGTAAAGGGGAAGGAAGTAGAGTGAAAAGAAATAATAAAGGAGACAATATGGTCCCCCCAAAAATGATCCAAGAAAGAGAAAGCCCTGACTCATCAGTTGGTATCATAAAGCAGCAGAGAGGTTTCAGTTTGTGAGTTCTCTGGCCTTTTTTAGGAACGGCCTTTTACACTTTGGATGACATTCTAGATGGTTTCAAAGCCATAACAGCAATCACAGCAAGTGGTTAAAGATGGTGAAGCAGGAACCGAATTTTCCCAGAATTTGCTCAGAATCCAGGGCACAGGAAAGGAAGCTGTGGTGAAGCCACCTGTGCCAGCGCCCTGCCCGGGGAGACCTGGGAGCCAGGATGTTGAAGAAGGACTTCAACCTGCAACCTTGATCACTGCCAAGGAGCAGCAAATGGCAGCTGCCTGACATGGATGCCCATTAGCCTGGGACATCTACTCACAAAGAACGGCCCAGCAGTGTTCATTATTACTCCCTAGATTCAGCTAATCTGGGCAACCCCAGGAAGCCCCCAAATCAAGAAAAACGATATTACATCAGGTTCAGTACAGTTTGCCCAGTGCTTAGAAGGTTCTTTATCCCCTGATACATGTTTTCTAAATCTGTATTTTATTTTTGTATCTTTACTCTTCCTGAAAAGATTTCTTTACAATCCTTAAATATTTAAGTACTTGAAGAAAAATATTATTTTGGAGGTGAGAGTTCCATTTTTTTTTTGCTGGAAGAAAACTTATTCCTGGGAAGAAGTTTTTGGCTGCTGGTCCCTTGACAAACATCTGAAGAGCCAATGGCTGCGTGTAATTTTAAAAGTTGAAAAACGAGTGATGATTTGATGGGTTCATTAACCTCACAGCATTGTCAGTTCGTTCTCACAGAACTCTGGGAGCAGGTGGAGAGCAGGAAAAGAGTTCCCTGGGAGCCTCCCCCAGGGAACGTCTCTGAATGTCTTCCCTTGGACTGCACTACTGATTCAACCCTGGGCAGAGCACCAAAATGCTGGCAGAGCCCAGGGAAAGGGCTTCCTCCTCCGACTCTCCTCCTGACTCCACCCCCGCTGTTGCTTCTGCTGAGGGCCCTGCTCAGGATGGCAAAGCCTGTGCGTGGTTGTCAGACAATCACACTGCTCCCACCCACCTAGGGCACTGCTCACAGGCCTGCCATATGCTGCTGGATCCAGGAAAGATTCTCTGCCTAGAATTATGACATAAAAATTCTCTGAAAATTCCATTGTCAAATGTTCATGGAGCCAATCACCTTGAGGGTGAGGTTTTCAAAATGTTCTGCTCACTCCCCAGCACAGTGTACAAGAAAAGGAGTGGGTGGGTGGACATCTGAAATATCATTGCTGTATTCTAGCCAGTTTCCTCATAACCGTGAGATACTGAAGAGCAGAAGAGAATGTTCTCTCCACCACAATACTATGCAATAATTATTTATTGGCCTGGGACCTGAAGTTGAAGCACATACTTAAATTGGTGCTAGGTAATTTTTTTAGATGATAAAATTTACTAGGACATGCTACGCAAAATGTGATTCCAGGGCTTCCCTGGTGGCGCAGTGGTTGAGAGTCCGCCTGCCGATGCAGGGGACACAGGTTTGTGCCCCGGTCCGGGAAGATCCCACATGCCGCGGAGCGGCTGGGCCCGTGAGCCATGGCTGCTGAGCCTGCGCGTCCGGAGCCTGTGCTCCGCAACGGGAGAGGCCACAGCAGTGAGGGGCCCGCATACCGCAAAAAAAAAAAAAAAAAAGGAACATTCTCATTACTTTTACGTTTCTGCATTCTCATCACATGCAGAAATGTGGCCAAGAAGGTTTCTTTCACCTAACTTATGTGGAACCCAAACAGCAAAGCTATTAATATAACCAAGCTGGTGCAAATGATTTTCAGCACTCGATTTGGATATTTTGAGTATGTCGGCTATCTCTCATGTGGTATAATGTTGATTGTTCTCAATTAATGTCTCGATTTGATCGCTATCAACTTCAACCGGTCTACCCAACCGTGGAACACCGTCCAGAGAGAAATCTCCAGCACAAAACTTCGCAAACCACTTTTGACACGTTCAATCAGTCACAGCACCTTCTCCATACACTGCACAAATCTTTTTTTCCCTTTCAGTTGCATTTTTACCTTTCTGGAAATAATAAAGCATAATATGCTGAAAATGTTGCTTTTTTCTTCCATCTTCAGCATTAAAATGGCTACACAAAAATTAACCAATTTTGATGTCTTTTCTTAAATGCACTCTGATATGACAGCTGTCACATACAATCTAACAAAACTGTTTCGAACGAAGTTAAAGACAACTAAAGTGCTACTAGAGCCATCTTACAGAAAAAACCGAGCGAACCTTTCGGCTAACCCAATATTGGTGTCTTCCTTAATTAACCAATGGGAAGATAAATAATAATACTGTGGCTCTGGATTTGTTATGATGTTTAAATGAATTAATACATGTAAAGCCCTTAGGACAGTACTTAGAGCAAACACTCAAATATTGACTATTGTTATTATTAATCATATTATTAAGTTTCATGGCATGGTCTTTTGTAGGACTTTAAAATTTGGAATAAGATGGGAGTTTGGTAGAGTAAGGATACCAGGTAGAAGAATTTATCAGATATGTGAAAATATAAGACATGAGAAAATTTTTAAATGTTAAATTATAAGCAAGTGACTTTGTTAGATACACTGAAAGAAATGCTAAATTTAAAAACTGGTTTTACATGTGTCCACTAAGCAATATTTCTCAGAGAAATATCTGCTGCCTTTCCTACCTTTTTTTAACCATTATGATCAACATTTACTAAGCACCTATTACTTGCCAGGCCTTAATCCACATGATAAGCGTCTTAGATCAGGTCCCGCCAGAAGTAGACCCTTAGATAAAAGGTATGAGTGTAAATAGTTTGAGTTCATTTGAGTGATTCCAGAAAGTATCAGTAAGGGGAGTGGGAAAGTAAGATAAGAAGGAAAGGAAGCTAATAAAATGGGTTATGCTGCAGGTTACTACTCAGGGCAATGGGGCTCAATCCCCCAAGAATGCTGGGAGCCAGTATAGTACATGTCTCAGAGTCACTTCAACCCAGGGGCAAGTTGCTTCTCCTGAGAGGTATTACCTCCTGGGCACTTCCAGCCTGTCTAGCACATAGACCAGTGGACTCCTGTCACAAGAGGAAGACAGACACCAAGAGTCAATAGGCTAAGAATTGGGACCGCTCTGGTGGGCATGTAGAGAAGATATAGACAAGACAATGACAGCATGGGCTACAATGAAGATTCAAAGATGGTTTGTCTCATCAAAACACTCCTAGCTCTATAGAGAAATTAAAAAGAAAAAAAAATTCGATAAAGTCTCTAATTGCTTGTGACATGTTATTCTGCAGAGTATTTAATAAATTGCCTAGATATTTTTATAGGCTTACAATTAAAAAGTGAACCATGAAAAATAGCTCCTTAGACAGTTTACTGAGAGTCTGTGTCTAGGATTATATAAAATTTGTTAAGATGAAGCTGATTTTATTGCAAATTCTTAACCATTGCAGATATTAGCTATCTCTTATGGTTACTTTGGTGATAAAGTTAAAGAAAGTAAAGAGGATACAAAATAACTTAAGACAGTGCCTAAGCTCCATATATATCCATAATTCATGTAATAAAATAGTAAAAATAAAATAATACTTGCAAGCCACATATGGTAAATTCTAACATTATTCAAAAATATTTGCTGGGCTTCCCTGGTGGCGCAGTGGTTGGGAGTCCGCCTGCCGATGCAGGGGACACGGGTTTGTGCCCCGGTCCGGGAAGATCCCACATGCCGCGGAGCGGCTGGGCCCGTGAGCCACGGCCGCTGAGCCTGCGCGTCTGGAGCCTGTGCTCCGCAACGGGAGAGGCCACAACAGTGAGAGGCCCGCGTATCGCAAAAAAAAAAAAAAAATTTGCTGACCCTCCCTAATAGGAGGATTATACTTCAGGCTTGAGCACATGGTTATTTTAGTAAATGACATGTAAGTGGAATTAACATGAAACACATTCAGCATAAGGTTTGAAGCATCATTTGGTCTACGATTGCTCTTTTCTCTCTACTGCAAGACGACCACATAACATATAGAAGCTGCTCTTTCATCCTTGGTTTCAGGATGAAGACAAAATAAGGTATCAAGCTGACCCATGAACTAACACAAGCAAGATATAATCCTGTTATCGAAAGCCATTAAGATTTAGGGGCTGTGAAAGAAAAAAGATCAGGTCAGAAATAAATGAAAAAGAAATGAAGGAAACTATAGCAAAGATCAATAAAACTAAGAGGTGCTTCTTTGAGAAGATAAACAAAATAGATAAACCATTAGCCAGACTCATCAAGAAAAAAAGGGAGAAGACTCAGATCAATAGAATCAGAAATGAAAAAGGAGAAGCAACAACTGACACTGCAGAAATACAAAGGATCATGGGAGATTACTACAAGCAACTCTGTGCCAATAAAATGGACACCCTGGAAGAAATGGTCAAATTCTTAGAAATGCACAACCTTCCGATACTGAACCAGGAAGAAATAGAAAATATGAACAGACCAATCACAAGCACTGAAATTGAAACTCTGATTAAAAATATTCCAACAAACAAAAGCCCAGGACCAGATAGCTTCACAGGCGAATCCTACCAAACATTTAGAGAAGAGATAACACCTATCATTTTCAAATTCTTCTAAAATATAGCAGAGGAAGGAACACTTCCAAACTCATTCTAAGAGGCCACCATCACCCTGATACCAAAACCAGACAAAGATGTCACAAAGAAAGAAAACTATAGGCCAATATCACTGATGAACATAGATGTAAAAATCCTCAACAAAATACTGGCAAACGGAATCCAACAGCACATTAAAAGGACCATACACCGTGATCAAGTGGGGTTTATCCCAGGACTGCAAGGATTCTTCAATATACGTAAACCAATCAATGTGATACACCATATTAACAAATTGAAGGAGAAAAACCATATGATCATCACAATAGATGCAGAGAAAGCTTTTGACAAAATTCAACACCCATTTATGATAAAAACCCTCCAGAAAGTAGGCATCGAGGGAACTTACCACAACATAATAAAGGCCATATAAAACAAACCCACAGCCAACATCGTCCTCAATGGCGAAAAACTGAAAGCATTTCCACTAAGATCAGGAACAAGACAAGGTTGCCCACTCTCACCACTCTTATTCAACATAGTTTTGGAAGTTTTAGCCACAGCAATCAGAGAAGAAAAGGAAATAAAAGGAATCCAAATCGAAAAAGAAGAAGTAAAGCTGTCACTGTTTGTAGATGACATGATACTATACATAGAGAATCCTAAAGATGCTACCAGGAAACCACTGGAGTTAGTCAATGAATTTGGTAAAGTAGCAGGATACAAAATTAATGCACAGAAATCTCTTGCATTCCTATACACTAATGATGAAGAATCTGAAAGTGAAATTAATAAAACACTCCCATTTACCATTGCAACAAAAAGAATAAAATATCTAGTAATAAACCTACCTAGGGAGACAAAAGACCTGTATGCAGAAAATTATAAGACACTGATGAAAGAAATTAAAGATGATACAAATAGATGGAGAGATATGCCATATTCTTGGACTGGAAGAATCAACATTGTGAAAATGACTATACTACCCAAAGCAATCTACAGATTCAATGCAATCCCTATCAAACTACCACTGGCATTTTTCACAAAACTAGAACAAAAAATCTCACAGTTTGTATGGAAACACAAAAGACCCCAAATAGCCAAAGCAATCTTGAGAAAGAAAAATGGAGCTGGAGGAATCAGGCTCCCTGACTTCAGGCTATACTACAAAGCTATAGTAATCAAGACAGTATGGTATTGGCATAAAAACAGAAATATAGATCAATGGAAGAGGACAGAAAGCCCAGAGGTAAACCCATGCACATACGGTCACCATATCTTTGATAAAGGAGGCAAGAATATACAGTGGAGAAAAGACAGCCTCTTCAATAAGTGGTGCTGGGAAAACTGGATAGCTACATGTAAAAGAATGAAATTAGAACACTCCCTAACACCATACACAAAAATAAACTCAGAATGGATAAAAGACTTAAATGTAAGGCCAGATACTATTAAAACTCTTAGAGGAAAACATAGGCAGAACACTCCATGACATAAATCACAGCAAGATGCTTTTTGACCCACCTCCTAGACAAATGGAAATAAAAACAAAAATAAACAAATGGGACCTAATGAAAGTTAAAAGCTTTTGCACAGCAAAGGAAACTATAAACAAGACAAAAAGATAACCCTCAGAATGGGAGAAAATATTTGCAAAGGAAGCAACTGACAAAGGATTAATCTCCCAAATTCACAGGCAGCTCATGCAGCTCGATATCAAAAAAACAAGCAACCCAATTCAAAAATGGGCAGAAGACCTAAATAGACATTTCTCCAAAGAAGATAAACAGATTGCCAACAAACACATGAAAGAATGCTCAACATCATTAATCATTAGAGAAATGCAAATCAAAACTACAATGAGGTATCACTCACACCAGTCAGAATGGCCATCATTAAAAAATCTACAAACAATAAATGCTGGAGAAAACAGAACCCTCTTGCACTGTTGGTGGGAATGTAAATTGATACAGCCACTATGGAGAACAGTATGGAGGTTCCTTAAAAAACTAAAAATAGAACTATCATATGACCCAGCAATCCCACTGCTGGGCATATACCCAGAGAAAACCATAATTCAAAAAGACACATGCACCCCAATGTTCACTGCAGCACTATTTACAATAGCCAGGTCATGGAAGCAACCTAAATGCCCCTCAACAGACGAATGGATAAAGAAGATGTGGTACATATATACAATGGAATATTACTCAGCCATAAAAAGAAACGAAATTGAGTTATTTGTAGTGAGGTGGATGGACCTAGAGTCTGTCATACAGAGTGAAGTAAGTCAGAAAGAGAAAAACAAATACTGTATGCTGACACACATATATGGAATCTAAGGGGGAAAAAAATGGTCATGAGGAAACTAGGGGCAGGACGGGAATAAAGATGCAGACCTACTAGAGAATGGACTTGAGGATATGGGGAGGGGGAAAGGTAAGCTGGGATGAAGTGAGACAGTGGCATGGACATATATACACTACCAAATATAAAATACATAGCTGGGGGGAGGCAGTTGCATAGCACAGGGAGATCAGCTCAGTGCTTTGTGACCATCTGGAGGGGTGGGATAGGGAGAGTGGGAGGGAGGGAGATGCAAGAGGGAAGAGATATGGGGTTATGTGTATATGTATAACTGTTTCACTTTGTTATAAAGCAGAAACTAACACACCATTGTAAAGCAATTATACTCCAATAAAGATGTTAAAAAAAAAAAGATTTAGGGGCTCTTTATTACTGCAGAATAACTCAGCCTAAACTGACTGACAGAACATGAATGAAAAAAAACCACATTCATGCCTATAATGCATATTCTAAATTCTCTGAATGCAAAGGGAAGTTAGAGGCCATCTAGTCAAACTAGAAATTTCTAATAGCCCTGGAGAAGGAAAAAAAAAGTATTTAAGTAGCTGTAGGTATAAGGTTTAAAGCAGTGGCTCTCAAAACTATCTGTCCAAATGTTCTGTATTTTAAAAAATCAGTTCTTTAATACATTAAAATGAAATTCATGTTATGACCAAATAACCACATAACTTTTTTTTTATACAGCAGGTTCTTATTAGTTATCCATTTTATACATATTAGTGTATATATGTCAATCCCAGTCTCCCAATTCATCCCACCACCACCCCCCTGCCACTTTCCCCCCTTGGTGTCCATACATTTGTTCCCTGTATAGTGTCTCAATTTCTGCTCTGCAAACCGGTTCATCTGTACAATTTTTCTAGGTTCCACATAAATGCATTAATATATGATATTTGTTTTCCTCTTTCTCACTTACTTCACTCTGTATGACAGTATCTACATCCATCCACATCTCTACAGATGACCCAGTTTCGTTCCCTTTTATGGCTGAGAAATATTCCATTGTATATATGTACCACATCTTCTTTATCCATTCATCTGTTGATGGGCATTTAGGTTGTTTCCATGACCTGGCTATTGTAGACAGTGCTGCAATGCACATTGGGGTGCATGTGTCTTTCTGAATTATGGTTTCTCTGGGTATACGCCCAGTAGTGGGATTGCTGGGTCATATGGTAATTCTATTTTTAGTTTTTTAAGGAAACTCCATACTGTTCTCCATAGTGGCTGTATCAATTTCCATTCCCACCAACAGTGCAAGAGGGTTCCCTTTTCTCCACACCCTCTCCAGCATTTCTTGTTTGTAGATTTTCTGATGTTGTCCATTCTAACTGGTGTGAGGTGATACCTCATTGTAGTTTTGATTTGCATTTCTCTAATGATTAGTGATGTTGAGTATCCTTTCATGTGTTTGTTGGCAATCTGTCTATCTTCTTTGGTGAAATGTCTATTTAGGTCTTCCACCCATTTTATTTTTTTAACATCTTTATTGGAGTATAATTGCTTTACAATGGTGTTCCTCCCATTTTTGGATTGGATTGTTTATATTTGTGATATTGAGCTGCATGAGCTGCTTGTATATTGTGGAGATTAATCCTTTGTCAGTTGCTTCCTTTGCAAGTATTTTCTCCCATTCTGAGGGTTGTCTTTCTGTCTTCTTTATGGTTTCCTTTGCTGTGCAAAAGCTTTTAAGTTTCATTAGGTCCCATTTGTTTATTTTTGTTTTTATTTCCATTTCTCTAAGAGGTGGATCAAAAAAGATTTTGCTGTGATTTATTTTAAAGAGTGTTCTTCCTAAGTTTTCCTCTAAGAGTTTTATAGTGTCCAATCTTACATTTAGGTCTTTAATCCATTTTGAGTTTATTTTTGTGTATGGTGTTAGGGAGTGTTCTAATTTCATTCTTTTACATGTAGCTTTGTAGTATAGTCTGAAGTCAGGGAGCCTGATTACTCTAGCTCTTTTTTTTCCCCTCAAGATTGCTTTGACTATTTGGGGTCTTTTGTGTCTCCATACAAATGTTAAGATTTTTTGTTCTAGTTCTGTAAAAACTGCCATTGGTAATTTGACAGGGATTGCATTGAATCTGCAGATTGCTTTGGGTATAGTCATTTTCACAATATTGATTCCTCCAATCCAAGAACATGGTATATATCTCTATCTGTTTGTATCATCTTTAATTTCTTTCCTCAGTGTCTTATAGTTTTCTGCATACAGGTCTTTTGTCTCCCTAGGTAGGTTTATTCCTAGGTATTTTATTCTTTTTATTGCAGTGGTAGATGGGAGTGTTTCCTTAATTTCTCTCTCAGATTTTTCATCATTAGTGTATAAGAATGGAAGAGACTTCTGTGCATTAATTTTGTATCCTGCAAGTTTACCAAATTCATTGATTAGCTCTAGTAGTTTTCTGGTGGCATCTTTAGGATTCTCTATGTCCAGTATCATGTCATCTGCAAACAGTGACAGTTTTACTTTTTCTTTTCCAGTTTGTATTCCTTTTAATTTTTTCTTCTCTGATTGCCATGGTTAAGACTTCCAAAACTATGTTGAATAATAGTGGCGAGAGTGGACATCCTTGTCTTGCTCCTGATCTTAGAGGAAATGCTTTCATTTTTTCACCATTGAGAATGATGTTTGCTGTGGGTTTCTCGTATATGGCCTTTATTATGTTGAGGTAGGTTCCCTCTATGCCCACTTTCTGGAGAGTTTTTATCATAAATGGGTGTTGAATTTTGTCAAAAGCTTTTTCTGCCTCTATTGAGATGATCATATGGTTTTTACTCTTCAGTTTGTTAATATGGTGTATCACACTGATTGATTTGTGTATATTGAAGAATCCTTGCATCCCTGGGATAAATCCCACTTGATCATGGTGTATGATCCTTTTAATGTGATGTTAGATTCTGTTTCCTAGTATTTTGTTGAGGATTTTTGCATCTATATTCATCAGTTATATTGCTCTGTAATTTTCTTTTTTTGTAGTATCTTTGTTTCAGTATCAGGGTGATGGTGGCCTCATAGAATGAGTTTGGGAGTGTTCCTTCCTCTGCAATTTTTTGGAAGAGTTCGAGAAGGATGGGTGTTAGCTCTTCTCTAAATGTTTGATAGAATTCACCTGTGAAGCCATCTGGTCCTGGACTTTTGTTTGTTGGAAGATTTTTTTTTTTTTTTTTTTCCTTGCGTTATGCGGCCCTCTCACTGTTGTGGCCTCTCCCATTTGCGGAGCACAGGCTCCGGACGCGCAGGCCCAGCGGCCATGGCTCACGGGCCCAGCCGCTCCGCGGCATGTGGGATCCTCCTGAAACGGGGCCCGAACCCGCGTCCCCTGCATCGGCAGGCGGACTCTCAAGCACTGCGCCACCAGGGAAGCCCTGTTGGAAGATTTTTAATTACAGTTTTAATTTCATTACTTGTGATTGGTCTGTTCATATTTTCTATTTCTTCCTGGTTCAGTCTTGGAAGGTTATACCTTTCTAAGAATTTGTCCATTTCTTCCAGGTTGTCCATTTTATTGGCATTGAGTTGCTTGTAGTAGTCTCTTAGGATGCTTTGTATTTCTGTGGTGTCTGTTGTAACTTCTCCTTTTTCATTTCTACTTTTATTGATTTGAGTCCTCTCCCTCTTTTTCTTGATGAGTCTGGCTAATGGTTTATCAATTTTGTTTATCTTCTCAAAGAACCAGATTTTAGTTTTATTGATCTTTGCTATTGTTTTCTTTGATCCTATTTCATTTATTTCTTCTCTTTATGATTCTGATCTTTATGATTATATGATTATATTCTGATCTTTATGATTTCTTTCCTTCTACTAACTTCGGGTTTTGTTTATTCTTTTCTCTAGTTCCTTTAGGTGTAAGGTTAGATTGTTTATTTGAGATTTTTCTTGTTTCTTGAGGTAAGCTTCTATTGCTATAAACTTCCCTCTTGGAACTGCTTTTGCTGCCTCCCATAGGTTTTGGATCGTCGTGTTTTTGTTGTCATTTGTCTCTAGGTATTTTTTGATTTCCTCTTTGATTTCTTCAGTGATCTCTTGGTTATGTAGCAATGTACTGTTTAGCCTCCATGTTTTTGTGTTTTTTATGTTTTTTCCCATGTAATTGATTTCTAATCTCATAGTGTTGTGGTCAGAAAAGATGCTTGATATGATTTCAGTTTTCTTAAATTTACTGAGGCTTGATTTGTGACCCAAGATGTGATCTATCCTGGAAAATGTTCTGTGTGCACTTGAGAAGAAAGTGTAATCTGCTGTTTTTGGAGGGAATGTCCTAAAAATATCAATTAAATCTATCTGGTCTATTGTGCCATTTAAAGCTTGTGTTTCCTTATTAATTTTCTGTTTGGATGATCTGTCCATTGGTGTAAGTGAGGTGTTACAGTCTCCCACTATTATTGTGTTACTGTCGATTTCCTCTCTTATAGCTGTTAGCAGTTGCGTTATGTATTGAGGTGCTCCTATGTTGGGTGCATATATAATTGTTATATCTTCTTGGATTGATCCCTTGATCATTATGTAGTGTCCTCCCTTGTCTATTGTAACATTCTTTATTTAAAGTCTATTTTATCTGACATGAGTATTGCTACTCCAGCTTTCTTTTGATTTACATTTGCATGGAATATCTTTTTCCATCCCCTCACTCAGTCTGTATTTGTTTCTAGGTCTGAAGTTGGTCTCTTGTAGACAGTATATGTGGGTCTTGTTTCTGCATCTATTCAGCGAGCCTGTGTCTTTTGTTTGGAGCATTTAATACATTCAGTTTTAAGGTAATTATCGATATGTATGCTCCTATTACCAGATTTTTAATTGTTATGGGTTTGTTTTTGTAGGTTCTTTTCTTCTCTTGTGTTTCCCACTTAGAGAATTGTTGTAGAGCTAATAGCCACATAACTTTTAAACAATTCTAAACAATATGCTAAATATTATAAAAAGGAGATAAAAGGAAAGTAATTTACAAGGTAATATATATTTCAATGTTATTATAATAACATGTATTTCAATATGTAATTGTACGTACTTGAAGACACCTACATAATTCAAAAGAAGTACAAGAAAATGAAAGTTCAGAGATCCCAGAGGCTACTGGAATAAAAATAAGTGATAAGACATATAATAACAGCAGACTTGTTAACATGATAAAGAGAAAAATAACCTTAACTAAGGTAGTGATAACATTAGATAAATTGCAGACTGTCCATAAAAGAAAAAATAGAAATATGATATTTTTCACAAATAAACTGGACCTTATAACTCTTATGTCAGAATAATTCACTTTTTATAACATGTTATTGAGAGTAAAAAAAAATTATCACAGAAAACATATTTCTTTTTGAAATCTCACATACATATCAATGCATAAATATATCTCTTGTATATAACAAGACCTTGGGCATGCAATGGAGAACTGCTAACAATAAAAAGGAACAAACTATTGATACACGCAAAAATTCAGTTGAATCTTAAAGGCATTATCCTGAGTAAAAGATAAAAGTTATATTGACCTTGTTGGAAAACAGATTACTCATTGTCAGGGGTTCAGAGTGGAGAGAGGGCATGACTCCACAGTAGCAGCCTCAGGGAGTTTTTAGGAGTAATGGATCTATTCTGTTTCCTGATGTGGTGGTGTTCACATTGAATCCATCCATGTGCTAAAGTCATACTGCTATACATCAAAAAAAAAAAGGCAACTTTACTGCATGTTAATTTCTTTTTAAATCATTGCTCAGGGTTCTAGAGAAACAGAAACAATAAGATGTGGTGTGTGTGTGTGTGTATATTATAAGGACTGGCTCACTTGATTATGGAGGATGACAAGTCCAAAGCTGCAGTGTGAGCTGACAATCCGGAGACCAGTGAGGGTCAATTGTACAGGTGAAATATGAAGACAGCCTGCTGAAGAATTTCCTTTTGTTCAGGGAGGCTGGTCTTTTTGTTCTATTCAGACCTTCAACTGATTAGATGTGGCCCACTCACATTATGAAGGGCAATTTGTCTTACCCCAAATTCACAAATTTAAACAGTAATCTCATTTGAAATCACCCTCCAAGTTGACTCATAAAATTAACCATCACAATCATGGAAGCCATATCCTTCAATAAACAATGGGAAATCGATGGTGGAATGAAGAAAAGAAAAAGTGACATAAGACAGTCAAGTCAAGAAATATCCCAATCATAAATAAATAAATTATTTTCATGTAACTTTCATGTTTCTTGTCATGTGACTTCAACATTTAAAAAGTATGTGATGGGGCTTCCCTGGTGGCACAGTGGTTGAGAATCCACCTGCCGATGCAGGGGACACGGGTTTGTGCCCCGGTCTGGAAGATCCCACATGCCGCAGAACGGCTGGGTCTGTGAGCCATGGCCACTGAGCCTGTGCGTCCGGAGCCTGTGCTCCACAATGGGAGAGGCCAGAACAGTGAGAGGCCCGCATACCGCAAAAAAAAAAAAAAAGAAAAAAAAAAGGTATGTGATGGAAAAAAAGAAATTTTTAAACATTTTATTCATGAAACTTCATGATATCCCTATATTTTGTCTATCTACCCATTTAATAATGTTAATTCTAAGTCAGTCTGTTAAGGAAATGTCTAATTTTCTAATCTCATCATAAGTAGTCCTTGCTTTACACAGTCCTTTCTTTACTGTGTTAACTGAAGCCATGCATTTCAGAATCATGTAAAGGGAGGTCACAGCTCCAATATGCACAGGTTTCAATTAACATGGTGCTGTGTAAAGCAAGGACTGCCTGTACGTATTGACTGTGACAGCTACAAATGTAAACTGAAATATGTGTACCTATTAGCAGTCCTAATACCACAAATAGCATCACTGCTAGCCAAGTGAGCTTCTAAAATTATAAATCACTCTTGGGAAATTCCCAAACAAAACAAAGAACAATCTTTTCTTGGTTTTCATGGTGTTTGCATTCCTGGAAAATTTGGTATATATTAAAATGTACAAAAAATATTGTATGTTTATATGTATATCCCTAGATGCCTGTCTGCTAAACGACAGTAGCAAACCCCTTCCCTCATATTGTGATAAACAAAAATTCCCCACAAATTTCCAACGTGCTTCTAAAGAAGCAGGATACCGTCAAATGAAATTACCACTTATAGCCTTAAAAACTTATCTCAAAAACTACCCACTTAAAATTCTATTATAATTAAACTTCAGGACACCTATTTTTCTCATAGGAGTGAACAAAATAAGCAACCTAAAACACTGACACAACCTGAAACACAACCTAAAACACAACCTAGGAAACACTGACATTTACCTCTCAAGTTAAAATTATTCATAAGATCTTGGTCAGTTAGCAATTCTGATGGGGAGAAAGACTTCCTTGGTTCCTCATATATTGTAGGTGCTCAATAAACTTGATTGAAATCTAAGGCAGATAAACGATTTTGGTTAAAAAATATTATTGTGATTAGTGGTTATAGTATTTCCTAAAGCTAACTTCAGTAAAATAGAAAATAATTCACTCAAAAACTACAGATTGGGTTTCCCTGGTGGCGCAGTGGTTGAGAGTCCGCCTGCCGATGCAGGGGACGCGGGTTCGTGCCCCGGTCCGGGAAGATCCCACATGCCGCGGAGTGGCTGGGCCCGTGAGCCATGGCCGCTGAGCCTGCACGTCCAGAGCCTGTGCTCCGCAACGGGAGAGGCCACAACAGTGAGAGGCCCGCGTATTGCAAAAACAAAAACAAAAAAGAAAAAAAAAGAAAACTACAGATTTTCTTTAGTTCCTTTGGTTACTATGAGTTTTCTTATTGCTACTTTACATCAAAACCAGTAACCCCCGTAAACTTGATTCTTAAGGTAACAGGAGAAGGATAATCGTCAGGAGAGGCTAATGGCTTTAAAATAAAGTAGCCGAAGGACAGGTAGAGGGTGAATATGATGCCCCTGAAATCACGCAGTAAGCTCTCCTGTGATTCAGCTTATGGGCAATAGATACGCTGTTACTTTGCTTTTTTTATTTAAAAATTTTGTTTGTAAACTAAACTTCCATAATACATTGCCAAGACAGTATATCTGTGATCCATGTAAATGTTTTGGTAACTCATTTAAATGACAATTTACTACTTTAGTTATGCTTCTAATAACATCATTCATTTTGGATCATTCAGTTCATAAAGACAGTGAAGTCCTTGATTATAAGACACTGTCACTATTTCTGGAAAAAAATAAAATAAAGGAATGTGCTTCCCAATGATTGTTTATCACTTGATAATTACAGAGTCCTTGCAGCTATTCTGTATATTTCAAGAACTCCTATTTATTTCCCAGGATCCAGCAGTTCTTTGTTTTAATTTATTTTCCTCTTAAATACCTCCTGTTATTTAAGCAATAATTCCTTCTAAATCAATTGTTAGCAGCAGTTAATGACTGGTTGGTTAATTAATAGCTCAAAGCAAAGCTGAGGGTGTTCCCTGTTCTAACAAACCACCAGACTCTAACTGGGGTATCATTGTTAACATACCCTGTAATCATTTGCTTCTCAAAGCTTCACTGCCACATATTATTTTATTTTAACTAAAAAGGATGAGTGGGAAATAGGTGACAGCATTATAAAATCAGTCAGAATAATATACACATCTTTAAGTTATTTGCATGTCCAGATTGATCCTTATTTCCATAGGATGTGCCAGTAGGCAGGGGATAAAATATCAGGCTGTACTGTTTAGGAAGCTCATTTAACCACAGCGTTTTCCTCTCTTCAACCTCAGGGCTCCAAGTCTGGTGTAGCTGCAACAGCCTCATGGCATTCTGAATCTTTTCTGTTCCCAAACTGTACTCTTAAGCACTCTGACAGTAGAAGGAGAGAAACTGTGATGCACATTTTCTGTCTGATAAACATATGGTTTACTTACTGACACCAGATATGTCTTTTGTACAGCTAATAGAGAAGAAATGGGCTTAATAACTAGTGCAAGAGACTAAACATCAAGAGTCCTCAGCTCTATTCCTAACATCTTTTGCCTTATTCTGTGTGATCACAGGGAAGTGATTTAGCAAGTCTGTGCTTCTTGTGCTAATAATTCTAATAATCAACCTAAATTAAAAAGACAAGTATTCATCAGAAAAGAGTCTAGAGGAGCTATAATGCCCTAGAATTCTGCCTTGTCTAGAAATGTATTTATGAACATGGTGCATGAAAATGAACGTCAGGCAGATATTTTGCGATTCACTAAAGTAATGCTTTCATTTTTCTATGTCCCTTTTTACCATCAACTCCTCGATGGAGAGAGCTTTGGTGATATCATCCAATCCTCTCTGTGTATTTGTAAGACACTGAGATACCAAGGGTGAATAATACTGTGAAGGGTTAGGATATGAATATTAGCTAATATTTTTCCATCTAGATTTCAATGTAATAGACTATTGCTGGATAAAATAGGATATTACAATGGAATCATAAATCTCAAACCCCAACTTTAAGGATTTGCTGACAGGACGACATGGTCTTTCATAGATGATAATGGCAGAGAAAGTTGATGAACTAAAAGCAGAAAGGAAAAGTATAGGCTATTCATGAATAGGGAAGACTCTGAAGGGAAAAGACATGGAAGATACATAAACACTGGAGAAAGAAAAAGATAAATGTGAAAGATATTATGAACTGCACTTCTTGTAAAGGTCACATGGTGCACTTATGTTTGTGAGAACTACAAATAATACTTTCAGTTGAGTCACAAAGGAAATAAGAGCCAGAGCCTATGTTCCCTGATCTCTGACAGGGTTTCAAGCTTGGTTTGCAGGCAGTTGCCTAGATTGTTATTAAAGGTTACCCACTGGAGCTCCGGTCTATATATATTTTATTATTTTCATGATTTCCATAATTTCACAGTTTACTGAAACTGACTCAGATTGCCAGAATAAGCAAAACATATCCATTAATATAATAAATTTTAATACAATAAATTTTCAACATGTTCCAGGTCTACAGAGATGATTAACAACATAAAAGATTAAAATTGTCTACAGAAATGACTTTCTGACTGAACTAAATTTCCTGAATGGATTGCCCTCCTATTACCTGTAATGGTCTAAACTTTGAAATATGATGTTCTCACCAGAGATATAAAAGATATTCTTTGCTCTGTGTCAATTTAAACAGCCATCTCGGATTTAGGAAGAATAGATTTATTCAAATTTTGGCAGGGGTTTATTTTCTTAACTTTATGTTAATAATAATGGTAAAAAAATACCTTCGGCTTGCTGAGTATCTAGTCTATTCTAAGTACTGAACCTTATTTCATTTAACACTGACAATAAATCTGCCTGGTTAGTGTTATTCTATAGATTTTATTGTGCATACTGAAGACAGTAAGGTGTAGAGATGTTAAGTAACTGCCCAAGGTCAGCCAACTAGCAGTGAGCAGAGCCAGGGTCCAAGCACAGGTCTGCCTGACTCTAACATGTAACACCATTATATCCAATACATAACACTGGCCTTTGAATCTCACATCTATCTCTAAATCAGACACAGTTGCCTCTGATGATCCACAATCATCCTTTTCATCTTTCAAGTTCCGTTCTTTTACCACATTCACTTAATGTTTTCTTAAAACTTATTTCCAACCATAGAATTATCTGGGAAAAAAAAGAATGTGACGTCTTTCTTGCTGTCTGAAGTCTTTTGATTAAAGTTAGATGGCTGACCCTGAAACAGAATCTCTCATCTCAAAGCTCATGGCTGAATGGAAACTCAGCCAATGGTGCACATGCTTAGAACATGGTCCCAAGTGCCATGAGAACCCTCGGGATTTTTTTTTTTTTTACATTCAACAGACTTTTTCAAGAATCGACCAGGGGTGAGTATGTCTTACAGTTGCCCTGCAGGAGTGCTCAGTCTAGTAGTTCAACTGAAGGAAGACTAAACAGTTCATGAGTGAGCACAGTGCAACAATGGGAGAGTCAACAGCAACCTTTGGGACTTTTAAATGATTTTTGCAGTAATTATAGCTGCGGGTCTGGATCAACAACATTACTTCCACATTTGTCAAAGCAAGAGGAACAAAATCCCTATGCATGTCCTACTCTTATCAAATGCAGTTTCTTTATTAAATTGGCTTTTGTTTCACATTTAGCACCTAGACTTCTCTGCTTTAAAGCAGGCTGCTGTGTAAGCTGTCACAGCTACTAATTAGTTATGGGTTGAACAGCTAAGCATAATCTATGATCCTATGAGTCTAGGACCAGCTGTGGTAGATCACATAGCAATATTTTAGTTGGTTAGACTAGGTTTACTACACGTAAGAATATAAGAACAAAAAAGCAATGCACGATAAATTTATTTCTCACACGTGACTGAATGAACATATTTGGCTATCAAACCACACTAATTATTCACACAGTTTGGCAAATATTCAAAATACTGCAGCAGTGCAAACTAATGCAGTAAAAATAATTTTCACACATTTTCACTGGCTGTGAAAACTGCTCTTCCAATCCCCTTTCAAAGTGTTTGCAGTTCATTAGAAAATGTTTAATCTCCACCAAAGAGATAAAAACTGTATTCAAAGCACTTTTCTATCCCTTCATATTACATCTTCAGCAAATAATATCTGAGAAAGTGTTTATTAAAAATAAAGGAAGTAACTTGGGAACAGCACTTGGTTTTGCAAGTTTCCAAACTGCAAAAGAGGCACCTCAGGTGATGACCCAGCTTCAGAAAAAAAACTGAGAAGTCAGGCCTCCTTCTAGGGAGGGGATTCTTCTTAGAATAGTAGATTGTGTGGCCTGAATTTGAGTCTTGAGGACAGTTTAAGAGCAGGTATCATTAAGCCAAGCCATCAAGAGGGAGAAATATATTGCTTGGTGAAGTCTACATTTACATTCAACTACCAGTGAGTGCTCCAGAGAGTGTGGGAAGAAAACATAGGCATCGAAGCTCAGGGTAAATCGTGTCGTAAACACCGCTATAGGCATTCAAGTTCCATCTACTTAATTATCCGAGATAATCAGAGCTATCTGATCTGTTCATTTTTATATGTAAAAGAGAAAGAAAATAGTCACTTTATCCTGTTTTTAAGTGAATAGCAAGCATTGATATCCCAGGTTTATCCTCAAAAAAAACAAAACTGGCAAATATTCTCAGGGAAATCTTCATGATTAACGATAATATGGATTTCACCCTGATAAATTGTTTTTTCCAAGGCTTGCCTTTCCTACTGTCTTTTGTCCAAAGGTTATGCAGTCATAGCCAACAGAACATACTCTACAGAATTAGAGACATGGTAGCATTCAAGAGTTCCATTTAAATTCAAATATGTCCATGGTAAAGATGGTTTGTACTGGATTAATCTCCAGGTTTTTTTCAGTCACTTTTGATTCATTAGAAAGTGTAGAGAGAAAGGAGCTTACTTATAATGACATGGATGGATACTCACACTCCTTTTTTCTCTATTATCTTGAGGATGGCTCACATTGACAAACTTGGTACTGATCCAATCTATCTTTTGCAGACCCTGGGATAAGAATACGAACAGAGTCCAAATAATTTAAAACATAAAAATCAAGTTTTAGGGCTTCCCTGGTGGCGCAGTGGTTGAGAGTCCGCCTGCCGATGCAGGGGACACGGGTTCGTGCCCCGGTCCGGGAAGATCCCACATGCCGCGGAGCGGCTGGGCCCGTGAGCCATGGTCGCTGAGCCTGCGCATCCGGAGCCTGTGCTCGGCAACGGGAGAGACCACAACAGTGAGAGGACCGTGTACCGCAAAAAAAAAAAAAAAAAAAAAATCAAGTTTTAAAAAAAATCACTAATTAAAAAAACATATTTTATCTTCTTACCTAAACTAATATCCTTTAAAACCACCTGGAACACCAGATTGGAATTTTGAATTCTCAAATGTCTCAGAGTTGCAAACTGGGAAGGCAACAAGCTCAGGATATGTGTCCTGGGCTGTAAAGTTTGTGGAAAGTTATTTTCTAAATCTGCTCCAATTTTCCAACATTACTCCAAAAATGTGCAGATCAAAACTGAACAGAATATGCTCTGCTTCAGAAAGAATGGCAATGTATACATATTTTGGAAAGATATTCATCCAAAATAGTTTTAGAACTTAAGAGAGTAAGTTTTATTTGTCTGAAAATGCACATATAAGAATCAGCTCATGCCTGAAAGTAAGCAAATAAATGCAAATTAACTAGACTTAAACAAGGGTTGGGCTAATAGCAAATATAACAGAAAGACAATTTCTTGGCTCCCACGTGTCATATCACTGACACAGCATGTATCGGTTACAATTTATGGCCTTGTCGCAGCTTGGTATGGCTGACTAAAAGGCTTTTTTCTAAACAGCTTCCTGTACGGAAAATTCAGAGCCCAGTTGTTTTGGTAGTTTGATTATTTAAATATGTTTTCATTGTTTTCACTCATTTATTCCTTAACTCGTTCCATCAGCACCTATTATTCACCAGTACTCTTTCTGGTACAAGATCTACAGAGATTTTTAAAAAATAAGCCTTTGCCAAGTCAAAGGACTTCTTGGGCTATTAGCTGGCTTGCCTACGGTTAAATATTTACATTTGATAATACTATTCGAGTGCTTTGAAAAATGCCCCAACATTTTCTCAAGAAAAACTAAAACAGTATTTTTACAGGGACTTGCTGAAAGTAAAGCACAACCGGAAGAAGTCAGCTTTACACATGGAGAAAAGCAACATTCTCCAGGCAGCCAGCAGCTTCACTTAGGAACCTAACGCTGTTATGAATGACTAAGGCTGCCTTCCCCTCTGTATACCAATTCTTCTTGAGTTCTCACTGCAAACAATTGTCATTGTTTAGTTTATTATCTCATTTATTTCCCCTATAATAACTCCAAGATCTGCATAGGATCACAAGCCTCCAATTCTCCACACAGGAGAGTATCACCTGAGACTAGCAGCTTTAGAAGAATCTCACAGCTTTTTAAATATTACTGCCTGGCTAGGAAAGGGTCTAATTCTACGTTCTGTACAGTGCGTAACTCCATGTTGGTACCCAATAAATGTTAAATACCAATAATAACTATGGCGGTAATCAGAATTCCTTTTGATACAAACTAGTTTGTCTCAACCTTGATTGTACCCTGTGTCTCTTAGTAATTGTCTGGCATTTCCCCTGCTGTTCTTGTCTTTTTTAATTACATCCTACTGATGTGACTCTTAAAGCATCTTAAAGTGAATGGAAGAAAGGCTTAATGCTTTCTACACAAAAGGAACTGCAGGAAGCAGGTGCCTAGCAGTCAGAATAATAAACTCAAAAGAAATGGGCTGGGTCTTGCTTTCATTCCTCATGAATACAAAAGGGTAGGTAGAGAGGGCACAAGGAAGGAAGGAGAGAGTAATTAGTTTGCATAAGTGTACTGATGAGGGCAAACACAACTTCTCTTTGTTTTCTTACATTTTAATTGTACCAGGGAGAGTTGGTGCATTATAGCAATTCATAGCCACAGCATACTGCATTTGCTTAGGACTGGAAAAGGAAGATGTGTGTATAAATGTCATTTATTAACAGAAATTGAACATCTCTTTCACATAAACCATACATTGGTGGCACAGTGGAGAAATACAAAGTTAACTTCAACTCTTTAGAGTTCATGTTGCTGACCGAAAAATGAGGTGTTTTCAGAGATCTAAGGCTGTGACTGTGGGGCTACCGCACCCTGGATTTCAAAGGTCAGGGTGACCTAAGATTACTGAGGTTATGCTAACTGTTAAAGGACCACTGAGACTGTCTTAATCTAATGGGTACTAGTAATAGCATTAGGATGGGGTAGTTTATCACATGGATTGCTTAGATTACAAAAGAGTTGTTATAATGTAGGGAGAAACATGAAAATAAGGAACCAGTACGGACTGCCTGCCATGTGCACTTTTGCTCATCCTACTTCCCATGATCATGATGCCAACTCTGTAAGGAAATACTCCCATCTTCATTTTCCTGAAGAAATCATCTAAGAGAGGATAAGTAACATTCCTAAAGTCCTAAGTAGCCAAGCCAGGGTTTCTACGTGGATCAGTCTGACTCTACATTCAGTGTTTCTCCTGTGGGCAAGTGCTAGTGATTGGTTTGAGAAGAAAAGGAGGCAGGATTAAAACGAGTCCATATTGTTCTGGCCTTGATGGGATGAGACTCACAACATGTGTCTCTGACAAGGCTGGAGGTGAGGGTGATCTTGGAAAGGTGGCAACCTGTGTTTAATGACCTCATCATATGGTATCTTCTCCTTGGCCAACCATATTATGATTTCTGTGGTCTATCACAAAGGGGGTGGGGTCAGAAAGAATGGACAGAGAAGTACAAACCTAGCAACACTAATCAAAACTGACCTACAGCACAGGACCAACTGTCAGTAGATGAAAAACAGTCTCTGTAGGACAGCAGTTTAATATGGAGTGGTCAAGCCATTCTCCCTCATCTAGCCTGAGGAATAACTGGTCTTTTTTTTTTTTTTTTTTAATCCTCCCTCACTGACTAGGAGACACAACCATCTTCACTCACTCAAGCACTGATACTTTTATTCTTATTATCCTCCCTCACTGACTAGGAGACACAACCATCTTCACTCACTCAAGCACTGATACTTTTATTCTTATTATCTCTGTCTGAAATATCTTTCTTTAACATTCTTCCTGGTTTGTGATTATTTTTCAAGTTGAATCTTGCCTGGTCTTCATTCTGCCAGTAATATCAAACATTCTATTATCAAGACTTTTGTTTACTCTCCATTAGAGATAGATAATTTATTAGATAATCCTGTAAAGAGGTTGTTAAAGCTTCTCCTCCCACTAGATTGTGAGCAATTTTGAGATGCCCGAGTCATCTTTGCACCCCTAGCTTTGGACACAGTGCCTACCTAGCACATAGTAAAGACTCAACATGTAAATGAAAAAAAGAATAAAATTCCCATTGTAGGTAACTCTGATTTAGGTAGTCATGGAGGCCCATTCATGAGCAAAAGCCATATGCTGGTCCATCTAGGATAAATAAGTTTTCTTCCCGGTTCTTCCCTTGAGGATAGATCTTTATTTTTAAAATATTGTCATTTCCTCCAAAGATTAAGCATTGAGTAAAGATTCTTTAGGACCTTTAAAGCTGTGGAGAGAAGCCTCTGCAAAGTTTATGTAATCTTCCAAAGTTAGTATGTAATGTTAACCTCATTCCTACATTTTTTAAACCACACATATGTTATATATAAGGAATATATCAATGACTAATCACAGTCCCTGCTTTCCAGAAGCTTATAGTCCAGTGGGAAAGACAGATATTTTATAACTTGCAAAAATAATTATTAAATTATAAGTGTAGAAAAATATAATTGGAAAAGTTCTTTATGGAAAAATAAGGGTACCACGTGAGCATATAGAAGGAACACACCTTCTTTGGTAAAGGAGTAATCTTAACAAATAACAAGTGGGAAAGAGAAGAGATAACTGAAGAAACTCCTGCATTAGTCTATGAAAGAGATAATTATGACAGAGGCTAGTGTTGTGGCAGTTCAGATGGACAGAAGTGGATATATTTGATACATATTTCAAAATTTGAGTTGGTAAGATTTTGTGATTGGAGGGAAGAGTGATGAAGGAGAAAGAGAGCACGGATGACTCCCAGTGAATAACAATGCCATTTACTGAACTAAAAAACAATGATGAGGGCCAGTGGATGGGTGGGGAGCAGGCAAGAAGGAGTCCTAAAAATGGAAAGAAAACTATGTAAATAAGAGTTTTTTCGGCCTGCACATAAACTTCTATAACAATTTTCTCCACTGCTATTGAGAAGACCAAGCAGAGTGCAGTGGACTAATGCCATTCAGGGCTCTTCTAAAACTTTGAATATCTCTCCACACCTTGATAGGTTCCTGTACTTTGAATCCTACTCTCTTTGGTTAAAATTTTAAGAAAAAAAATATTTTCCAGGTTCCTTTCCAGTTAGGGTGCAGACAAGTGCCTTAAGTTCCATCAATCAGAAGTACCTGCTGAGACTTTAATTTGAAAGTGAGCAGGAAGCCAGGCATCAATTTTGCTGGTGTGCTGGCATTGTTTTGAATTTGGTGGTGGCAACAGCAATCATTAGCAGGCCAATTAGAAGTGAGGTTCTATTGTTGTTTCGGAAAGCATAAAGCCTGTTTCTCCAGATCTCTCAATGATTCTCTACTAACTCCCACTCTGTTTAAAGTAGCAAAAGTTATTGTCTTCAACTAAAACAACCTAGAGTCTAATTAATATATAGTGACAATATATTCTATTAATATACTGATAGAACATTTCTACTTACGTAAGTTTTTATACATAGAACAGCATACCTACTTCAAAGTGTGAAAATGCCATACAGAGATGCTTTTAAGAAAATAATCTATTGATAATAATTTTAAACTTAATAATTAAGTTCATAGAATGTTAAAGAATGCCACAAAAAAGGAAATAAACTTCAAAAACTAGGAAATGAATATAGAAGCTAATCCTAATAAGTCTCTTTATAATCAGTGTCTAGGAGACAGAAATAAAAAATGGAAAGGAAATCTATGTATATAATTTTAAGTTAACAGATGGAAAATTGTTGTATAACAAAAGCACTCACACTAGGCTTTCAAATTTTCAATTTACATTGAATCCAAGAAATGGCCACAGTTGATATGCATAAATTAACACATTTTCAAATAGGTGTACTTATCTAAAAACAGGAAATCAGTCTTGCTCAAACTACAACTAAAAACAAAAACTTAAAAAAAGAAACCCATAGGGCTTCCCTGGTGGCGCAGTGGTTGAGAGTCCGCCTGCCAATGCAGGGGACGCGGGTTCATGCCCCAGTCCAGGAAGATCCCACATGCCGCGGAGCGGCTGGGCCCGTGAGCCATGGTCGCTGAGCCTGCACAGCGGGAGAGGCCACAACAGTGAGAGGCCCGAGTACCGCAAAAAAAAAAAAAAAAAAAAAGAAACCCATAAGATCCTTTTAAAATCTAGATGTTCTTTATCCCATCTAATTTCTCCCAACTACCCCTAATATTCAGCTAGCCACCCAAAGTCCATTCAAACATTATATGTTGGTCTAGCAAAATCTGAGGAATTTTCATGAAAGGAGAAAGTTGGCTGGAAACAATATTTTACTGTCTTAAATCCGGATGCAGATTGTCCTAAGAAGAACGAACATTTATTTAATGCAATCTACATGCCATGCCCTGCATTACGTACTTTCCTCACAATATCTACAGATAAAGAGCATGAAGTTTATGGAAAATCGATATTACACAGTTAGCAAAGGGACAAATCTGAAATTCAAATTGCTTGGCTCCAGAGCTCTGCTCTTTCCACTGTATTACACCAACTCTATCAACACGTAGAAGTGTCCTACCCCTGCCAGCTAAGGGTTTCTTACCAGGTCTTGCCCACCCATGGTTGTCCTCTTCCTTGGAAAATGTGATGTTCCAGAAAAACCTAGTTCCATGATTTATTTTTTTCCAGCTGTTCCTTGTCTCCAGCCTTTATTCCTGCCAGAGTTGAGCCCTGTTTTTAATCTTTCTGATTGTTCTCAAAGTGATTCTCTGGAATCAATTCAAGTTCCCTACCCAACACTCCAATATGTCTTTTCTATATTTCTAGTGTTATGTTTCCCATTTAGTCCATCTGATCTAGACCCACTTAGGTATTGTCATAGTCTTTGGATTGAATTTTTCACTCTTTCTTGAACCTACTGAAATCTTGAAGGAGAGAGTTCTTGATGTGACCTTGATTTTTTTCATTTACCTCCAACAAGTTCCTGTTCCTTGGGCTCTGGACCATGTGCTGCCAGAATGCCAGATCAATGAGGTTACCACTCTCCTTAACGCTATTCTAGAAGCAGTTATTTTTTAAAAATACATTGAAGGAAAAGATCCTGAAGGCAATGATAGCATCTTCAAAAACATGTGAGACTTAATTATTTTACCTATTACAAAGGACTTTCACATTCATTGTCCATTTAAAGGCAGTGAACACATGTATTATCCTGTCATTACAAAAAAGTAAAATAGAGATCCTAAATATTAAATGATTTACCTGATGTCACAAAGCTAGGTGATGGAGCTGCGTCTCAAATCTAGGCTTTTTTATTCCAAACTCTATCTTTCTGGGAGGTAACAGCATTTATGACAAATATAATAAACCATTCAGTAAAATTCATTAAAACACATTAGTGAAACAGATAATGTAACTTTAATGAGTTTTTAAAATCAGATACAAAAAGCTGAAAAAAATTTCACTGTAGGAAAAATGTTATTAATTCTTCTCTGAATGCAAGTCAACAATATCAGTGTTTTTGAAAAGCTCTTAATGTTTCTTGACAGCCTAGGGATTGGTTTGTCTAAATTGACAATTACATGTGATTGACGCTATATTATTGACATACATAGGGGACTAGAAATATTTATTCGAAATGTGTTAGGTCTAATACATTCTATCTCACTGACATGCAATACTTTGTTCATTTGTTTCTTCAACAATAGGGTCCACACTATCAAATTTTTCCTGAAGAAGCTTATAGTAGAAGATATAACTAATAGTATAAGGCTATAAATAGAGCTAAATGAGTGGTTATGAAAATAGCTTAGTAGAATTCAGAGAAAAGAAGAGTTGCTATGATTTGGAACAGGGGTCAGCAAACTATCACCCACGGGCCAAATCTGGCCGACAACCTGTTTTTGTAAATAAAATTTTATTGGAATATAGCCACATTCATCCATTTACATATTTTTAATGGATGCTTTTCTGTTAGATGGGCAGAGTTGAGTAGTTACAACAGAGACTTGCTTAGGTACACAAGGCCTAAAATGTTTACTCTTTGTTTTTTTCCGGATTAAGTTTGCTGATTACCGATGTGTAGTCATTGCAGAAAGTTTTATTGGGGTAGAAGAAGAGCTGGCCCTAGGTCGTTGGCAAAAATTAGGGAAAGGGTTGAAAGGAGAGAATTCAGGCAGAGAATCTAGAAATAGCAAAGGCATATTTCTAAGATATGCTCGGGGATGATCAAGGGACAGTTAAATGCATGCCTTGGCTCAAAAAGAAGACTGATGCTGGGAACTGAAGGGGTACACATTTGAAAGGCTGACACAATTCAGGGACATTTGATGCCAGGCTAATTCATTTGAAGTTTTCTTGAAGAACTTCATTGGCAATCCACTGAAGGTATAAATCCCAGTGCTCTCATAGCCCAGTTCTGAATAGAGTCATAGTCAAAGAGGAGAAGTGAAAGGAAGGAAAGAAGGAAAGAAGGACGGAAGGAAGGAAGGAAGGAATCATATTTTTTGTACTTTTCTAAGAACATTAACAGGGATTCCATTTGCAATGAAACCAACACTTCCAAAAATCCTCTTTCCTTCCTGCTCCTATTTTCTTAACTTCCATAGTTTCTCCCTATCCTTAATCTTTCGTCTGCTATTTCTTCACCAACTCACACAACACTTGGTATTTTCTTCCCCCCACTTTTCTATTTTCTTTCTCCTTGTTCCTCCTTTCCATTTTCTTTGACCCCTCCTCTATCAATCCACCAATTCTCCTTTATGCAATCTTGAAGACCCTAAAAAGATCGGACTCTTATAGCAGGGGCTTGTAACGTTTTTTTGTGCCATCAACTGGTGGGCAGTCTGGTGAAGCCTGTGGACCCTCTCTCAGAACAATGTTTCTAAACGCCTAAGATAGAATACACTAGACTACAAAGGAAATCAAATATATTGAAATATGGTGAATAAAATATGACTTATTAAAAATTATGCCATAATAATATGTTCTTTTATCTATACATTAAATAACAAGGTCTGATGATAGAATTAATAGCCGCTATAATTAAAAAATAGTGATGTGGGGCTTTCCTGGTGGCACAGTGGTTAAGAATCTGCCTGCCAATGCAGGGGACACGGGTTCGAGCCCTGGTCCGGGAAGATCCCACATGCTGCAGAGTAACTAAGACCATGCGCCACAACTACTGAGCCCACGAGCCACAACTACTGAAGCCCGCACACCTAGAGCCCGTGCTCCGCAACAAGAGAAGCCACCGTGATGAGAAGCCCGCGCACCACAATGAAGAGTAGCCTGCGCTCGCCACAACTAGAGAAAACCCGCGCACAGCAATGAAGACCCAACACAGCCAAAAATAAATAAATACATAAATAAATAAATGTATATTAAAAAAATAGTGATGAGTGTAAATGATATTTTGAGATATCTACAACTAAAATATGATATATAAATATATAATATATGTGTGTATGTATATATTTATATAAATATTTATATATATAAATATATTTCTATTGCGGAAAAGCTTCAGGTATCACTAACATTACTTTTGTTTGTTGCCACTTACGTTCGTAATTGATAATGTTTAATTTTAATAGTGAAAACAATGATGATGGTTTTACCACCCTCGTTAGATAATCTCCTGAAACCTGATTTGAAAACTCCTTCCTTAGAGGATGAAGGAGGAGGAACTAAACAAGCAAAGACAAAAATCTTTTTAGTAGTTAGGGGAAATGGAGGAAAGCTAGGAAGTCTCACATGGGAAGAATTTTTTTTTTTTAACCACTAAACATTTTAGGTAAGAAGGAAAATTATAGCAACAGAGCTTTATAAAGATTAATTTGACACCATTCAAAATTGGGAAAAGTTGATGTAAATAAACTAGTTGGAAAGTTTTGTAATAGTCAATGCGTGAGGTGAACAACATTGGTTACATTATATTTGGAAATAAAAGGAAAGATCTTACTTGAATTTAGAAAGTATTTCATTTATTTAGCTGCCACACTTAAATCAGGGGTAGGTGACAATTAAGCAAATGTTTCCAAATATTGAGCATTTTGTTTCACAAAATAGTTTATTCTCCAAACTCTGCTACACTTACACACACATACCACACACACATCAGAAGCATATACAACTAAAGTAGCAAAGTTGTTGGAAATCCAGTGCATTGAAATTGTTCAACAGGAAATTGCTAAATTCTCCCAAAATACAGGCATTTTGAACAATGATTTATCTGTATGTCACAGAATAAACGTTAGAGTTGGAGTTTTAATTCCCACTCTGCCACTTGTTAAGTGTGTAATCCTTGGCAAATTGCTTTAAGCATCAGTGTTTTTCATCTTAAAAATGAGAACAGTGCTAATGATATCTAGCCCAGAGGGCTATGGAGAGAATAATTACTCCAAATATGCAAAAGCACTAATCATGGTATAGGATATGTTGTAAGTGCTCAATATGTGTTGATTGTATTTCAAAGTAAGAGTGTACTAGATCTACAAATTAAGATGCTATCGTTAAAAATCGTCTTCAAATGAAAGGTCTCCAATGTTCCCCCTTTCTTCTTGACTAAATCATGTGTTTGTTGTCCTAAAAAGAAAGCTATAATTTGGCTCTCCATAAAATTTCCTTGATCCTGAGGCAATACTGAGGCTATAACACTTAAGCATTCACAGTATTAGAAAGTTGAGTGTCTAAATAGGGTACTTTGAAAGAATTTTGATTACATTATATACTCCCATCATACTGCCTTGGTACAAAATAATTATACTCTTTTGAACACAAGGTTTCTGAGCACCAACCCAGATTTCTGAAGTTGTGCAGCCTCTGGGCAGATGTAGCTTAATGTTATGAAATTCGGTCTTACCTTGTTCTCTTGATAACGAAAACAATAGTTAAAATAATGGGAATTAAAATCCCATGCACTAGCTGGTAATGTGGCACAGAAGGGGGACAGTGGGTTTACTTAAACTCTACACATCGACTTAAAGATGTGCTAGGTTTTACCTGAAAAACAAACAAGCAAACAAATAGCAGCTTTTATACTTGCTTTCTTGGAAAGAAAATTAGGTGCTGTCCTACGGGCATGTAAAGAGAGGATGCACATATTTGTATTCAAGACTCTTTCTAGTGAAGAAGTACTTTAACAAATTCATCCTTTTTGAAACTATATCTGCATTTTGTCCTAAAAGTCTTAGCATGGCTCCGTTGACTGGCCCAAAACATCTTTTGAGTCAAGCTCCTATTCGTATTGGTCTCTCTGTACCTTTCCTCAAGCTGGCTAAGTGTCTTTCTACCTTCCAGATTTTATACGCACGCCATCAGCAGTTTTCCTGTTCATCACTTCAACTGCATGAGACAGGACCGTAAAATTGAAAATTGAAGCCACGCTGAAAGAAAAATTGTGATTTGTCTTGGCCCTCTCCTGGACGTTAGGTTTCTCCTCTGGCCTCTTACTAAGTTTGTCTGAGAGGCCTCCAAGCCATAGCTGGTCATTTATGTGACCCCTTTCTCACTAAAACCACATCAAATCTTGTTCTCTGATTTTACCTATTTTCCTGCCCCTCTGTTTACTGGGGTAGATTTTCTTTAAAGATCTTGCTCTTGACTAAGACCCCATGACCAAAGATTTATTACTTTCTGCATCCTCCTTTCTGCTTGCATTTTAAGAGAATCCTCATATTCTGTCTGTAGCCCACACAATGATAGAGAAACAACATTTTTTTTTTCTACTTCCAAAAGTTTGCATAATTTCAAGATCTACGTGTGGGAGCTGTGTAACCATGCTGCCATGAGATGAAAGACAAAGGCAATTTTTGCAATTCTGCTACCATTTAAAAGCACAGCTTTGTAAAACTAGATAAACAGGACCTCAAAGGATGTGTAAGACAGAGGTCACAAATTCAAATGCGTTTGGAGTCCAGGTAGGTAAAGTTATTATGTTTTGTGACTACACATAAGACAATAGAGTAGTGAATTGACTTCAGTCATTGAAAATCAACACTGTGCTATGCAAACAAAACCTTTAAATGAGCCACATTCTACCTTTAGCCCATACCAGTTTTATGATCCATAACCGGTCAAATGGCCCTCGTTTTACTCATTAAACCCTCACTGAAGAATATATTCTCTCCATCACTTTTTAAATAACAAAATACTGATATTACCTGATGGCGAAGAAAGCCCTTTCTGCTTTTCACACCAAATATCCAATGCAAGGAATATTTCTGCAGGTGCTTTTTGTTGTTGTTGTTGTTTTCTAAAACACATCTCAGACATAATCATTTCACTTTTAAAGGTACAATTACCGTAAAGATTGTGATCACTTTGTATTTTGGTCTACCAACAAAACCTCCTAACTGCTATCTCTACCTTTATCAATCTATGGGGCACACAACAACAAAAACCAACTTCCTTAAATATATTGTGATAATATTGCTTCTCTGCCTAAAAACCCGCAGAAGACTTCAATCACTTTAAATTCTCGACCATGATAAGAAAGTTTCTTATTAGCACATCCATCCTTTCTTCAGTTAAACTTCACCATCTCTTATTCCCATTTGAACTCAGCTTCTGTGTCAAGCAAACGTGCTTATTACCAATTGTTACGATACCAACATTTTAGTGGTAATTTTTGGTACAGCTGCCCAAAATTTCAAGATCTATGTGTGGGAGCTGGGTAAGCATGCTGCCACAAGATGAAAGACTTGCTAGCTGGAAAATACAGTTGTCCTAAAGGAAAATGTTCAAAGCATTCTCATTCCTAGTATGGCATGGAAAGTTTAATATGCCTAGTCACTAATTTTCTTGTTGCAAGTACCTTATGCTCCCTTAGAAACAGAGACCTTGTACATCTTCAGAACTTCCAGGTCACTGGTCTCTCCACTGGAGCCATCCTTGTTGCTGCTCCGATCTTATAGCCACCTTTTTAACATTGATCACATACTGAGAAAATTGTAAATGTTTTCTTTAAAATGCCAATGATTAAAATTAACCTTCCCTAAAGCAAATGTGGCAGAATCTCTGGAACAAAGTACAGCATGTACAGAAACAGAAAAGGAGCAGGAGGGAGCAAATTTGTTCCAGAGATTCCAGAAACACTATTTACTGGCAATTTTGTCTAAATCTGATTTGTTTGAATCTGAATCATAAGAGAGTCTTGATAGCAAGTAATTACTTCCTTTGAGATCAAGGTAACTAAGGGAAATAGCCTTGGCTTTGAACTATATAGCAGAATTAAAAGTGAACTTGTTTTACAGATAAGTGGCCTAAACGCAGAGGTAGGATAAGTGACTAATGGATTATTGATGGAAAAGGAAGGCTTACAACTGGCTCCCTTTAAGGTATTTTATGCCAAATACCCCTGGGCACCATTAGGCAGGAGAGGAACTCTATATTTTGGGAACTAAACTGCCTGAATATAATTTGCAGAGATTAAACACTGTTTAAAAAGAAAAAAAAAAAAAAAAGCCCCTTCCAAACTATTTTAAGAGGACTTTAGGGATCACCAAACTCATTCCCACCTGACTCAGTTTTCACTCACATCAACTAGAAAGAACCTAATATATCTTCATATTTACTTCCCACAAAAAGTCTCATTTTATCAACCAAGAAAATGAAGTTCAGGGAAAAGATATTTTCCAGCTAGCAAGTTGGTAAGGCCATAATGCAAATCTTGGGTCTGTTGAGGTCCAGAGCCAAGGCTTTATTCTTTTTTGCTCGTTATGATCACATTAACTACTGTGGTTGGGGACTGGTTCACAAGTGTGAGTGTGGGGGGCTTTCCCATCACCACCGCCTCCCTGGGTTTCCAAGGTGCTGTGCACCTTTGCTTGAATTCAAGATTGTCATAGGAGGATGCCCTAATGATGTTCACGTGGGATAAGTCAGATGTGGATGGAGCAAAGGCTCGGGATTCTAATGGCCTTGACCTCTGTTGGATGTCACTGTTTAAGGTGTTGTTTATTGACAAAGGAAAGTGCGGACCAAAGGGGAGGCGATTTGAACTAGACTGTTGGATTTGCTGGATTTGCTCAAATGACATTTGACATTTGCCAAGGATGACACAGCTCCTAGGTGCTCATTTCTGCCCAGGTGGCCCCTTCAAGTCCAGCAATATTGTACGCCATTGTTATTCTAAGCATGCAGTTTTGGTATCGCCTGGGAACTTGGTGGAAATGCAGAATTTCTGGCTCCACCTCAGACCTACTGAATCAGAGTTTGCATTTTAACCAGATCCCCAGGGCACCTTTATGTTAAGAGTTAGAAGTACTCCAGTATGTTATTTCTATACCAAGCTTAAGACAGAAGAAATCTTTGTGAGGCTTATGGTCTTATTGTCTGTGGTCTTATCTGCCTGAGCTTCCCCACAGTCTGTCATTCTAATTACCTCCTGGAAACCTGCCTGGTAAACAGAAACCAGAGTTCCTCCCCTTGCGAACTATCAACTCCTCTACCCTCATCACCTGTCTGCCTGTCTCCTCTTCCCAGGCCCCAGGACTTCTTTCCTAGCTTTGGTGGACCCTACCCTCCTCCCACTGTTTGTCCCAGTCATTTTATCTGTTCTCACTTAGGTCCATCGAGGGCTTAAGTGCTTTTGGAACAGAAGAGCCCGAGAGACTAGGAACCTATTTCTGATACCTACCCTGTCCTCATCCCTGAGCTGAGGCAATTAAATAGAACCAACTCTCTGCTGGAATTAGGTCAAAAGAAAGGAGTAAAAGGAGGTGGGGGGGGAGGACATTGATTAATTTATTAAAAAAGTAATCTACTACACTTATATATGATGCATTTGTATGAAGTGTATTCTCAACAGTGTGTTTCTGTCCATGTCATTGGTTTGTAGATTCCTAGAAACGAAGGTCTGTTTCTGCTTTACCACCTTGAATTCACATAGATGTTAGAAATACTTCCAGATAATTATGACTGATTTAAAGCATCTCTGGCTTGAGATTATACAGCTAGAAAATGAGCCCATGTCCTTATACTCTGAGCATTGAGGAGGTCGTCCAGCCTAGCAGTTAGCAATGTGGGTACTGACAGCCGACTCTACCACGCACTAGCTGAGTGATTCTGGATAAGGCTCTTAAAACCTCTGACCTTTTTCTTCTTGTGGATGAGCATAATAGCATTATACTGACTTCAGAGAGTTTTTATAAGATTAAAAGACAAATTGCATGTAAATGTTAATACATTATCTGGCATATGGCATGCCTAATAAAATTGAGCTCCTCTTATTACTTCAGAATTACTATCCATGAAATGTTAATATTCACTCATGGCAACTGGAAAATTATGAAGGTTTGAATCTAGACTCCTAGTGTTGAAAATTATTATATAAAAATTTTAGTTGGAATCAAAGGCATCATAATACTAATAATATATTTATTGAGCATTAGCTATGTGACACCTTCTCTTACAGAATCCTCACAACTCTTTTGAGACAGTTCCTATTTTCATCTTTCTCTTTCATCTGATCACTAAACCTATTTCCTCTTTCCCTGGTACATAGCTGGAGACTGGGTGGACAGCCTAGGTGTGGCCATGTAACTGAGTGGAATGGAGTATGTGAGACAAAGATTATGCTACGTCCCCATGTAACTAATGGAGTATGTGAGACAAAGATTATGCTACGTCCAAACTTGGTCCATGAGAACCCACCATGTGCCATCCCTTGTGCTCTTGCCTCCTTCGTGGCAGCCTTGAAAACTGCACATTAAAGATGGAGGATCTACAAGAGGGAAGGATCCTGGCTTCCTCACTACCTCTTAGAGAAAAGCCACCAGCAGATCAAGAAGAATCATTTTGGATTTTATGTGAGAAATACATTTCCATTATGTTTCATTTCTGGGATGTATTCGTTACAGCAGCTAATCTCACCTTAACTAATTCACTTAGTCTATCCAAAGTCACACAGCTTATAATTAGGGACTGGAATTCTAGGTCAGGTGAACCCCAAAGCCTGCACTCTCATTCATTACTCTATACTGGCATCGAGCTTCACTTGAGAGCCAAAGAGTGGTTCCGTTTTAGCCACCTACCAAATTATGTCAAATAGTAAACACTAGAAGGAGATGAATCTGAAACCTACAAACCCCTCAACTGAGTTGTTTTCAGAAGCCAGTGCATGAATCAGCTGATTCACCAGCCCTGGGAATTTCCTACAGCTGTCATCAGATGGGCTCAGACCATGCCAATTTATTAGGGAAACAATTTTGCCTCAAGAACCTATCACTGATTTTTTGAAATCTGTTGTCAGTTTTACTTCTCTCTCTATGGGGTACTGAACCAGTGACTTGTATGTTTGGAGCCTCTAATGAGGTTGATAATGGTCTTATAAGCTCTCTGTGGAGCTCTCACACCTCTAATTGAGAATCAGACATGAGATTGGCCAGAGCCCAGGGAATATTCTCCAAGTGCGTGCTCACAGTGGCGTTTGCTCAGAAGGCTCAAGGGAACTTCTCCCTACCAGAGCCCTAAAAAATTAGGGCAGGCATGGCTCCACTTGGTGGGACAGAAGCTCTATAGTGAAGCAGAAAAACAACACCTATAATAACAATAAACATTTGCATGGCACATGCAGATAACAAGGTGCTTTCAAGTGTGGAGTGTCGGTATCCATTTTATTGATGAGATTCCTGAGACTCAATGAAACTAAGTGACTTGCCAAGAGCATAATAAAATAAGGTATAAACATTGACCTTCTAATTCCAAATCCATCACAAAACTCTTCTGGCTCTCCAGATCTAAATTCTCAAAGATCCTAGTAAGCTCACTGCGATACAAATAAGTGGGGTTGATTCTCACATTCTTTCTGATGGAAGCTGGCCTCTAAACAAAACAAGAGGACCTATGAGGGAGGGTCTGTTCAGGCATCATCCCTGCCCTCCTACCTGTCCACACAGTCCCCTGCCTCTGCATGACTCAGTAACAATTCTGTGGCTTATGAAGCAGACAATATGGCTTGTGTAATTAATTTTTCTAGCTCCGAAGTCAGGAAGCAGAACTCTCCCAGGCAGGCGGGGTCTGAACTTCTCCCTTCTACTCAGGCCTCGGCCTGGCTAAAGCCAAGTGAAAGAACCCTAGCAGAAGGCAAAATGGTTTCCTCTGCTTAGCAACCCTCTCGCAAGGCAGAGCCCAAGAATATTTACATGTGCAAAGAGGAGAATCAGGTTTGTTGTGTTCAAAAGTCTCGTTGCCACCAGTTCCACCTCCTCCGTGTTGTGTTCCCACCTTACCACAGTACACGGTTAAAAAAAAAAAAAGAAAGAAAGAAAGAAAAAGAAAACCTGGAGATGGGCTAAAAATACCTGAGCCAAATTCAGTGCTTCTGTGAGAAGGCTGAGCACACCGGTGACATCCATGGTAAAGACAGCACCAACATTATACACAACAAGTCACATCCTGATGAGTTAATTGCCCCAATTGAACATAAGTGCAGTGGAGGAAAAGGGTATGTTAATGCATGAGATTTTACTTTTTCACACAGGAAATAAAACCCCAAGTGAAGATTTAACATCTTATGAAAACTTGTGCAAAGATAACTTTTAAGGAGAAAAAGAGCTGCTCAGATTTGTAGATAAGGCTATCTCATGAATAAAATATCATCACACTTCATCAGTTTTCAGAGAAAAAAATAAAACTATTTAGTACAGTTCTGTGTCCTTCTCACTCAGCCTGGATCAGTGGAAAGAGTAGGTGCCCTAAACTGAAGGCCTGAATTTTAAGTCCCTCTGTCCCCCTCTAACTGGTGGTTATGCAGTGGTGACCAAGTTTATTAACTTCTCGGTCTTGGTTTCCACATACATATACAACATTGGGGATGATGCCTATTTATCGCAGGCTGTTTTGAAAATTAAACAAAGTGGCACAAACACAAAGGCACAGTGCTTGGAGTAGCACCTAGTATCGATACATTATTGATGTTCAGTAAGTATCAACTCCCCCTTCACTCTGCACTGCAAGGGGTAGAATGAAGAAACGGGTAGAATAAAGAAACAGCAAATGGAGACACCAGAAAGTAGGATAGAAGGGTATTGTGAAATCTGGCCAAAGGTGGATCAAAATTATTCATAATGGAATCCAAAATATTGATATGGAAAACAAGAGCAAACCAGAAAAAAGTTTCTGCTTATCAAAGTTTTTTGTAAGAAAATGAAAACACTGTGGAATTCATTTTATTTTTTCATTGGTTGGATTCTGTAGTCCCCCTTTAAGTGACCTCAAGTTACGACTAAAGGCAGGAAAAACTAGATGACTGGGAGTTCCCTGGTGGCTCAGTGGTTAAGAATCCACCTGCCAATGCAGGGGACACAGGTTCGAGCCCTGGTCCAGGAAGATCCCACATGCCGCTGAGCAACTAAGCCCGTGTGCCACAACTACTAAGCCTGCGCTCTAGAACCCGCGAGCCACAACTACTGAAGCCTGTGCTCTGCAACAAGAGAAGCCACCGCAACGAGAAGCCCGCGCACCACAACAAAGAGTAGCCCCTGCTCCCCGCAACTAGAGAAAGCCCGCACACAGCAATGAAGACCCAACACAGACAAAAATAAATAAATAAGTTTATTTAAAAAAAAATTAGGTGACTATTAAACAGTCAGATATTAATTACCTTGACCAAATAGGTGTTTGTGTCACTTTGAAAAATTAGTAGATATATAATACTAATATTTAAATCATAAAAAAAAACTGATAATAGAAAGGTTGAAAATCAGTGTAGTGGGAGAAACAAAACCCTTACTTCAACTGTCGTTGCTTGGGAAAACCCACCTCGGTTGGCTTTTTGGTTGTGCACCAGTGTGTGTCCCAGCAGAGTCTGCAGGGGCTAACACATAGAGGAAACTCAAGGGCTGAGCATACTTAATGAAGAGACTGGAGGTATTTGGAGCATTGCTGAAGGATAAGGAGGAACGGATGGAGAGACCACAAACAGGAGAAAGGGGGAAGATACAAAGTAATGTCTGTGAAGAACACAACGGTCAGAGAAAATTTTCTAGAGGTGATGTTGGCTGAGGGATTCTTAAGATGTACGATGTCTAATGGCACATGTGAAGTTACGTGCTGGGGTGTGTAGTACTCCTCCATTGTCTCCAGCCTTTAGAGAAAGTCTGTTCCACCACTGTCTTCCGATAGTGGGTGCTATACAGAAGTAATTAAAGGAGCACAGGGCTCCATTTTACAACTGGGTTTCCTTTAGTGGGGGAGGCGGAAAAGGCAGTCCAAGCAGAAAGATGCAGAAATGCAGGAAGGAACAACAACATCTCTAGAGGAAACTGGAAATTGGAGCAAGCAGTGACTAGGAGAAAAAGGAGCCCACTGAGAATTGAATTCTTTCTAACTATAGGCTAGGAGCTTATGTTAATTTCATCTTTGCAACAATGCTGAGGAGGAAGCATTATGTGGGCTTGGTAGATGTGGAATCCCAGGCTCTCAGAGGTTTGGTAACTTGCTTACAGCCTCACATGCAGTATGTCAGGGAACTGTGCTTCAAACTCAGCTCTTTGGACTCTAAAGTCGGCACACTTTCACTAATTCACAACACTGACAGCATTTCTCAGCTTGTGACTAAAATTCCAGTCTTCACCTCTAATCCGCTCCTTCAGCAGCTTTCTATTTCCACACCTGCTTAAATCCAGTAACAAGACCGTGGCAGATTGTATTTCTCAAAAATGGTCACCACAATATTTCCATCCCCACTTGCCCTTTCAGACGCTTGCCACTCTCCCATTGAGATGTGAAGCCTATTCCCTCCCAACTCTGAACCTGGATCAGCTTTTAGAACGTACTCAACAAGCAGCATGTGGCAGAAGTGATGCTGTCTGCTGGTGAGACTAGGTAATGAAGGGCTATGCAGTTTCCCCCTGACACATGCTCTCTCTCTTTTTATTTCTCTCTCCCTCTCCCTCTCCCTCTTTCTGCAAACATGCACCTGGTAAGATATGCAGCTACTCTGAAGTAACCATGCTGGGAAAAGTGCATAACAAGACCACACGTAGGTAGACAGATACCCCAGGAGCCCCACCTGTTCCAGCCTCCAGCTGTTTGAGGCTTCCCAACCCAGGCACCTGAAATGCAGGTAAATGAAACTTCAGATGATTCAAACCCCCAGCCTCCGAGACACCCAGCTAATGCCCAGGCGGATGGAAACTAATAGTCCCCACCAAGCCCAGTCCAAATTGCAGATTCTTGAGCAAAGTAAATGTTGTTATTAAGTCACTTAAGTTGTTACAGATTTAGTAAGGTTTGTTTTGCATCAACAAATAACTGAAACACTGACACTGATAGGGCAACAGACACATACATGTAAGAGAAAGTAGGAAATTAGATATTTTTAAAAGAATAATTTCAAGCCAATCTACATAAGCACACACAGCTGTTGAGATATTTTATATTTACATTGTCACTAATCTTTTCAACCTAAACTATTCCTACCATAATAAATATTAATGTCAATTGGCAACACAATATTATACCTGAATTTTTGAAAATATGTGTAAGTCTTGAACATTTTTACATTTCTTAAGAAGAAATCATTGACTATTTTCAGACAATGAAATTATACTTAAATAGAGTCTTATTAGCCCAATAATGATGACCTTTCACCACAGAGTTGGGCATATGACCTCATTTAATTAAGGAGCTTACAATATTCTTGGCAGAATTAGCCACTATGTCTTCATCTGTTATCATCCCTATCAAACTACCAATGGCATTTTTCACAGAACTAGAACAAAAAGTTGCACAATTTGTATGGAAACACAAAAGACTACGAATAGCCAAAGCAATCTTGAGGAAAAAAAAACAGAGCTGGAGGAATCAGGCTCTCTGACTTCAGATTATACTACCAAGCTACAGTAATCAAGACAGTATGGTACTGGCACAAAAACAGAAATATAGATCAGTGGAACAGGATAGAAAGCCCAGAGATAAACCCATACACACATGTCACCTTATCTTTGATAAAGGAAGTAAGAATATACAATGGAGAAAAGACAGCCCCTTCAATAAGTGGTGCTAGGAAAACTGGACAGCTACATGTAAAAGAATGAAATTAGAACACTCCCTAACACCATACACAAAAATAAACTCAAAATGGATTAAAGACCTAAATGTAAGGCCAGACACTGTAAAACTCTTAGAGGAAAACATAGGCAGAACACTCTATGACATAAATCACAGCGAGATCCTTTTGACCCACCTCCTAAAGAAATGGAAATAAAAACAAAAATAACAAATGGGACCTAATGAAGCTTTTGCACAGCAAAGGAAACCATAAACAAGACAGAAAGACAACCCTCAGAATGGGAAAAAATATTTGCACACAAAGCAACTGACAAAGGATTAATCTCCAAAATATATAAGCAGCTCATGCAGCTCAATATCAAAAAACAAAACCCAATGCAAAAATGGGCAGAAGACCTAAATAGACATTTCTCCAAAGAAGATATACAGATTGCCAACAAACACATGAAAGGATGCTCAACATCACTAATTATTAGAGAAATGCAAATCAAAACTACAATGAGGTATCACCTCACACCAGTTAGAATGGCCATCATCAGAAAATCTACAAACAATAAATGCTGGAGAGGGTGTGGAGAAAAGGGAACCCTCTTGCACTGTTGGTGGGAATGTAAATTGATACAGCCACTATGGAGAACAGTATGGAGGTTCCTTAAAAAACTAAAAATAGAACTATCATATGACCCAGCAATCCCACTACTGGGCATATACCCAGAGAAAACCGTAATTCAAAAAGACACATGCACCCCAATGTTCACTGCAGCACTATTTACAATAGCCAGGTCATGGAAGCAACCTAAATGCCCCTCAACAGATGAATGGATAAAGAAGATGTGGTACATATATACAATGGAATATTACTCAGCCATAAAAAGGAACGAAATTGGGTCATTTGTTGAGACGTGGAGGCATCTACAGACTGTCATACAGAGTGAAGTAAGTCAGAAAGAGAGAAACAAATATCGTATATTAACGCATATATGTGGAACCTAGAAAGTGGTACAGATGAACCGGTTTGCAGGGCAGAAATTGAGACACAGATGTAGAGAACAAACGTACGGACACCAAAGGGGGAAAGCGGCAGGGGGTGGGGTGGTGGTGGGATGAATCGGGCGATTGGGATTGACATGTATACACTGATGTATATAAAATGGATGACTAATAAGAAAGAAAGAAAGAAACATTAAAAAAATTTTTTTAAAAGAAAGTGAAGGAGAATGCCATTTTTCTTTGTATCAAGAGAAGAACTTGATTATGCTTACTTGGTGCTGACTGAACGAGTACTCTTCTAGGCAGTTCTGCCATGTGAGTGAGCATCCCCCTGTGAACGCACTCACACTCACATCCAGATATACAGTTCCCTAGAACTGCACTACAAATGACTCCCTTCTTCAGTATGCTTCAGGAGGCTTAGTAAATGTTAATTCATAACCTAAATCATAGCCATGAATCCATTCACCTCCATTATTTCTAAACAACCAAGTTTAGTGTATTAGCTAGACTGCCTTAATATAGAATCACATGAGCAACAGGGTCAGTTTTTCAAGAAGACAGCCTTTGCTGACCCTCATATATTTAAATCAATAACCTTAATATCATTAAGGACTCTGTAAGTCCTTATTCCTTTTCTCTCTATCACTCTCTACCTTTGGACTCATGAAGTGCAAATAAAACACGGAAGACGACAACTAAAGAAAGCAAGAAAATGCTACACAAATGTCGGGGGCAATTGTGGAAATGGAAAAAAAAAGAAGAGAGTTATAGTTGGAAAACATTTACTTAAGGAAACGTAAGCATCAAGATTCTGGACATATTTTGAAAGGTGTCACTACTTGAGGTATGACAAAGCAATGGAGATGCCAAAAGCCATAAAATCATAATCTGTTATTATATGACAGTCCTAAAGCTCAGATCATTTGTACAGGTACAAAGTTCCAAGCTTTTTGCAAATTTTTTGGCTCAACTCCAGGTCTCAACCTAGGCCAGGCCAGTAGAGAACTTACCACAGTCTAGAAATGAAACTATTTTCTCTTTAGGGGAAAAATATGAAAAGAAACAACCTTTGAAAAATGCTGATGAAATATAACTTTTCCCCACAATAATTTTCTGGCACTTATGACAAAGATCCTCTGTTACTTACAACTTCCAGTGAATTTAATTTTTGGCTTAGCTGCAACCCAAAGGACTGACAGGGGAGGGATATTAATATATCTCTAAGTGGTGAGGGAGCTGTTTTTCAAGTAGATCGAAGCAATGAGTGTTTGGAACACCTCATACTTCAGGGAAATCCAGTTTTCTCTTACAGGCTTCACTCAGTAGCAAGAAGGCACTCTTATTGAAATGCTTAAATTCCAACAGCAGCTATAAAAGAGAAAAGACATTCTACAGTGATGTTTAGCAGTTTTTCATTATTTGCAAATGTACTTTCATCTTGTCCAGTTCCAGTGAATTCTCACCACTGAGGCAAGACCTCAGACTTCTAATGACTTGTAGAGAATTATGTTACCAGTAGTTTTACATACTCCTCATGTCTGAACCCTCTGGGTTTTGTGGAAGCACACTGCCAGCCAGGGTTTTGTGAGCAGACTGGAATAATATTCTATAGCAAATGATTAGATGGTAGAGAAGGGGAATTTCAATGGGGGTGATACGGTATGTATGGTTGGAAATATGGACCCTTTCTGATCGGGAGACATTAAAAGATTCAAGAAGATTCATGGCTTCAACAATCCATGCTGTCAGGCCTTCAAAGAGCTCCCTTCTAATCATGAAGTCACCCCAGGCTATCTGCAAGAATGGGAGCTGGAAAACCTGTAAAAGATTTAACCTTTCTGTTCAGTCTTTTAGGTACTGGGAAGAAAATCAAACATGAAGGTCATTTATAGTCATTGAGGTATCTCAGTGGTCCATTCTGAAAACTGCTACCATCAGCCAGAACCATTGTCGGGGGTGTTCACATCCAGAGACAGCTCACAAAGGCTTCTTCAATTCTTTTGTCAGATGTGAGCGCTGTTATTGTTATTGTTTTAGTAATTGACAGAGAGTCAAACACATTTTAAATATGAGAAGACCTTGGGAGAACGTGGATATCCTTAATAAAGCAAGATCTTCTGTTTGGAAAGAACGACTTTGGTTGTTAGTATGGAGGTTAGGTCTCCCCGTTTTAAACCCCAAGTTTAGGAAAGATGTGAAAGCAGGTCTTAGAAGCAAACAATCCACTTTCCAGAAACTTTACTGTTAATTATCCACATTCATTAAAGTTCTACTGCAGATTTTAACATAGCTAAGAGTTAATAAAATCTGAATTAAGCCCAAAGTAGGGTCTCAACTATTCTCTGTATTGTATCCAAATCCCACTTACCCTGATTAAGGTGTAAACTTCACATCATTTATTTGCCACTTAATCTACGTAAGACAGAGTTTGACCACTTTATATAACCTCAGTAAATTTTCACAATAACCCAGTGAGGTACATATTATTAATATCCCTGTCTTGAAGATATGAAAAGTAAGGTCATGGTCAGATAGCTATTTCATGGTAAAGCTTGGATTTAGACTTACCAATGATCTGTTAACTCCTGATTTTCCTGTACCTGACATTGAACACCTTGCTACTCTACCAGTAGTAGAGTTTGTTGAATATATCATCTACAGTAAAAAGGGAAATTATATAAAGACAGTGAAGGTAAGATTACCAGTGGCATCTTATCCTGGAAAACAAAGACCACTGAGTCAAAATGAGTCTAAACAATCTCGTCCAGGAATTTGTGACTAACTACATACCAATAGTTCAATCAAAAATTAACCAGGGCTTCCCTGGTGGCGCAGTGGTTGAGAGTCCGCCTGCCAACGCAGAGGACACGGGTTCGTGCCCCGGTCCGGGAAGATCCCACATGCCGCAGAGCGGCTGAGCCCATGAGCCATGGCCGCTGGGCCTGTGCATACGGAGCCTGTGCTCCGTAACGGGAGAGGCCACAGCAGTGAGAGGCCCGCGTACTGCAAAAAAA
>NW_006790551.1:4134530-4137523 GCF_000442215.2 Lipotes vexillifer
TAACCAAAATGGGACTTCCCTGGTGGTCCAGTGGTAAAGAATCTGCCTTCCAATGCAGGGGACGTGGGTTTGATCCCTGGTCGGGGAACTAAGATCCCACGTGCGCAGGGCAACTAAGCCCATGTGTCACAATTAGAGAGCCCGCCTGTCGCGATGAAGTCCCCACACAGCCAAAATAAATAAATAAAAACAAAAATTAACCAAAATGCACCATCTTTCACTGGCAGTGATCTTGATACACAGAACATGATGAAGCAGCTGTCTCTTCACCCTGACTATCGGGCATCAGCAAGAGAAATGAATGTCAGGAGGGAGGAGCCTGTAAAACTCTATTCAGAGCAATAATAATTACTATTTAATTTTGCAAAAAGATTTAAGTATTCTTTGAGAGAATGGAGCATTTGACATTCTGTCTGGATTTTTTTTTTGTTGGGGGGAGTCTTTTTTGTTTTGATTTTGGTCAAGAGAAGTCATGTTGATAACAGCAGATAAACTTAGTAGAAGTCTGAAGTTTAATCAATAGTGGGACATGCAGCTCTGTGTGTGATGTGGATTTTCCTTTTTGGTATATCAGCATTTTTGTCAGCAGAAACTAAACAGAACTTTCCTCCTCCTACAAGCCACTCCAATTCCTTTCCTTCACTTCTTTCTCTTCCCAGCGCCACCAAATTGCTGGAGGAGGTGACTAGGCCACTGGATCTAAGTATACTCAGCTCTAATCACATTGAATCAGAAATTGTTAGTAAAACTGAGCCGTAACACAATTAAAAACATCCAGAGATTTGGTTCTCAAGGAAACCATGTTTTCTCTCTTCTGAATCTCAAGATGCCTGCAGAAGAGCAAAAGAAAACCTACAAGAGCAGAGACCTGAGGAACTCAGTAGAAATGATAATGATGATGCTTTTTTAATTCCTGGGGGAAGAAAAATCCTTGAGTTTTCCACCTACAGAACAGAAGAGTGTGGGATTCAGGCTGTTCACTTCCTCATTTTCCTTTACTTCTTCAGGAAATTTGTAATCCTACTAAAGTGTGTGTTACATAAGAGGGAGTCAGTTGACCTGCCTGTAAAGGTTGCAGGAGTTTGGAACTTTGTTTAACTAATTAGTGTGTGCACTCAGTTGAGGTTTGGCAGAAGCTGCTACCTTTATTAGCATTGAAGCTGAACTTCCGCCATCACTAGGGTACATAGCAAACCGATGTTCACAAAGATACCGCCATCCTCACCTCCACCTCTACCTCCACTGGCTCACAACACCCTCTATAGTTACCACCCTACTATGAAATGGGAACAGGTGTCTGGAAACCTCTCTTTCTAGACACATACACACACAATTTTCTACAACAGTGATCCCACTCTGGAGACCAACAAGAGCTATCATTCCATTTTTTAAAAGCCCCTTAGAGATGGAAGGGAATGGGAGGCTATAATTGCTCTACAGTTTCTAGAGGAATCACTCTGTAAGAGATGCTACGCTCTAAGCAAACGAGTATGCCCATGTTCTTTGTGCCATGACTCATATTTCAAACTCTATGTCCTTTCTGCTTGGCCATGGTAAAGCCAAGTATAGCACTGCTTACCTCAGCTGGAAAGTCATTACATGTTTTAACGCTAGGTGCAATGGGAGCCTTCTTGCTAAAAATTGCAGCAACGTGGTGTCACCAAAACTGTCTCTGGTCACTTGCTCTTCCTTTTGACGCATGCATAGAAAACTAGAGGCCACACAGGGAACTTGGAATGAGGAAAGAGATACACTAAGGTTGCTATGACTTTGATGAGAGTTGTTGAGTCATTTTTCAGCCTTTGCATGGTCTGACTGCTGGCTTGGAAACCCTGATGAGAGTTTCAGATGCAGAGATTTCATCATCAAAGATGCAGTCTAGTAGCCATTTTCCTACCCAACCCTCCCTTACATGGACCTCTTGTATTTTCATTGTAAACTATCAATTTTGATTTTTTTGGATCAGTTTGCATTCTCGTTTGTTATAACCAAATATTTGCATTTCAAATGCCATTAAATAAATAAATAAATAGCATTCTTAGCTCATTCTACATGAAATTTCTAGGTTTTAATAATGCAAATTTCTCTTGTGGTCCAGCATGCTAGTCAGGGATGCCAGTGTTTCAAAAGGATTCCAACGTTTTGTGCGTGTATGGAGCGAAGTTCATCATATTTTATTCTCTTTGCTGCTTTCTTTTCCCCAAGGTTGAATTACATTCAGCTAAAGATGAGGAAATTTTAAAACCAAGCCCATTTGTAAATTGGGAATTGCTTGCCAACGAAAGCCATATGTAATCTCAAATCCTGATTTTAATCAGTAGTTTCAACTCTTTCACTAAGTAAACCTTTATGCTAGAATGCTCATGAGACAATCCTCAAGTATCATTAGCATAACTGTGCAGCTTTAGGGATTAAGAGTAGGATAGATTTGGGCTGAAGTCTAGCTCTGCCACTAACCAGCCTTGTGACCTTGAGCCAGTTACTTCATTTATAGTAAACTCGGGTAGCAGCTCTCTCATTTGGCTTTTGTGAAGATTAAATAAACTAAGCCATGAAGAATGCATTGTTTAATGCCTGAAACATGATGAGTACTCAGTACACATTACCTAATGTTATTCTTTCCCCTAAAGCTTTCAGAGAACCTGAATACACGTCATTTACAAAGAAACAAAAACTAGACTAGCACCAGACTTCTCATCGGAAAGACTGAGGCTAGCAGGCTGTAAGCAGTACTTCCAAAGTTCTGTGACAATGAATGAGATTTTTAACAGAAAATTCTATATCCAGCCAAATTATAAATAAGGTATGTCAACATCCAACAGCCAAAATCCACCAGGAACACACCTATAGTGTTGAACAAGATTGAGTTTATTGATTGCGGCTCAGGAAGGAAGTCTTCACCCCATGGGGAGGTATGGGCATCCCTGTAAGCAGGTGTTAGGACAGTTCTTATTGTAAGATTTAGGCCTGTGTTGAGTGATTTTGGAAAGAGT
>NW_006790551.1:4137533-4140302 GCF_000442215.2 Lipotes vexillifer
AGTGCTAGGAAGTAGGGTTTGCCTTGATTTGGGTGCTGTCAGGTGGTGAGAATGATCTTATGATTAGGTACCTTAATAACTCTTATCTAGGAATCAAGAGAAATGGAACAGGTAGGTCTAAAGCTTAAGAGGTACGGAAACAACAATCACTCACGTTAGCTAGGAGAGAGGATGGTGGAAGTTTTTATGGTTTGCTCTGTGTTCTTGCTATTGTCTGTGCGCAAACACAATTCCAGAGTGATCCTGTTTTTTATTTGCCCCATCATGGTCACAGAGTCACTTTCTCTGATGGTGGTGTTCTGTGAAATTGTCCATTTTAATAAGGAGTATAGTATTCCTCAGCAGCAGGCCTGCTGCCAGCTGACAGCACTTATTTCTCCTCAGCAGAAGGGAAGCATAAGGACATTTTCAGACACACAAGGACTCAGATATTTCACCTTACATACTCTCTTTCCTAAGAAGTTACTTGAGGATGTGCTAAAACAAAAACAATGGGATGAACCAAAATAAGATTTTGAATCCAAGAAATATTGGCACCAACCCAGATCTTTCAAGAACTAGCTGCTCCTGCAAAATAACAGTTATGGCTCCTGGCACCCAGCTTTCAGGGGTGCTGGAGATCTTCCTATTTCTAAAATTGGGTCTCCACCCTTCAATCCTGTGAGAGCAGACAGTCTTGAATGAGTTTGGTTTTGTTACAGTAAACTAAAAAATCCTAACTAGGTCCACAGTGTAAACTGATCCTTACATCCTTACTGGTAGAGACGTTAAGCAAATGGAGGATAATGACATCAATAAAGTGAAGATGATATGTAATATATGAAAGTAAAAAGGAGGGAAACGGGGCTTCCCTGGTGGCGCAGTGGTTGAGAGTCTGCCTGCCAATGCAGGGGACACAGGTTCGTGCCCCAGTCCGGGAAGATCCCACATGCCCCGGAGAGGCTGGGCCCGTGAGCCATGGCCGCTGAGCCTGCGCATCTGGAGCCTGTGCTCCACAGTGGGAGAGGCCACAACAGTGAGAGGCCTGCGTACCACACACACACACACAAAAAGTGACATTCTGGGTGCCTGATGAGGTTCCCCAGGAACCAATATGAATTCAGTCTCACTGAATGTACAAACAGAACAGAGCCCACTTCAAGGCAATAACTAAGCATAAAGTACATTTTCAAAGTACCTAGTAATCTAAGGCATCAACCTTATTATGTTAAAATTGAATGGTTTTTTCATTTTGATAACAACTTACCATCAATTAGGAAGGAATAAAAAAACAAACTTCAATAGGTAACTCTCCAGCAAAGGAGTAGTTAAATTTAACAAATGAAATTTCCTCTGCTTGCCTTATTTTTTTCTGTTTACAGATGGAAAGGAGGTAGGAGAGAGAGAAGGCCAAGAAACCCTTCCCTCCAGCTTCCAGCTTTGAAAGAAGTCCCAGGAGGACAAAGGAATCCCAGGTGGAGGGAGAGGAGTGAGGGACGGATGCTCAAAATACAAGTGCGTACCAGCCTCGCAGTCTCTGCTGCACGCTGTTGGGAATTGAAAATTCACTTCCTCTGGCAAATGATGTAGCCAATTAAATGTGAACATCCTTCACACCTGTTGCTGTTTCTAAGGCAAAGGGACTTGACAAGAGTGAGTGAGATGACAATATAAATCCCAAGTTGCATTGAGAAATATTATGTTTTCAGTAAAACCACGCCCTTAATCACTCAGTGCTTCGACCGCCCCATTTGCAAACACAGAAATCTTTGCTTACATGATCCTCACAGAGATGGCAAAGATTCATAAAGTGTAGAAAATACACCTTTCCTTAGAGAAAAGGAATTGCACAAACCCAGGATTTTTCCTAACATATTAATAAAATCTTGACTTCCCCATAAAACTGTATGGGAATATTATGATTGCCCAGTGTACCACCTGCATTCTAAATGAAAATATGATCATCTTATCAATGCTGAAATTGCTTGTCTGAAGGAGATCTGGCAATTTCCCTCAATAACTCAGTCTAATATAATTACATGCCTGACATAATGTTCATTATGACAACAAAATGAAAAACAGAGAGATGGAGATGGAAATGTAATATACGCCTGGCTAATTGTGAAGAGGTAATTAACTGGTTCGATTATCAATATTTAGTTAATACTCAGATGAGAAGGTTAAATATTAAAAAAAATGAACCAAAGAAATTTTACTCCCAAATGAGTAATGGCACCATAAAGGCCACATTTGTTTAATTCTATTATTGACACATATTCAGTTGTTTGGATTCGAACATAATGGGCTTTTTGCTGTGTTGACCTTCCCACATGAGACAGAATTCTTCTGACATCAGCTGGCCTCTCTGATCCTGGCTTGTCTCCAACAGCTTTGCTTCCCCTGACCCCGAGCACTGCAGGGAATAAAGATGAAGATAAGCAGGGATAAAAGACTACTTTCCTTTTTTTCCCCTTATTTGTTAATTTAGTCTGTATTTCTATAACATGCTGCCTTGTAGGAAGATGAAAGTAACCTTGAGGTGGCACAGCTTGAAGAGAAAATTGAGGAATAAGTATGTAAACTTGCAAGAAAAGGGAAAACCACCATTTAAAATTTTGTTCTTACTCCATAATTCATTTTATTCTCCATTATGGGCAAGAAGCACTAGAACAAGGCAAAACTATTCATATCTTAAAAGGTACATTGAATTCTGTTCTCTATTCCCAAGATGAAACTAGTAGACAAGGAAGAAGATTCCCCCTCCTACCTCCTATCATATATCTCTTTCCC
>NW_006790551.1:4140421-4152451 GCF_000442215.2 Lipotes vexillifer
TGAAGTTACTCTTGGTTAAATGGGACAATAGCCCTTCTGGAATCTATCAATACACCTTGCCATGTGTATGTGTTAGTACTGTGTAACAGGAAGGTCAGTCAATCATAGATATTCATCCACTGTTCATGATGCCTCAGGAAGACTGCAAGTCCCTGAGGCTTCAGAAGAGACTCAGACAAAGGGCCCCTACCCTCATGAAACTTTCACTCTGAACATTGTAGACTTCAACCAAATAATTAAATAATGGAAATGTGTGAAGTGTTATTTAAGAAAAGCCCCACACACGGGGGTTGCAGTCCATCTCATCCACTTATGTGTGAGTGACCAGGGGCAAAGACAGCAGTATTGAACACGTATTTACTAAGCATGTGTTACAGATACTCCATTAAAGGCCCTTAGCGCAAGGCTTGGCACATGCCAAGTGTTCAGCAGGTGACAAGGAACAAGTAAACAGCCCCCTGCTAAGGAATTATGTGTTTCTACTTCTAAATTTTATTTCTCATGTCACTCAAAGTAGACTAGGAATATCATAAAACGCACTCCACCCTTACAGTGTTGGTGTCCCATCCCCAAAAGTTGGTGTGCAAAGTGCCGAGGGTCTTAACTAGTGGCTGAGATTTCTTCTCTTTTTTTCCTTACTACCTACCCTATCCAAGGTCTCTATAGGCTCAATCCCTAGCTGATGACAGATGATATAGTAACAAGATCATGGAATTTAGAGTTAACTAGATTTGTGGGTAAGTTATGCTCTACCCGTGATTCGACATGTAAACTTAAATCATCTGTGAATGGAAATAGTAATATTTGCTGCATACAACTTCTAAGAGCCTGAAATATAGGTACATAGAGAACGATCTATGATGACCACTGGCAGAGAGGACTGGGGTACCTGAGCTGTTCTTTGAGGATAAATGAGATTCGATTCTATATGTAGAGGCCATATATGCCAAACCACCCATGCTCTGATACCTTCCAAGGATAATGACCAGGCATTCTTCCTATTTGTCCTAAGCACACACTAGACACAGATGCAAAGCAGTGATTAACTTTCTCTTGGCTCAAGGAAGGAGACTGGGACTGCATGCAATGGCGCCTGTTAAAATACCCAAATGGGGCTGACTTTCCCAGTTGGAGCTCAAGTCAAACACAAAGGCACCACAAGGTCGACCTACTGTCCCTGTTTCGTCAACAGCTAAATGGCACATCCCGTTGCTGCCTTACTTAGAGTCTCAGTCCCTACCCTCAACTTGGCCTTCCTTTATCACACCCTGCAGTCTCTAAATTGCTGTGCACGATTTTCTGAGGACCCATCTGTGAGAACATCGTGGGCTGTTGGATGTATGCATGCACTTGTGCAAATAAGTAACGGAGAGCTGGTTTAGGCAGGAGGACTTACATATTTTTTCCTCAAATGCCATATTTGAGCATTAAAAACAACGTATTCTGTTCTCCTGCTAGCAAGGCATAATGAAACCAGAGTGTTGCCTTCCCAGCATCTCTTGCCTTTGAATCGTGCAAAGCAGAAATGATTCTCCGTTTGCAGGCAGCAACAGCCTCCAGAAGCTACAGGAACCTTGCCAAGATCCATGAAAAACCTCCATAGCTAACTGGGAACCAGCTTATTAGTGACACTTTTGAGAGTCAGGCTGTCATTGAAGAGAAACGAAGGAGAACGCGGTGGGCGCCGTAGCCTGGAATTAGGCCGTGGGAGGGAGGAAGGCTCCTTGCAGGAACATTGCTCTGTAATTTTCTCAAACGCTCTCTGCTCAGCTGGCTTGCAAAAGCCCTGGATCTTGGGAGGCTGCAGGCTACACCTTACCCTCCACTCCCCCTTGAAACTGCCCCCGGCCATCCACCTTGGGAGAGCTCTGTGGCCTTTCAAAGGTACCCTGAATTAGTTAAGACAAGAGAAAAAAATATATTTCCTTTTAGTAGCCTTCTGAACGTGTCTACATTTTTATATAGCTAACTGAGTTTTTTTCACAATTACTAGATAATTCCAGTAGCAAATAACCTGGAAGTTTTTGTGTAAATAAAAATGAGTTGAAGAATTTAAAAATTTTTTAAATTAATTTGTCAAAATATCAGTCCGGTCATATTTAGCAAGCATCACAAGAAATGAATATAATTAGTGACTGGGATTAAGATCCCTGATTTTTTTTTTCAGGAAGGTGATTGCCAGCAGGCCAGCCCCAGTCCAGCAGGATGCTACGTCCCGAGTGCTACCTTTGAGTTTCTAGGTAAATGTTGTTCTGATAACAAACTGGGTTTCTCAGCTCCCTCCCCACTGGGAGGATGGTGTGTGATCTGGATAACGTTCTTGACTTTTCTGCTAAGATTCTAGCTCTCAGCCAAGAGAAAAAAAAAAAATGGAGAAGCAGCATTTGTGTCGCTGTGCATTAGCAAAGGGAGCCATGTGAGCTAGGTGAGCCCACGTCACTGCCATTTGATATGCTCCCTGCTCGGTGAATTGAGGGAATCTTGATGCTACCCTGATCAAAAGAAGCCTAGACCCTGGAATCAACTCCTGGAGTCCTACATTGGGGTGGGAACTTTCCTGAACGTGCCAGAAGTCCATCCAAGCACAGGGACTGGAACGTAGGAAAAAGAGCACACAGGCACCTGCTTGCTGCCTTACCCCATTATTGGCCTCTCATCTGTTTCAGCAAATTCATTCTTCTCTCCTCATGATAATGATTAGCCTTTGCACGTTCCGTAATTCAACCCAACCTGTGACATATGTTTCCTGAATCTCAAGATAACTCACTCTCTCCCTACCTCTTGCTTTTAACATCACACACACACACACACACACACACACAGGCGCACACACACACACACACACACACACAGGCACACACACACACACACAGGCACACACGCACGCAATTTAGTGGTACCCAAAATTGGGTTAGTTGCCTACCCAGTAGGTGCCCATTTTCTCCTCTGTTCTTGCTGGGGTAGTTTGCCTCCTACAAGAACCTAAAATGTCAGTCACCAGCCTCTACAGCTTCCTTGCTGCTAGATATAGTGACGTGACATAGATTTAGGGTGGCAATGTGACACAGTCCTGGGGTGCCATGTGACAGAGTCCAGCAGTGCCAATGTGATGATGTGAAACATCTGGAGTGGCCAAGTGACAAAGTTCTTGGGTGGTAAAGTGACACAGTTCTGGGAGGGCCATGAGATACAGTGCTTGGGTAGCAATGTGACACAGGTCTCTGGGGACCATGGGATACAGTCCTGGGTGGCAATGTGACACAGTTCTGGAATGGCCATAGAAACATTCCTGGGATGGTCATGGGACACAGTTCTGGGGTGGCGATGTGACATAGTGGTGGAGTGGTGATATGACACACGTGATAACCGTGTAAAACGTTTCTGCTCAGCGCAGCCTAAAGTATGCATGCTCTCCAGCAGGAAAGCATTCCTAGGAACTTCTAGGAAAGATTCCCCCTCTTTATACAGAGGGGGAATCTTTCTCACCATTGGGACTTCCCCTTTGTCTTCTCACCGTGGAACAGCTTTACATGAGCATATGTTGCAATGATGACAGACATTTCATCTGCTAAGGATGGCAGACAAATGAAAAGTGCCTGGAACCTTGACTGCATTTTTGAGCAAGTGCAACAACCCTTGGCTTGCCTACCCCTAGATTTCTTCTTAAGAGAGATAGTGACTAAACTCCTGATATTTCTGTCACACACACGAGCACACATATGCACTATTTTTTATTGCATGTACATATTTTATTGCATATACACAATTCTACTAGCATAGGAAACTATAAGCATTTCCCTGTAGACATTAAAATTATTTTTGCAAGCAAAGATATGAGTTGCTTTTTGATAAGAGTTTAGAACAAAAAAATCCATTTGAAACTTTGTGAAGAATAACACGACGAGTCTACTTTAATTACATAAATATGAGGCAAGCAGGCTCTGTGACCTGGAGTAAAGACACTAAGACTTTTTGATTGACCAAGTTAGATGTTAAATACTCTGTGGTAAACAAGTCTATGGAGTGAGTGGCCAATTTGTCTAAGAAACTCACGACCTTCTGGGAGATTAAAAGTCCCCCAATTCCTGCTACCTAAAGTTTAAAATAAGAGAAACCAATCAACTTGCACTCAGGTGGCCAGAGCGACCTGCAGTAAAATTACCTTGACCAGAGTGAGACTAAGCTCATGGTCCAGGGTTCAGTGTACTTCAAGCTGAAAGCTCTACAGCTTCCATACCAGTCATTTCTATTTAGGAAACAACAGCAGAGTGTGAAATCTAGAAACCTCACTGACTCTGTGAGGGGATGTGAACAAGCAAGGACACACCAGAGCCAGTAGACAAATATCATCTGTCAAACATCGTCTGTACAGGACGTGGAAGTAATGGCAGCAGTGGGCTTTCTAGATGACAACTCTCCATTTGTGTCTTGTGTATGGAAGTAAGCTGAATCTCCTACTCTAACTCACTTTAATAGCATGAGCAAATGACACATTCTTGGACAAACTGCGACTGGGGAGACCTGAAGGAAGAATTAATGAAATTCCCACTAATTGGACTTGTGGAAGTCAGAGCATTAAATAAAAATGAATGAATGGGGCTTCCCTGGTGGCGCAGTGGTTAAGAATCCTCCTGCCAATTCAGGGGACCCGGGTTCGAGCCCTGGTTCGGGAAGATCCCACATGCCACGGAGCAAATAAGCCCGTGCACCACAACTACTGAGCCTGCTCTCTAGAGCCCACGAGCCACAACTACTGAGCCCGCGCGACTAGAGTCTGTGCTCCACAACAAGAGAAGCCACCGCGATCAGGAGCCCGTGCACCGCAACGAAGAATAGCCCCTGCTAACCACAAGTAGAGAAAGCTCGCACACAGCAGCGAAGACCCAACACAGCCAAAAATAAATTTAAAAAAATGAAAAGAATTTTTTTTAAATGAATGAATGAATGAAAGCATCATTCCCCCCAGATTATTGATTGGGGCATATAAATATTTGCCTATTTCACACATATACCTACTTAATATTGAAGTTGAGAACTAAATGACAACTTTTGATTGTCCCAAAATAAAATGAGTAATTAAGCACAGTTGTTCTTCCCTAATGTAATCTTTCTGTTCTTTGACAAAACGTTTTATTTCGGACAGGATTTCCTAACATGTTAAGTGTTTTTTGAGAAAGTTTTCTAAGGTCAAATAAATGTGAGATGCACTCTTTACACAAATTTGAACGTATTGCTTTGAGGCAAGCTTTCTGAAGCCCTTAATATACAGTATGAATATCCAAGACGGGCTAGAGAGATATCTCCTCTAAAAATTATGTAATCACTGAAGTCTTCTTCATGAAACATCTCATGAGACTAGTTTCTTGCAGAACATAATTTGAGAAACACTGATATAGGGTTTAAAATCCAACCCACAGATAATAAACATTTAAGTTTTTACATGTATTTTGTTTAAATTTATTATAATTACTTAGAATTTAACCCTGTATTCGATTGCATTTTCACTCATCGGCTGTCTCTTTATGACTTTGCCACTCTGGAGCTTTTAATATTAATTTATGGTTCGGTCTGTTAGAGCAGTTTTTTAAATACATTTTCAAGAATGGTTCATGAATAATACATTTTCTGATCTCCCTTCCAAATATGTGAAAATATGTTTTCTGTATCCTCATTGTGTGACATTCATCTTGGCTATGTACAAAATTATTGGGTCCTGAAATCATGCCCTCAAAATGGAAGGCAGAATTTGTTATGTGTTATTGCACAGAAGTTAGGAGCAAGCTGGAATTTGTTATTTCCTACGTAACTTTGTTTGGGGATGAGGGAAAGGGGAGAAGCATGAAGTTAATCGTGGATACTCATCTGTATCCAGGCCTGTTCGTTTTGATTCATATTATTTAACTATTTGAAAGGATGTGTACCTTATCCAAAATAATTTGGAATGAAATTTGCAAAACACTTTAACTCTGTATGACTGGTTTACTATGGAGTCTCAAATTGCTGGGGCATAAACATGAAAAGCATTCTTTTGATCTAATGATTGGTACCTTCCATGTTCAAAGGTACCTCATTTCCTACTGGGTGCCCAGCTTCCTTAGTTTGAGTCAAAATCTCATTTATTCTAGAAAGTTTCATGTTAGTTATTAAAAGACAAGCACATTCTTTTTAACTTGTAATCTATTAAATTCAAAGTTTACTTCTATTCCTTAGAAGTTCACCCTATCTCTTTCCCCCAGGATAGACTTGTGGTTCAAGAGTTTGAAGTGGAGAGGTGAAGCAGAATTGTGAAGTGGAGTGAAGCAGAACTATGAGAAATCCATGTTCACTGTAATTCTTTAATATAATAAAGTGGTTTAAAAAAACAGGGGGAAGACAGATCTTTCAGTTGCTAACACTTGATGGTAACTCATTTTCCTGTGTTCTTCCTAAACTTGTTCATATGACACACACACACACTCAACTGTGTTATTTGCATAGAACACTGGGGAAAATGGGAGGGAGCGTGGGGTTTCTATATGGCTCGGAGAAAAACTTTTATTATGAGAAACGAAATACAAAGTATTGTTATTATATTAAATATCAAATTTGCTTAACCCTTCCAATAAAATTGTATTAGTCCTTTTAGACAGTCACTTGATCTTAGTTCCAAGAAGAAAATCTTCTTTTAATCGGGTTTATTTTACAGCTTTATCAAGGTACAATGGACATAAAATAGACCACATATATGCAAAGTATGCAATTTGATAAGTTGTTTCTACTATATAAGTTTCAGGTGTTCAGCATTATGATTCCACATCTGTATAAATACAAAGGAATCACCATCACATGTCTCCTTAACATCAATCACACATAGTTGACCCCCTTCATCCATTTCACTTGCACTCAATACCCTTCCCCTCTGGTAAGCACTAACCTAAGTTCTGTATGTATGAGTTAGATTTGTTTTATTTTGTTTGTTCATTTGTTTTGCTTTTGTAAAACAAAAGTGAGTGAAATCGTATAGTATTTGCCTTTCTCTATTTGAGGTCCATCCATGTCTGAAATAGCAAGGTTTCTTCCTTTTTTATGGCTGAATAATATTTCCTCCTGTTGTGATGGGACCATGGTTGCAGCTACGGCATGCTAGTGGGCGGGGCTTGCCCTCAGACAAGCTTCCATGTCTGCCCTAGATTGCTGCCACATTGGTGTGTGAGGCTCAGCCAGAGTGCAGGGGTGGGCAAGGCTCTCAGCAGGGTGCATCACTTGCATTAACAGGTTAGAGGGAGAATTTCAAAATGTGCCTGTCAGCAATTGCATTAGCAAGTAGCCTGAGACTGCAAAAATGGCTCCTGCCAGTGTCTCAGTCCCTGGGGAGTATTCTAACTGGGTTCTGCCTCTCTAGCAGATGCTTCAAAATTAATAGGTGGGTCCACTTCACCTGTGGTCCAAGAGCTTTTCAATCTGGTGTTTTTGCACTGGTTTGGGGGTCCAGTGAGTTTGACCACAGGCCCTTTAAGAGAGGGTTCTCCATTCCCTGCAGTTCTATAGTTTTCCTGGACATATTTCCCATTGGTTTTCAAAGCCAGGTGTTCTGGGGGCTCATCTCTACTGTGCAGGATCTAGGGGTTGGGGTGCTGATGTAGAGCTTGAACCCCTTGCTCCTCAGGGAAAAGATTTGTACCTCTGTGATCCTTCCCGATGTGGACTGCCACAGCTAGGGTGTGGTTTTTTTCTTTGGCAAGACTGTCTCTCTGCCTCTCCTATGTGTCTCAGTGCTGTCCTTTTAACCTTTGTTGTGGGAGCTCTGCTCATCCAGTTTTCAGGTCTCTTTTCTGAGGGAATGATTCCACATATAGTTGTAGATTTCTTGTGTCAGTGGGAGGACTGATTTCAGGATCTTCCTGAGCCATCATCTTGAAAACGTCCGACAATTTGGTAAGTTTTGACAAGTGTATAAATACCAAAGCAATCTAGTAAACGTGGTCATTCTGCAAAGGTTTCCTAGAGCACTCCTACAACCCTTTCTTCCCATTTTTTTCTCCTGCCTTTGCCAGGCAACCACCAATCTATCAGTGGTTTCTATCACTTTATATTTGATTGAACTTTCTGGAATTTTATATAAATGGAATCATATAGTGTATACTCTCTTTGGTCTGGAGTCTTTCACTCAGCCTAATTATTTTAGATTCATCCATGTTGTTGTATGTATCAATATTTGATTTCTTTTTATTGCTGAGTAGTATTCCATTATATGAGTATATCACAATTGGTTTGGGCATTAACTTGTTGATGGTCACTTGGGTTGTTTCTGTTGTACTGTTTGGTTATTATAAACACAACTGCTATAAACATTCATGTACATGTCTTGTTGTGTACATACGCTTTCATTTCTCTTGAGTACATACCTATGATTAGAATGGCTGGATCACATGAGAAGGGTATGCTTACATCTTTACAAAACTGCCAAATTCTTCTGAAGTCATTTTTCCATTTTACTTTACAACAAGCAATGTTTGTAAGTTCCCATTGCTTCACACCCTCACAAAGCTTAGTGTGGTCATCTTTTCATTTTTATCCATTTTAATGGGTGCATAGTGATAGCTATTTCACTGTATTTTTTAATTTGCATTCCCTAATGAATAATGATGATGAGGAACTTTTTATGTACTTATTTGACATCTGTATATCCTCTGTGGTGAAGTGTGGGTCCAAATCTTTTGCCCATTTTATTGAGTTTTTTAAAACTTATTATTCACTTGTAAGAGTTTTTAATATTAAAGATGCAAAGCCTTCATCAGATACATATTTTATAAATATTTTCTCTCACTCTGTGTCTCCCTTTTCTTTTTCTTTAGAGTGTCTTTTGAAGGGCAAAGTTTCTTAATTTTGATGAAGTTCAATTTGTTAATTCTTACTTTTTATACTTCTTGCTTTGTTTGTTGTACTTAAGAAATCTTTGCCAAACCAAAGGTCATGAACATTTTCTCCTAATAGTTTTATAGCTTTAGCTCTTACACTAAAGTCTATGATCCATTTCAAGTTATCACATGAGGAAAAGAACAAGCTTAATTTTTCCAAATGACTAACCAATTGTTAAAATACCACTTGTAGAAAAGATGATCTTTTCTCTTCCTAGCAGTTTGGTAAAAATCAATTAATGATATATGTGTGGATCTATTTCTGGAATCTAGTTTATTCCATTGGCCTATTTTACCCTCTCTTTATGCTAATATTTTACTATCTTGATTATTGTAGCTTTATGATAAGCCTTGAAATTGTGTACTGTAAGAATTCCAAATTTTTTCTTCTTTGTTAAAGTTGTTTTAGCTATTCTAAATCCTTTAAGTTCTCATATAAGTATTAGAATGAGCTTGTTACAAATCAAAAGCCTGCTGGGATTTTCATTAGTAATACATTGAATCTATAGATAAACTGGGGAAAATTATCCTAACAATATTGAGTGTTCTGATCCATCAGTAGATATATCTTTCCAGTTATCTAGGTTTTTAAATTTCTCTCTGCAGTGTTTTGTAGTTAAAATGTAGATATATATCTTTTGTCAAATTGTCAACCCTACCTTAACCTAACACTCTCCTTCTAGAATCTAATTCTTTCTTGTAACTATCTTTGGAATTAGATAACAATTGGTGTCATATTCTGTTCAGATTAATCCTCTATAATGTCACCAATTTTGTGTCCCAGGAGGATGAATTTACAGCTGTGCTTTAAATATTTCATCTGGTTATGTAAAACATAACCCACTGGGTTTAAAGGTAAACTGTCATCTCAAGCTATTACCATGAACTGTCTATACCTTATTTTCAGGAGACTATCAGGGGAAAACATTATGCACAAAAATGATTTAAACAACATTTGCTTCAGTCACTATTATAATCCTCTCAGAGACAACTGAAAGCATAATATTTTTGTCATGTGAGAATACAATTTTCTGTTCTAAATGGGTTAAGTTCATGTGGTGGCAGAACACATAGGAAAACCACAATGGGAAAATATGAATAGAAGAGGGTTTAACTTTAGCCATACAGCCATATTTCACAAAAATAATAAATCAGTCACACAAATTTTTCTAAAAAGTTGTGATTAAGTCAACCAAGTGTGATTCTTAGAGTCAGTTTCCTGGGATGCCAGACTTTAAAACCAGAAAACAAGTAATAAAATGGCAATAAGTACATACCTTTCAATAATCACATTAAATGTCAATGGACTGAATGTTTCAATCAAAAGACATAGGGTGGCTGATTGGATAATAAAAAACAAGACCCATCTATATGCTGCTTACAAGAGACTTCAGAGTTATAATAGAAGACAAAGAATGGCATTATATAATGATAAAGTGATCAATACCAGAAGAGGATATAACACTCAATATGTATGCTCCTTATAAGCCCATAAATATATAAAGCAAATATTAACAGATATAAAGGGAGAAACTGGCAATAATACAATAATAGTAGGGAACTTTAACACCCCACTTACATCAATGGACAGATCATCCAGACAGAAAATTAATAGGAAACAGTAGTCTTAAATGACACATTAGATCAGTTGAGCTTAATAGATATCTAAAGGACATTCCAATCAAAAACAGCTGAATACACATTCTTATCAAGTGTACCTGGAACATTTTCTAGGATAGATCATTTGCTAGGCCACAAAACATCTCAACAAATTTAAGAGGATAGAAATTATATCAAGCATTTTTTCTGATCACAACGGTATGAAACTAGAAATCAATTACAGGAAGAAAAATGGGAAAAACAAACATGTGGAGACTAAAAAACATGGAGGGAGATGCAAGAGGGAGGAGATATGGGGATATATGTATATGTATAGCTGATTCACTTTGTTATAAAGCAGAAACTAACACACCATTGTAAAGCAATTATACTCCAATAAAGATGTTAAAAAAAAAACCAATGGGCCAATGAAGAAATCAAAGAAGAAATCAAAAAATACTTTGAGACAAATGAAAATAAAAACACCGCTTTCCAAAATCTACTGGATGCAGCAAAAGTAGTCCTAGGAAGGAAGTTTAAAGCTATGCAGACCTACCTCAAGAAATAAGAAAAGTTTCAAATAAACAAACTAACCTATCATCTAAAGGCATTAGAAAACGAAAAACAATGAGATATCACCTCACTCCTCTCATAATGGCTATCATCAAAAAGACAACAATAACAAATGTTGGTGAGGATGTGAGTAAAAGGGAATGCTAGTACACTGTTGGTGGGAATGTAAATTGGTAGAACCACTATGGAAAACAGTATGGAGGTTCTTCAAAAAACTAAAAATAGAACTACCTATGATCCAGTAATTCCATTCCTGGGTATATATCCAAAGAAAATGAAAACACTAATTTGAAAAGATACATGCACTTCAATGTTCATAGCAGCATTATTTACAATAGTGAAGATATGGAAGCAAACTAAATGTCCATCAACATATGAATGGATAAAGAAGATGTGGTATGTATGTATATATACCATGGACTGTTACTCAGCCATAAAAAAGAATGAAATTCTTCCATTTGCAGCAACATGCATAGATCTAGAGGGTATTATGCTTAGTGAACGGAGCCAGCCAGAGAAAGACTAATACAGTATGTTATCACTTATATATGGACTCTAAAAAATAAAACAAACAAATCAATAGAACAAAAGAGAAACAGACTCACGTATATAGAGAACAAACGAGTGGTTACCAGTGAGGAGAGGGAAGGTGACAGGGGCAAGATAGGGATAGGGGTTTAAGTGGCACAAACTACAATGTATAAAATAAATAAACTACAAGGATATATTGTACAGCACAGGGAATATACCCAGTATTTTATAAAAACTTGAAATGGAGTATAATCTATAAAAATTTTAAATCACTATATTGTACACCTGAAACTAATAAAATATTGTAAATCAATTATACTTCAATAAAAATAATAATAAATAAATAGAGATAATGAGCATAGGCAACTTCTTTTAGGAGATTTGTTCTAACAGCAAACAGAAAAAAATGGCTTTAAATGTGGACTGCTAG
>NW_006790551.1:4152461-4152900 GCF_000442215.2 Lipotes vexillifer
AAAGGACAAGCTCAAAGTCTTCAACTTGTTGGACTAAGTGTGTGTTAACATCATTAACCAAGATTAAAAATAGGTATGGAATAATGACTTTGAAGATTTGGAAGAGGTAGATGATGGATTTACTTACCTAATCCAGGCAAGCCAGAATCAGGGACCATGGAATCTCTGAACAGGGCTAATATCTCAAGGGCTAAGACAGGTCTATGGGAGACTGGGGCTTTCTCAGAGCAGCTAGTGGGGTCCAGGGATTTGAGAACTGGGAAAAGTAGTATTGCTTTCTTGAGCCGAGCACATTTAGGGGGAAAAAAAGAGAGTTCCCACGGGCTCAACACAAAAGAGAAAAATAAAGCAAACTGCATTCAGAAACAAGGTAAGAAGCTCAAGTTGATTTGGAAGGCAAAGCTGTGATTATTGCTTACAGAGTGATCCCCAGGAATGC
>NW_006790551.1:4152910-4158744 GCF_000442215.2 Lipotes vexillifer
TGGACCATGAGATGGATGGAATACTGTTAAAAGCAGAGACTTGGGAAAATACAACCATTTCATGGTACACAAATAAACTATTATTATCTTCACTTCCTATCAGCTTTTCATTCTTCTGCTCTTATTAATTTTGGTCTGTTGAAAGTCCAACTTCAACAGCCCTTGTTTTTTTTCCATCAGTCCGGTGAACCCCAACTCTTTCTTGGAGGCAGAAATGAGATTGGGGCCAGGAATAGGAGCAGAGTGCAGACAATTTGAGATCAAGAGACACAGCTCAAGTTGGGGCTACCTCTCACCTATCTTGTTTGAGACTCTCAAGGAATTTAGAATCTGCACAGATCTATGCGTATATGATGAGTTCACTGGATACAATGAGTTTGAATACCTGGCCAAATAGAGATGTAGGTTTAAAACTCAAGAGATGTGTTCAACAGAAGTAAAAAGTACTAATACCTGAATATTTCCTCTTTTGCCCCTCTGACTTCCCTTCTTTAGCACTTGAACAGTTCTTTAAGTACAGGATCTTGGTAATGAGTGAAGCCCTGAAAAGGCAACATAAAACAAGAAATGAAGTTAATCTACATCATAATGAGCTTGGACATGAAGACAGAAAAATCAGGTGGGCTGAATGCTCAGGCAAGTTTCTGAGGGTTTGGAATCAAGAGTGGAAAATGGAGTGTTTCAGGGAGCAACTGCCATCTACTGTAGGAGCCCCAAAGATGCAAAAATACAGGTGACATTTTCATCTGTGTTGTACGTAAAGATTGCTCTCAGTTTATGCATTTAACTGAGAGACTATTTAAGGAATTGAATGATTTTAATTATCTTTGAGCTAACTGAGTAATTTTTTAATTGCAACACCTTTGCTAAACATATCTATATAGTCTTTATTTTAATGAATATATATTAAATGTTTGCATGTGAATATAGTGGATTGTTTGTATGACCACCTTATGCTAGGTGTTACTCATGTGATTTTGATGTTCAGTTTGTTTTCATGTTGCTACCAAAGAGTACTGCTTTAATTGTGGGCTACTAAGAGGAGGACCTAAAAAAAAGCAGAACTGGACATAATACATAATGTTCGATTTGTGCCAGGTGAAGTATAAATGCAATTACAATGCCCTAAACAAACAGAAATTTTGAGGTGATTTGAAAAGAGAAAACTGGATGAGAAAATGAGTTAGTATACTTCCCAGAGTAGAGTAACATCCAATTTTAAGGACTCATGTCTCAGCGTCTTCACCACATTATCTTTCAAGCAGAGATATAGCAGTGTCATCAAATCAATATAATCTACTACATTAAATTAATGCCGCTAATTTTAAAAATATTATTTTAAAAGTTTATTTATAAGTTTAACTTGTGTGCTGTTTTTAATATATCAGTTCACATCTGAGTATGTTTAAGAAACATTTTCATTAAAATAATATACTTTAATGTGGAACCAAAGAATTTCGCCTCTACAAATGGTTCACTTTTACCAAATTTGAAAAACTCTTGGAACACAACTAGCCTTATGCAAGCCTTGATGAAAACGTGCTCTGAGACAGGCACAGGCCTCAGGGGGCAGCTGGCAAGAAGTAGAACAGATGCCAGGGCAGTTCTAGAGTGAAATAGAGTGTTTAGAAACTTTCTATGAAATCTATGTTTCTCTTACCTAGCTTTTTAAAATTTCAGATAATAATATCTCAGAGGTACTTCAATAATACCCATTTATGTTTATGACATCTTTCACCATATTACACATTTATTTAGCTGCCCCAAATTATAATTTTGAGTTTTCTGAGTACTGCATTAACCAAATGTAAGAAGTTATCTTGGTATTCCTGACCACCATAATTAAAAATAATGTAGTCACATTCTAAACAAAGTCCTGAAAAGTGACATAATAAAGGTATCATAATGTTCTTATAGCAACTGGACCATTTCAGTTTAAACACACATGGATCCATAATCTTAAATCACACTTAAGCAACAAGGACTCTATTGATAAGTGATCAATCCTTATTCAGTCATTTCTATTCATTCTTGAATACTGCTTGCTTCCCTTTAACTCTTAATCTGTCACTTATCAATGTAAATTTTTGAGTAATTACAGCATTTAAATCTTTAGTATGGATGGAATTGCAATAGAATTTTGCCCCTTCTCATCACGACATGTTTTATAACTATGCTTCCTCCAGCTCAAACTGAGCTCCAGCCAAACTGAAACTCTTCCATGTTTTGAACAACACATAATCTCTCTAATCTAAAAAATGTCTCTCAAATGTTCACACTATTGAGTTCATCCAATCCAGTAGCTTTTCCCCAAGACTTAGGGTGCCAGATGCAGTAAATAAAAATACAAGATACCCAGTTTAATTTGAATTGCAGGTAAACACTTAGATGTTTTTTTACTCTAAGTATAGCCCCATTATTGCATACGACATACTTATACTAAAAAATTATTTGTTGATTACCCAAAATTCAAATTTTACTGGTTATCTATATTTATCTGGCAACCCTGTGGCTAGGACTCTCAATTCTACGGCTTCTAATTTTTATAAAGTATACCTTCTCCCTCTGGCATGGCAGAAAAGAAGTAGAGTCATCCGTACAGAAAAGTAAGACAATGGTCTTAGGCCTGGCCTAGCAGCCTTTGGTGTGACATCAAGCACTTTCTCTCAGCTGATATCCTGAGCCTCTTTTCCACATTAATTCCACAGCCTACACAACCTACCGGCTCTGATGGATGAGATCTGAAATATATCTGATGTTCCTTCTGGGATGAGCATGGGGGAAGAGGCACCCATCTGAAACTTGTGTTCCTGGGGCCAGGATTAGATATAGTAATGAGTGGGGCTGGTCAGTATGGTACAGCGGATAGCCAAAGTCCAAGTCCTGTGTGAGACTGGGCCTAGCAAGTATGCATATGAAGCATCAAGTTCAAGAGAGAAGGGAGAAAATAAGAATGGAGAAAGAAAGTGAAACAATAGGCAACATAATCTACAAGATGATGCAGTAGGGGAGAAGAGTTTCTATGGAATATTTATTTATTTTATTTTATTTTTTTTTTGCGCTACGCAGGCCTCCCACTGTTGTGGCCTCTCCCGTCACGGAGCACAGGCTCCGGACGCGCAGGCTCAGCGGCCACGGCTCACGGGCCCAGCCGCTCCGCGGCAAGTGGGATCCTCCCGGACCGGGGCACGAACCCGTGTCCCCTGCATCGGCAGGCGGACTCTCAACCACTGCGCCACCAAGGAAGCCCTCTATGGAATATTTATAATAAAACTCATTCTCAAGGAGAAAATTGTTAAGAGGGCCAAGCTTATTTGGACAATTCACTTTCCAGCTGTGGCCTCCTGAGCTCCTTCCATGAGCATTGATATGATTGGCCGGTGGAAAATAGTCCTCTTTTCCTTCCTGGCTGCTTGACAATGAACTGCCATCATGAACAACACGGTAACTATCTGGAAGTTCATGAAGTTCCAGGAAGTTCATGACCAACCAAATACTTCAGCAGAAACAAATGATCATCGATGTCCTTCATCCTGGGAAGGCAACAGTACCTAAGACAGCACCTAAGACAGAAATTCGGGCAAAACTAGCCAAAATGTACAAGACCACAGCAGATGTCATCTTTGTGTTTGGATCCAGAACCCATTTTGGTGGTGGCAAGACAACTGGCTTTGGCATGATTTACGATTCCTTGGATTATGTGAAGCAGGATGAGCCCAGACACAGGCTTGCAAGACATGGCCTGTAAGAGAAGAAAAGTACCTCAAGAAAACAGCGAAAGGAATACAAGAACAGAATGAAGAAAGTCAGGGGGACTGCGAAGGACAATGCTGGTGCTGGCAAAAAGAAGTGAAGTGTCTAGCAGTGAGCTGGAGGTTGGGCAGCAGAAGGAATAAAGACTCGGCAGTGACTGTATCTTTGGTGATTGTGCAGATTTATCATGAGAGAGTTAATAAACTAAGACGGTGAGGTTCTATCTTTGATCTTCGGAGTGGAAGACATTCTTCTCCTAGGTAGTTCCTTGATCTCAAAGCCCCAACTCCACTAGGACTAATAAAATTCTAAGCCCAGGCCTATCTTGAGATTCTTTCCTTAGTCCCTACTTAGATGTTCTCATGTGGCATGACTTTCCCAGTGCTGTCTCCCTGCCTCATGTCCACATCTGCTTGGTCCTCGTGGTTTAACGTTAGAAAAGAGATGAATCACAGCCTTATACTATGTTAAAGACCACTACCATCTACTCGGTGACAGCTGCCTATATTCAAATTATAATGCCTAAGAAATCACAACCAGATTCTAACACAGTGTTCATTATAACCTTCATCTAACATCCCTGAAAACAAATTTAAAAGCTGTTCACTCAAATAATGACTCTCATCAATCAAACAGAAAAAATGGGGGGGAGGCAAAGAGTTGGTCAAAGTGACTTCTGCGTCTTGCAGTCTCTGAGAATAACAAGAAAACATGGAAAAAATATAAAAACCATTGGCTTGAAAGCATTAGGAAACTAGCAAAATGTGGGCTATATTCCAGAGCAAGATGTGGTAGAAAATGAACTCCAGAGACATGTAGTAACATCTGGTCTACTTTTGCACATGTGGCACTTGCCAATTCTGGAGAGATAGCTGAGAAGTGCTTTCGACAGCTCAAATGGTGAGGGGGATAAAAACTGAAGTCAAAGACCCACCGAAGATAAGGGCATTGGATCCCTATATTGCTTTGGAAAACCAAAGAGCTGCATCTGAGGATTAAGGGCGAACTAGAATTAATTAACCAACCATCAAAAAGACGGCAGCCAGGGCTTCCCTGGTGGCACAGTGGTTGGAAGTCCGTCTGTTAATGCAGGGGACACAGGTTCAAGCCCTGGTCCAGGAAGATCCCACATGCCACGGAGCAACTAGGCCCGTGCGCCACAACTACCAAGCCTCCGCTCTAGAGCCCGCGAGCCACAACTACTGAAGCCCTTGTGCCTAGATCCCGTGTTCCTCAACAGGAGAGGCCACTGCAATGAGAGGCCCGTGCACCGCAGTGAAGAGCAGCCCCCGCTCGCCACAACTAGAGAAAGCCTGCGCGCAGCAACAAAGACCCAGCGCAGCCAAAAATAAATAAATTTATTTAAAAAAAAAAAAAAAAAAAAAGGCAGCCCTATTACCACCTCATCTGCATAGCCCAGAAAATCTGTTTCAGAAATGACCCCAGGTTGCTTGCACCCTTGTGAGCCACAGACATAAATAAAAATCCTCTCTAATGAAATATAGTATCATCTGTGGTAGAATTCACATTTCTAATTCTCTTTTAGACGCAGGAAAAGATTGCACGTCCCCACACACTTGAATTTGGGAGCACAAATGTGACTTGCCTAGGCAGTGAAGTAGGTAAAACCCAGGACAAAATTCTTCAGTATCTCTTGCTGGCCTTATAGATATAGCCAAGAAGAATAAAATAAGGAACCTCTCAGAGGGCACAGCCAGGGATGACCAAAAAAAAAAGAATGGATTGGGGAAGCCTTCCCAGGGAGCAGAATTGTCTAAGTCCTCAGGATAGGGGGCTGTTGAAATGTATTCTCAGGATGATCCGTGTTACTACGGCCTAGGAACTTCTGTAGGTCCCCTACTCTTCCTCTTTCAGAATGAAAATGCTTGTCCTAATTACTGTCCCTATTCCACCACTGTATGTCTGTATGAAGCAGAACATCAAGAGCTGCCACATCTGGACATGATATAAAGACTACTGCACATCACACCTAATGGAGAAACAGCATCACCAAAAGATCCTGAATTTTCAGGCCAATGACATTTGGGGGGGTCTTTGAATTAGTCACCTTTGGGAAAGAG
>NW_006790551.1:4158754-4188923 GCF_000442215.2 Lipotes vexillifer
GTTTGACATGCAGCAAAGACAGTGAGCCTAACGTTTGGTGATGAGAAGAGCAGTCTGTGTAGAAATTAGTGCCTCTCCCCATTTCCAGTTTTCCTCTCTTTCTAGGCCCATGCAACGACTGTATTTCCCCATCTCCTTGATTTGGCCAGTGAAATGTTAATAGAAGTGATATGTGCATTTACAGGTAGAATTATTTAAAATATAATTCTCCAATTTTCCTCTATCTTGGCAATTATAGAAGCAACTGTCAATATGAAGATGCTGTAAGAGTAAAGCAAGCTGAAATACTACATTGATACATGTGAGTAATAGTGATACCAGAGAGTTACCCGGTTTCCCTTACATGATAAAAAAAAAAAATACTTTTTATTAAGCCACTGAGATTTTGAGGTTGTTATCATAGCCTGAGAAAGATTATCTGATACTTTAATCTAGACTCTAAATTATTTCTCATTTCCCTTGCAAAGTAATATTTTTTATTCCTATTATTTGTTTTTGTTTTTTTTAAAGTTCAATTTATTTTTTTATTTAAAAAATATTTTTATACAGTTTTTAAGGGTTACTTTTCATTTCCAGTTATTACAGAATATTGGCTCTAGTCCTCATGTTGTACAAAACATCCTTGAGCCTGTCTTACACCCAATAGTGTGTGCCTCCCCCTCCCCCTCCCCATACTGCCCCCCCCCACATCTCTCCCCACTGGTAGCCACTAGTTTGTTCTCTATATCTGCAAGTCTGCTTCTTTTTTGTTATATTCACTAGTTGGCTGTATTTTTTAGATTCCACATATAAGTGATATCATACAGTATTTGTCTTTCTCTGTCTGACGTTTCACTTAGCGTAATGCCCTCCAAGTCCATCCATGTTGCTACAAATGCCAAATGTTTTTATAGTATCTACTTTTTTCTTGTTATAATAGTAATGTTTGTCCACTTAAAAGAATTGGAGAAATCCAGAAATAGAGACACAGATGTAGAGAACAAATGTACGGACACTAAGGGGTGAAAAGGGGGGTGGGATGAATTGGGAGATTGGGATAACATATATACACTAATACGTATAAAATAGATAACTAATGAGAATCTGCTGTATAGCACAGGGAACTCTGCTTCACTTAGCTGAACAGTAAAAACTAAAACAACAAACAACTATACCCCAATAAAAAGAAAAAAAAGAATTGGAGAAATCCAAACAGGATAAAAGAGAAAATCCAGACTACCCACAGCCATCACTAAGAAGTATCTTGTCAACATGTTGATGTTTTTAGTTTCTGTAGCTTAGAGTGGGATGAGTCAATATTTACAAATGAATGGAGAGGCATAAAAGAAAAACTCACAGTGTCCAAGGAAGCAAAATTGCTAATTACTGGCCACAGATACAAAATATAATAAATTGTAATATTAACTATTCCTTCACAAATTTAGAGTTATTATGAAGCTCAAGAACTACCATTCAGCCTGCTTTTCTGCAAAGAGTGGCTGGTCAAAATTTACTTTCCATTTACCAAGACACCACTTGGGTGACCTTTCAAGTGATTTTTTTTTTTTACATTCATGATTTATTTTACCAATATCTTCTCTCTCGAAGGGTGCTTTCCACATTAAAGAATCAACCTTGACAATATATTAGAGTAGAACAAGTGTGTGGTAGGTTGACAGGACCAAATTCACTTGATTTTCAGTCTTCCTAACTACTACAGTAACAGCATTAGCTGCAGACTAGGAATTTAGCAGGTGTGTTGCAATCAGCCAATTCTTCTAGACCCTCTCCAGTGACTTACCATTAGAAATTAATCTTTGAGGATTAACTATATAAACATTGTATGTTGTAGTACACTGCCTTTAAGTTACATATTCTAAATATATGTATATTTTGCTGCTAAACCCATTTCAAGGGGCTTTACTTAACCTGAATATGTATTTTAGTCCATCAGGGGATGCTTTTTGAGGAACCGTGCCGTATCTAATACTATGCTGTAAGATCTCAGTGGGAGGGGGAAAGGATGAGTTGCTATGTTGTGCTGGAAGGTTTCTTAAAGAAAGATGACACCTCATACCACATGTTCTTTCAGCTACATCTTATAAGCAGCTGCTTGCATACAGTTATTATAAAGAAGGATGAACAATACATGCATTCCGATTTTCTTTCAGCCAGACTGACATCTCATATGCATGCACAGACTGAGGCATGTTGATATGTATGAATGTTCCAAGGGTATTCTTGAAAATTGCCCTGGACCTTATGTTTCTGACCTACCCTTAATCTCAGTGCATCCCCATTTGATCCTCAACTCATGGCTCCATGATCTGTGGAGCCCCACGTCTGTGTCTGATCCCACCTCTGGCAATTTAGACCTGGTGTCTGTAATTGGTCTCACTGGGATTCGTTTCTCAGCTCTGCCGAGGAAATTTTGGTCTGAATTCTGCTTCTCTCCTTGGCAGGTTGCCTCAGATAGTATAGCCCATCTTAATCCTAGCCTCTTATGACTTGGCTGATACCGTAGCCAAACTGGCCCTGGGACAGTTATGGAACACTATGCCTCTCTCAGAAATCATGATTATTGCACAGTATTCATTTCTCCTTCTGCTCTTCTTTGTGTTCCATACAGGTAAACAAAAGTCTCGTGTGGCTTAGGAAAATACAGTAAAAATAGTGTGTAATGGCTTTAATGAAGAGCTAGTTGGGAAAGTAAGATTTGGAGTTTATTTGGCTATTGAAAACACAAAGCTCATAAACAGCAATTAAGATGACAGCATTCTGCTTCATGTTGCATTGCATTCGATTCATAGTACTGAGCAGGCGCACACGTTCCAAACAAAGAAAATCGCCAGGCTCTCTGCACTTGGTATCAATTTAACTGAGCACATTCAGTTCCATCATTACTTGAAGTGAGCCTACTGCTTTTGACAGGGAGCTGGCCCTTTTCTGAGGCTACATGAGCCTATTATGCAGCCACCTGTTTTAAGAGCCAGCAAATTGGCCAGCAATTATTAACCTGCCTTTTTCTATCAAAGTGCTTAGGATAAGATGGCAGTTATGAACAGGAGAGTTAATATATTTCTCAGATCTGTTGTTAACTGTATGCAATGTCACCAAATATGTAAAATGGACATTTAAAAACCATTGTTCTCCTCTCTTTGCATTAATAGATTTTAGGTTGAAGAGCTTCAGCCGTATTTCCTATAAGAGATTTCCATCTATATTGACTTCCACCATAGCCTTAAAACTAGAGTGGTTGGCCCTTTATATTCATCTAAAAATGAGGACACAGAAGCACAAGAGTATTCAGTATCTTATTTACCATCAGAAAGAAGGAGGCCACAAATGAGAGGAAACAGACTGGCTCAGTGTGAACTGCCATGGCTTTGGCATCAGTGAGATGTAGGTCTGACATCTGATTTTGATCTGAACAGTTTATGTGACGCTGGGTACCTAACTCAAACTCATTTAACCACAGTTTTATAAGTAAAATTGGATTTAAAAATCCTATATCATAATATTATTGAGAAATATTGAATAAAACCATGTGGTTAGTACATACTGAGTTATAAATAAAGGGTCACTATTTCTATTGAACTTTGTTTTACTAAATTTGCTTAGAGCCAACCCTAGAAACATCAGTCTGTAGAGCCGAGTATTGAATTGGAGAGAAGATCCTTCCACCAATCAAAGTGCTGAGCAATTATGACACAGGAATATAATGCCATTGGGGCTGGGTTTAACTCTGTAATTTGGAGTGGAGCCTGAATGATTGTGAAGCACAGATACAAAGATAAGTGCTAGGGAAAAATCTCTGAAGAGTGATTCTGTGGTTGTCAATGGAACAAAAGATACTCCTCTGGAAGAAGAATGGCTCGTTCTATAAATGCCACCATTGACTCAAAATCTTCTGCCTTTGTGGAATTTAAAGATGATCATATAATCACAAGGGTTATCGACTTTGTGCTAAGTCGTTCACATGCACAAACTCATTCAGTTTTATCAGAATTCTGTGAGGTATTACCTCTTTTGTATAGATAAGGGAAGTGAGGCTGTAGGGATTATATATTTTGTTCATGATTTTATGATTCATAAATCAGCGGCAAGGAAACTCAGGTCCTCAAGTTCTCACCATTCTACTATGTTTCTTCCTCAAGAACCAGGAGCACGCCAACAAAAATCATATCTACATTCTGTTTAGGAAGAAAATAAGCTATTAAAAAATGAATGTGTTTCTTCAGGAAATGATGGCCACCTACACACACACACTCACACACACACACACACACACAATCAAATACCGTAAGATATCATAGTATTTACTGAGAATGGGTTATTTGAGGAAGAGGTGAAGGAGCTGGGAAATTAGCTTGTAAGCTATAAGAAGACAAGAAACAGTGGGGCTAAGATTTCAGACCCTTATGTGCAGTATCTTTGTTGTCGTCTTAAGGTCATAACGTGTTTCGTGTCAAGAGGTTTTGAAGTGCAATGGAGTTATGTTTCTTGAATACTTTTCTATTAACACATTTTCTAACAGCATCATTTATCATGCAATTATGAACTATGTAAACTATTAATAAAATGTATTCATGTTTTCTTTCCCAGAACAAGTTCAAGGATTTAGATTCACTCTGGGAAATAAAATAAGAAGTGGATTATGCAGGTTTCTGTGTCTCTCTGAAATTCTTTGACTTCTGTAGGAAGGAATGTAATTCATTATATAAGAAATATTTATTGAGCAGCTACTGTTTTCAAGCCACTTTGCTAAATGTTAAATAGAAAAGAAAGGGAGAGGATAGGCTCCTGGCCTTTCTGGAATCATCTGACTACCAACAACACAGGGGAAACATGTTGCTTTTTCATCCACCAGTGTCCCTGATCCCCTGCCTGGCCTTGCCTTTTTCCACTAAGCCTGACAATGTCCTTCACCATAAATGTGACAGAATGTCTCTAGAGGACAGTGCAGAATTTCTGGGCAGTCTCCTCCCTCCCTCCACCCCCAGCCCTGATGTTTGAGAGTACATATAGAGGCCCAATTTTCAGAAAATGCTCATGTCTTCTATATAGTTTTATCCAACTTTTCGTGAGCACTTACGCTTTACCAGCTATTTCTCTAGGAAATTTCACATCTATTATCATATTTACTTTCATAGTGGCCTGATGTGAATACAGTCAATCCCATTTTACAAATGAGGAAATGAAAAATCAGAAATATAAAATAAATTGCCCAAGATCACACCACGGGTTCAGAGCAAAAATGAAATTTAAGCCTACGGTCTTGAAAAATATATAAGATCAGTGCTCATTTCACTGTATTACTTTGGACTTAAGGACAGGTTGTGGGTCTCCTGCCCACAGGTCAGATCCCCCAGGAGGGAGATTCCAAAATGGAGATTAGCACCCAGGAAGGTTATTGGACAGTACTCTCAGGGTCAGCATGATCAGTAGAAGGGAAGGAAGCTCAGGAGAGTTGGGCATTAATGCATTCACAACAAGACCTCAGACAACATGACTTTGAACCTGCACATTGACAAGGTACTGGATGTGCACTACCTTGGAAGGAGGGTTTAAATTCAGGTAAAGTGGCTCTCTGCAGTGGGGCAGTTCCCAGAGAGGGCTAACAAATGGTTCAGAGGTGTCAGTAACATTCCCAGCAGCAGGGGAAGATCCTTCAGTCTTAAATCAGGAATTTGGGTGGCACAGAAGAACATTCACAGCTTAGAGCTTTGTAGGTCAGACTCTCTAATTTTTTAGTGTCTTTCAACTATTTTAATCCAACCATTCACCACTGCAGTGGATCAATTTACAGGAAAATATTTTATCTGCATATTTTTCCAGAGTCCATAATAGCCAACTAAATAAACAAAAATAAAATAAAAGTGAGAAAATGTGGTCAGTAATGGGCCAGAGCCACAGAGTGGCTGATGCTCATGCACAGGTGATTATTTTCAAAAACTCTAGATTTCACCCTATACAAAGAAATCCCACCAATTTTTAGAACTTCCTTCCTCCAACAAATTTTAAAATACAAACATAAAATAATACAATATAAAAGAAGTTTAACCTTATAATTTGTAAAATAGATTGAGCTAACATAGGACTTTTTCACTCATATTATTTTAAAATGCTAGATAAGCTATAATTAAATATTTAAAAATAAAGTTGTTCATGTCCAGATGTTTTGAAGTGCAATGGAGTTATGTTTCTTGAATACTTTTCTATTAACACATTTTCTAATAGCATCATTTATCATGCAATTATGAACTATGTAAACTATTAATAAAATCTATTCACGTTATGACCCTTCCTTCAAATTTAAGGAAACTTTCAATGCTCGAAATAAAGAACTCAAAACCAGAGCAATAAGTAAGCACTACTTTTCTCCTTTTTTCCACGTGGGTATCAGAACCAGGTATATGCCTAAAGGGCTGAATGTGGATACAGGAATTACAGCCATGGTCCTAACGTCAAGTGCTGTTTCTGAGCTCTTTACATACAGTCATGAACCAAGAAGAGTTGACCCATCCTTGAAAACTGGATTACAAAAACTCTGCCACTGTACTAGGGATATGGCATAGAGGCCAACTACTACAGACAGTGGGTGGGAAAAGAGAACAGAGAGATATGAAACCCAGTCCTTCAATGTGTAAAGCTAGGAAATTCCAATTTGAGAAATTAACACAAGACTAATTCAGTAATGGCAAAACTCTTAGAGCACAGGCAGAGTCAACCATAAAACAATCCCATAGAAGTATCTTCACATGAAAGCATGCAGAACTTCCATGGGAATAATTTCTTAAAAGATGCATTCACAAGTCGAACTTACTAAAAAAAGGGAAGAAACAAATTGCCAGAAAGCATAGTCACAAATGTAATACACTGGAGAATTCATAACACAGAAACAACAAATAACAGAAAAATATGGAAGAGATATTAAAATAAGTATGCTTAAAGTGGTCAGATAGATAACAACAATAACAGAGATCTATGGCAAGAATAAGATAATATGGAAAACAACAGACAGGGTTTAGTTAAGTATTCTTGAAATAAAAATATGAAAATCAAAATTAAGAAGAACAACTCATACTTAGGCTAAATAGCTTACTAGATACAGCAAGAATTAGTGAATTGGAAGACAGACTGGTAGAAATTACTTAGAATAAATGTTTTTGAATGCAGCACAGAATGATAAAGAGGTAGAAAATATTAAAAAGAAGTTAACAGACAAGGAGAATAGAAAAAGAAGTTCCAACATACATCTAGTTAACATCCCAGAGAAAGTAACAGAGAAAATGGGGGATAAACAATGTCCAAAAAGATAAAATTTTTTATATTGTAAGACTGAAGTACCCATCAAGTCCCAAGCAGAATTAAAAACAAAATTCCACATTTAGATTCACTATGGTGAAACTGAAAACCCAGTAAAAAATAGCATGGATAACGATGTACGGGGGGAAATGGCATTGCAACCATGGACGGTGGCATCAGAAGAGTCTGATACAGGACGAGAAAATCAATCTGTCTGTCACAGTATTTCAGACAAAATTGTCTCCTCCTTTAGAAAAAAAAAAACTACTCTTTTAAAAGCATGCTTATTTAGAGTCTTAGGAGTGCAATGATGTTAGAATACAAAATTTTGGTCTCCATCCACCACAATGTCATAGTTCACAATTTAACTTCCTAATGGAAAAGGATGATATGCAGCTGCCTTGGATTATTTGACCCAAATGTTTATTACATGGGAGCTAAAGAGGGCCACATACTGGTTTTCTCGTTTTTTGCTCTATTTCAAAACAGATATCACTTAATATTAATTAAATCAAACTGTTAATTCAGTGACAAGCAGTTGAAGCACATGAGGTGTACCTTTGTATGCAGATTCTTAAAGTTCAAGATATTTTTGGTACATGTCCATCATTTTTATTTTTTATTTTTTAATTTTTTTTAATTTTATTTTTTTTTTGCGATACGCGGGCCTCTCACTGTTGTGGCCTCTCCCGTTGCGGAGCACAGGCTCCGGACGCGCAGGCTCCGTGGCATGTGGGATCTTCCCGGACCGGGGCACGAACCCGCGTCCCCTGCATCGGCAGGCAGACTCTCAACCACTGCGCCACCAGGGAAGCCCCATCATTTTTAAATTGTATCGACCTTCTGATATACATCTCGCAATCAGCAAGATGCAGCTGAATATTGTGTTTGATAAAATTCCTCAAAGACCTCAACCTTTTAGTAAATATAAAACAGGACACTGTTCCTCCTCCCAATCCATTTCATTATTATTTTATGCTTAGTAGACTCTTATCGAAGCAATGTTAATATTCTCTTAGGGGGAGTAGTTTGACATTTTAAAGCAGTACTGCTTTTTAATTATTGGTGTGCAAATAGCTTCCTTAATTAAATAATTTTTCCCAGTACAGGTAATATATAAACAGCTCAGCAGTTTTCCCAACTTTTTCTAAATTCTCTTCCCCTAAAGTTTCAACTCAGTTATCTCAGAAATAAATGAATGAAGCTAAATGAAAACCAGGTAGCTTCTAGAAGTTTTTATAATCCATTGTTTACTACAGATACACAAATTGCCCTTCATTATCTCAATATTCTTCTTACTTGTCAGAGTGCACCATTTCTCTGTGCTTTAACATTGAAGGTGCAGTCATTCATTTCAAAGGCCAGGAATCCTGGCTTTTTACTCTGGTCTTAACTCACACACAGATTGCTCTGTAAGAATGGTCTCAAAAGTGATGCATACACAGCCAATGTGGTACACAAAATGTACCTTAAAGTACGAAAAGAAACTATTAGGACTTTTATTTAAACAAGCTTCCCCCAATATCTGAAAATAGAGCATTCTTATGAAACCTATGTAAGCCAAATTGTCATAAAGCAAAGAAGCAATTGCCTTAGGACACATCTTGCTAACGGATGCACAAAATAAATCAAGATGAAGCACAGATGCTCACAGACCTAGTTCCAAGGTATGGCGGTTTGATGCTGAGATGCTGAGTGTAGTTCCTGGGGAAGGAGATACCATTCTTGCTGCTTGGGGCACGCAGTGCTCCTGAAAAACCAATGTTTAGTGCTATTTTCGCTTTTCGCCTCTTTTCTTTAAAGTGAAAATCTCTTCGGATTTCCTTCACTTAACGACAGCAGGTACAACTGTGGGTTTTTCATGAAAGCAAATTGGAGTAAAGCAAAAATTCAAAAAGCAGGGGATACTTGTGTTTAGTTTTATTTCTAGAATAATATGTTATTGGTGGCACAGAGACCTCGCTCCACCCAGAGGACAGTTCAAAGAGCAGCAGTGTTAGGGGATGAGCATGCCAGTTGTTCTCTCTCCTATCCGGTAGTGAGTACTCAGACAAATGTATTTACAGATCGTGCCTAGTTTAAACTCAGCTAACCCTCACATGGTAGAGGAGTGCTTTAAAAAGATTCTTGTAAAGTTACAGTTGACTGAAGTAAACACTAATATTTCAAACTTCCCTAACATGTAACATATCTCTACAATTTTTTAGCAATGCAATACTCAACCTAGTAATTTATAAATATTCATTAACCATAATGATAAATCTTTAAGTATATCTTTTTGGGGTTTCATGCATATTATCAAAGCATGAGAATCTCCATATTCTGCTGTGGCAAAAATGACCAAAACAATGTAAATAAATCAATATAATGATAAATCAACATCCATTCCGCTGTTAGCAAATGCTGTTTAAAGATACAGAGAAACATAAAGGTCTTAAAAAACAAGTATTAGAACCAGTTAAGCAGTTGTTAGACAGTTGGGTCAAACTACTGATGTTTCTACTATTCGCAGCTTATGGTATTTGCTAGATTCTCTTCCAATGATAAAATACACGTAAAACTACAATTTGTGAGCCATTAAAGGACAGATATACTGCAGAAGATATTTTCTGGATAGTAAGTGACTTATTTTTCTATCATCATAATCTATGGGACAAAAAACTGCTGTATAAGCTAACCTCTGATACAGTGGCCACTTTGGGATTCTGAAAAGAATTCTGGAAGGTCACAGAAATAGCCAGACATCTGTAATTCAGTCACTGCATCATTCATGGACCAGCCACTGCAACAAAGAAATGAAGCCAAAAATATACAAAGTGCCTCAGTCTCATTCATTGGATTAAGTTTTTTTCTTTTTCAATGACTCCTTTAAATAAAAAGGTATCTTTACAATAGATGTAATGAGATGTGTAATGATTATGAAAATCCTTTGTTCCACAGAGAGGTTTGCTTTTTATCATATGACAAAGCACACAGAGTTGCAGAAGTTTAACACAACTTACAGATTTTTTTGTCTCTAAAAAGGAAAAAAAGTATTCCCATTTTGCTTCCCTTTTGTGACACAGAGAGGTTGTTGATATAATGCAGATAATCTAAAACAAACCTGTGTAAACTGTCCTTTACAGGTAAAGATGACATCTTTACAATGAATGCAAAAGTAATTGTTTTATGAAAGAAAACTGATCTATGAAGAGAACATTTGAAACGGATATTTGAAATTATTTCCCTCATTATTTCTTTTGCTGAAAATAGAGTTACATAAAAAAACCCATCTACATTCTTTAAAAATTTAACAGAAACTTCCAAATGAAATTTTTAAAGATTTTTAACCCTTTTGTTAGAAAAAAATTTAAATGAAACACCTTTTCCAATTAATTTGCAAAAACAACTGATTTACATCTGGGAGACAGAAATTTACTGCAAGAATTTTTTGAAACAGCAAAGTTTTGCAAAAACAAAACAAAGACACAACATTTTGAGTGGACGCTATTGATTTAGTAAGCACAGCCAATATGCATCCCTGCCATTTGCATTTATGTGTTTTTTCCTCAGTAATATTTTTAGCTATGAAAATCACTGGAATAATTATTGAAATAAAGTAAAATATATTTCAATAAATTTTAAATAAACTAAAGCAAATAATCACAATCATATATCACCATGGGTTAAACTGAGACTTTTTTTTTTAATAGTGAAGGATATTTGTTCACATTGCTTTCAAAACATTGCTTCTGGCACCATTAATAAAACAGATTATTTTAAAATTAATGTTTATTCTATCTTTATTTTTGAAATGCATCTTAATATGTTTTATAATGTATAAACTAGTGCTTGCACATAATGTATAAATATACATATATTATGGGCAAAAGCTTAAAAATTTTTACTGATGAGAGTCTGAAATCCAAAAATTGTGATAACTTCTGACTATTCTTCCCAGTGGAAGCCTCTGCTTCATGTTCCATTTTGGATGCTCACGCGCTTGACTAGCAGGTGTCAGTATCTGGAAGCGTGGCTGCATTTTTCCTGCAGGCAGAATGGAAATCTAACCTCCAACAGGAAAACTCTTCTGCTGGTTTAAGAAATGTCAATGACTTGAGGCTGTTCCCTTGGCAAAAACAGGGTAGGGCCTATTTTCATTGGGCAAAGATGGCAACCTGGCTGTGCATTAGTTGTGTTCATATTTATTAAATGGGTGTTAAGAAGAACGAAAATGTTACTGGACTGCAGGAGATGTTCAGGAAAAAGGGATAACGTAACACATGGCCATGAAACTTTTCTGAGACTTGTTTCATGACCCAAAGATGATCTATCTTGGTAAATATTCCCTGTACACTTGAAAAGGAATGCATATTCTGTCATTGTTGAGTGGAGTGTTCTATAGATGTCAATTAGGTTAAGTAGGTTGACAGTGTTGTTCAAGCCTCCTATATCCTTACTGATTTAATCTCTACTTATTCTATCAATTATTGGGACAGGGATATAGAAATTTCTGATTATCATTGTGGATATGTCTATTATTTCTATCTGCAATTCTAACAAATAATACTTAATGGATTTTAAAAACTCTTTTATTACATGCATAAACACTTGAAAGTTTTAGGTCTTCTTGATAAATTGACCCCTTTGTCGTTATGAAATGAGCTTCTTCATCAGTAGTTACGCCATTTTCCCTGAAATCTACTTTGCTATTAATGCACTGTGAATTCATTCAGCATTTGTATATCTAAAATGTTTTTATTTCATCTTAAGTTTTAAGAGAGATTTTCCCTGGGTACAGAATTCTAGGTTCATAGTTCTTTTCTTTCATTACTTTGAAGATCCTGCTTCATTGTCTTCTGATTTGAATTGTTTCTGATGAGAAATCTGCTGTGATGCTTGTTTTTCTTCCTCTATTGGATTTAATCCAATCCCCCACTCCTCTGACTGCTTTTAAGATTTTGTCTTTATCATCAGTGTTGAGCAATTTGATTATGATGTGCGTTGGTGGCTTTTATCCATAATTCTTTGCTTGTCTGGGGATTTTTTGCGGGGGAAGGTTGAAGTGTGTGGGTTTGCTGCTTTTGTTTATTTAGCTTCATGTACTTGTGGGCTTATAGTTTTCATCAAATGTGGACGTTTGCAGCCATTATTCTCTCAAATACTTTTTCTGCTCCCCACCTTTGGGAATTCCAGTTACATGTATATTATTCTACTTGAAGTTGTTCATCTTATTTTTTAGTGCTCTATTTTGGACGGTTTCTATTTCTATTTCTTCAAGTTCACTAATCTTTTCCTCAGTAATGCCTAATCTTCCATGAATGCCATCAGGGTATGGTCAATCCTCATTATTAGTGGATTCTGTATTCGAAAACTCACCTACTTAGTAATATCTATTTGTAACCTAAAAATCAATACTTACTTGGACATGAGCAGAGCAGCAAAAAAATCTGTTTTCCGACACACATATTCCCAGCTGAGGTCAAATTAGGAAACGCTCTGCCTTCTTGTTTCAGCTCTCACACTGTAAACATGTGTCCTTTTTTCAGTATATTTAGTGTCACACTTTTTGCATTTTTGCACTTTTTGTTGGTGATTTCATTGCTCAAAATGGCCCCGAAGCATAGTGCTGAATTGCTGTCTGGCATATCTAAGCACAAGAAGGTTGTGATGTGACTTACAGAGAAAATATATGTTAGATTAATTTTGTTTGGGCATGAGATATGGTGCTGTTGGCCTCGAGTTCAATGCCAATGGATCAACAATTGATATTAAATAAGGTGTCTTTAAACAGAAACACATATAAAGTAAGATTATATAGTAATTGCTGATGAAAATTTTATCACCAGAGGCTCACAGGAATCTAATCCCATGTTTCCCCCAGGAGCAACTGTTCAGTATTCATAACAGTGTTCATAACAACTTTATAGATCCTAACTACCAAAATAACAAGAATCAACTGTATTTTTCAACTCAGCCATAGTTTCATCTATCTGAAGTTTTCATCTCTAATATTTGATTTGGGAATGTTTTGTATCTTCCATTTCTTTATTTAACAGGTTTAATCTTTCTCCTAGCTTCTTGAACATACGTAATATAGTTATAATAACAGTTTTAATTTTTTTCTACTAATTCCATCATGTGTGCCATTTCTGGGTCAATTACTATTAATTTCCCTCCTCTTTATGAGTTGTGTTTGCCTACTTCTTTGTGTATCTGGAAGAATTTTATTAGATGTCAGACATTATGAATTTTACCTTCTCAGGTGGTTGATATATTTGTATTCCCACAGATATCCTTGAGCTTCATTCTGGGATGCAGTTAAGTTACAAATATATCAGCCAGTTTTATCTTCCAGAGCCTTGCTTTAAAGCTTTGCCTAACACAGCTTACAAACTTAAAAGCAAGACTTGAAAGGATAAAACTAGTTCCAAGTAACTTAATAGCATCCCAGAACAAAGTTCAATAGTATCTATGGGATATGGTAAATTTTACAAAATTTTGGCTAATTTTATCCCACTACTAAAACAAATCTCCAGATTTCCAGAGTTATCTTCCTGTGTAGCTCTTTTTTCTGGTATTCCTGCAAGTTCTAGCTATTTTTGGCCTCCCTTGTTTCCAGTTCTATCTCCTCAACTTTGGAAGACTGATGGCCCTGCCCGAGGTCCCCTCCCTGTGCTGTGACCCAGAAAATTACTCAAATTAGTTGGGTGGAGGAAACACGGTGCTCACTCCATTTGTTTCTTGTCACTCAGGAGTCACTCTCCTTTTGTTGCTGATGTCCAATGCCTGTAAAACTGCTCTTTAGTACAGTTTGTCAGGTTTATTTTAGTTGCATGTGGTGTGAGGGTAAATCAAGTCCCTGTTATTCTATCCTTGCCATCTTTTCTCACATATACTTTCAGTTCTGTAGAAATGTAATTTAATTCCACTTTTCTCAAACAGGCTCATTAACAAGTTCACAAGTTCACAAGAGTTCAGCAGGTGAAAAAACTAAAGGCTTACTTTTTTCCAGGTTGCAGATTCTAAGTAATAACTTATAAGCATGATCTAGGACAGGTCAGAATAATAATATTCTTCATCAAGTCTTTAGTGTCCATGTAATTAAGTTTCAAACTAAACATTGTAAAGTGTACAATAATCCCTGCTTTCTATGGAGTTAAATAAAAAGATTCATTTTGCAACATCTCTATTCAAATTAGATAACTGAAAGTTGAACAACTAGTCTACTTCCTTGTTTTACAAATAAAGTGGGACTTATGAAAATTAAGTGACCAAAGTAACACAGCTGGTTATTGGCAGAGCTGGGAAAGAATTCTGATATGAATTTCCACTGTGAGTGATTTCTCACTCTACAGAAATACTCTTTTCACTCTAATTATGTCCGTGCTATGTACTAGTGGGCTGCACATCTACCTGGGTAAGATGCTGAGTACATATGTCAGGGTCCCAACAGGAAGCAGCTAGAACTAAAAGAGTTTTAGAGAACTAAAAGTTTGATTACAGAGATTCTAATAAAGAGGATATTTACAGAGGTGTAGACAAGGTTAAGAAAACCAACAGGATGTGATGACTGCAACTGCGGGAATCCCATAGCACTCCTAGGGCTATGGGGCTAAAAAAAAAAAAATCTGCAGCAAGAGCTATAGCCATCAAAGAAAAGCCATACAACAGCATCTGGGGAGGTGGAGAAACACAACCACCTCCTGCCAAGAAGAGATAAGGAGAATACATACTCAACTTCTCTCTCCTCTCAATCTCCAATCTTGTCAGTGTTTCCTTCTGGCCAAACCCAGCAGAAGCCCCAGAGGAAAGGAGTCCATACAGGCTCCCTCTTGGGTCATGGAGTAGAGAAGAGAAAAACCAGACAGTTGATCTGGAGAAGCAAGGGGAAGACACAGTGCACCACATTTTCTTTTACATACGCATTTGAAAAGAATTTGTGATCACAGAGATGTCAAGGAGATGGAAAATACCAATCAGTCATTTGGGGACAGACAAAACTGTTTTGGAAACCATCTCTACTTAGAATATTTTCAAAAGTTCTTTACCTTAATTCTCCTGTTACAATTTTTTTTTTACTACAAAAGAAATGTCTATGTCAGTAATTTTTCATTAAGAAGATATAACTAGTGAAGTAAAATGACAACAGGAGGCAATACATATTTGTGTTCCTGAGAGACCTAACATTTTTTCACATTCACCAGAAAGGACCTTTTTAATTTATTAAAAAGCATCTTTCTTGATGGAATTAATAATTGATTCTGAGTGTCCTGATTGAGCACTCAGAACAACTTACTAAGTTTTGTCATTCAGATCTACAAATGTCACTGTCATATTGGTTTGAAATCACAGGTTGAGGAAATATAATCTGCGCAAATGACGAAGTCAGTCATTGACTTGGTTTACTCAGATCAAAACCAACTTGTGGCAGGGCTTCCCTGGTGGCGCAGTGGTTGAGAGTCCGCCTGCCGATGCAGGGGACACGGGTTCGTGCCCCGGTCTGGGAAGATCCCACATGCCGCGGAGCGGCTGGGCCTATGAGCCATGGCCGCTGAGCCTGCGTGTCCGGAGCCTGTGCTCCGCAACGGGAGATGCCACAACAGTGAGAGGCCTGCGTACCGCAAAAAAAAAAAAAAAAAAAAAAGGTGAAAACCAATTTGTGGCATCCAGAAGGTTATAGGGTGGAACCATTTACTTTCCTACCTGTTCTCAGGAACACTTAAAACTTGGTATCAATCCTCTATCGTTTCAGATTACAGAGCAGGATTTTCAAAATAAATTTGTTGCAGAAATTTCACACAAACATCTCCTGTGTTAATTGCTTACCCCTCAGAGGCTTTTTAAATGGCTGTATCATGGTGAATTATGCTGACAAAAGAAAGACGGTTCATTTATAAAGTTCATATAAATGATGCATTGGGAAAGGGTTTTTTGTTCCGGTTGATAAAAGTTAATCAAATGCAAGATGGCATAGAGCAATTCAGCATAAATCTTCCACAGAGCACTGCTTACATCTCCCATCTCCCAGGTAGGAAGAACATTTATCTGACTATTTCTAAACTGTCCCTGTAAATCTCTGATTAAGAGAACCAAATCAAAGTAGCTGGCTAATGGCTTGTTTTTCAAAACTCTTCTAGTAAATATATTATAAATGGCAACTCTTCAATAGCCTAAAAACAGAGACATTTACAACTTAAGTGAGAACCACAAATGAGTTAAAGGGGGAAAAGAGAAAGGATTTGCCTTAAATGCAGTTTTCTCTTGATACCAGAGAACCTGCCACAAAGCAAAGGGAGAGAAACATAGCAAGGTCAGGTTCTCTAACACTCTCAAGCCACTAGATTTCTGTTCTGTTGAGAACTAGGTTGAATATCAGATTCATTAGTGTTGGTGTTTAGAAATTCAATGGCAGAAAAGAAATATTTTATTATGAATTGCAGATACTGTCCAAAGTCTGAGACTAAGCACTGATGTCAAAAGGAACTTTCTCTTCCTCTATGTATAAACCTCAAAGGAAAATTAAGCTCTCTGATTTGAGGTAGTTTCACTAAAAGGGAGCAAAAGACTCCTGTTTGAAGACAGTACTAACTACCTGTACAAACCAGTTTTTGCCTCAGACAAGATGGCTTTGGCTGTGCGTCTGTGCCAGACCACATGATGCCAAATTATTAAAGTTTTAAAAATTACTCAGTATTTTGACATAATGTGTGCCCTTTAATATAGGACAGTTGAAAATGCTAATGATGTTCAGAGAAAAATTAAGATATTTACTTCTTAGCATTTCTTTTATGATTAGAAATTTATATGACTACTGCTTATCTTGATGCCTGGGAATCAAGACCTATTTGTCCACTTCCCTTTTCTTTCTCCCTTATTCACATGCTGGGTCCAAATATTCTGAATGTGTTTGTTTATTACAGTAGCTACCACTTATCAGAGGTTTGCTATGTGCTTAGGATTTCTCCTCTATGATCATATGATCATTAAGCCATACCACCAGTCTGGGTTAGCTACCACTCATTCTATTGGTGAGTAAACCAAGATTCAGAGAGTTAAGTACCTAACTGAGGTCATACTATCTGTGACTGGTCCACAGACTGAACCCAATTTTATCTAAATTTGAGACCCATGTTCTTTCCATTTCTATTTTCTCATTAAGTTGCTAAAGGAACTAGGTGTTAGGATTTCTGATTCTACATGTAACAAAATGCACTAATTAAAAATTCTCACCTAGAAGACTGAAACTTAGGGAGATCGATCAACGTTCTTTTTTAAAAAACTTGAAAATTTCACAAGGATTGTAATATCCCATCAGACCATCTACTTTTTTCCTTAGGTCTGATGAAATAGACTATGTAGCATTGACAAATATACACTACCAAATGTAAAATAGATAGCTAGTGGGAAACAGCCACATAGCACAGGGAGATCAGCTCAGTGCTTTGTGACCACCTGGAGGGGTGGGATAGTGAGGGTGGGAGGGAGGCTCAAGAGGGAGGGGGTATGGGGATATACATATACATATAGCTGATTCACTTTGTTATACAGCAGAAACTAACACAACATTGTAAAGCAATTATACTCCAAAAAAGGTGTAAAAAAACAAACAAACAAAAAATCCCTAATCTGTGGATTCAAACAGGATGGTCCCAGTATGTAACTCTAGATGACGCAAAGGTGTTCTTACCCAAGGCACAGTTCCACTCAACCATGGCAATTGTTTGTTTGTTTAATGTGAAAGTAAAAGTTAACAAAACATTAAATCCTCTTAGCACTTGCACTGAATTTTTTTTAAAGCGCACACTTCTTTGCATGTAACTTACTCAATTTAAGAAATGGTGCTTGCATTTTGAGGACTAACTACAAAGGAAAGCGGCAAAAGGGTGATGATCATGAAAAAGAAATACCCTTATGTTTGCATTGCATGGTTTGACTGCAGGATAAAAAAGCAAATATTACCTACCTATCATATTTATAGTAGTTATATGTATCTTTGAAAAGCAGGATAACATTTTGCCACTTTTCTCTCTCCCATTGAATTTAATTAAAATGTGATCTTTTCTAAATTGACTGAGTCACTTGGCTCTGCTGTGTATATTTCAGGCTCCACTCATAAATTCTTTACCAGATTTCCATTTGGGGAGGATTAACCGTTTTGCAATCTAATTTTCTTTCAGCAGAATGCCTCTGGTTCTTTATCAATATTCAGGGGAAATAATTGAGATCTCAAAGAGTCTACTCTCTCCGTTCAAACAAACTTTCAAGTTCATCTTCTTGATTACTTCTCCTTCTCCCCACTTCCACCAGAAAAGTTTGCATATGGACAATTTCCCCTCCGATAGATAAGGATTATATATAATCCCCCATGAGTCCAGCCTTTGCCACTTATGGCTTATTCCAGATTTCATCAGACAAACTCAAATTTGTAAGCCAGAGTTGTAGTCCAAGGGCTTTTTCTCTCGGACAAGACCTGAGCTAATGATTTCAAACTTCAATCTCATTGCTTTCAGATGCCTTGACTATTAGTGTTGGAAAACCTCTAGAGGTCATTTAGGTCAATGCTCTCACTCTTCAAACAATGAAACTGAAATTCAGATAGGTAAAATTAAAATATCACAAGTGATTTAATGGCAAAACCTGGACCACAACTCATAATACATATTCAATGATTTTTCTATGTAATAGGGCTGCCTCAAACATATGACTTTTATCATCAAAAAATTGTTTGATATTCACTTTTAATTCACTGAGATACATTAACTGAACTAATATGCCTATATTTCATTAGGACTAAGACACATTTTCCACTTTTTTAGCACTTCTAAAATAAGGATGAGTCTTAAAGAAGCAATGGTATCTTATTGCTGCTGTTAGTCGGGTATCAGTAATGATGTAAGTGTCATTATCTATTCATGTACGATCTTGGTTGATATTCTGATGGCATAACTGGACAACTACAACCCCTTGACATTTGGTTGAAAAAGCTCTTTAAGAACTTTTGAGGAATTAATATAAGGCTTAGCTGTTGAGTTTCATTGACTCTCCCTGGTAAGATCCAGAAAGATCCATAAATGCAACAACAAGCAGAACTGTATTAAACTAAAAAGTTTTGCATAGCAAAGGAAATAATCTACAAAATGAAAAGGCAACATACTGAATGAAAGGAGATATTTGCAAGTCAGATATTGAATAAGTGGTTAATATCCAAAATATATAAAGAACTTATACAACTTAATATAAAAAAAAAACAGATTGAAAAATGGGCAGGGAACCTGAATAGACATATTTACAAAGAAGGCATACAGATGGTCAACAGGCACATGAAAAGATGCTCAACATCACTAATCATCAGGAAAATGCAAATCAAAACCACAATAAGATATCACCTCACACCTGTCAGAATGGTGATTATCAAAAAAACAAGAAATAACAAACGCTGGCGAGGATTTGGAGCAAAGAGAACCCTTGTGTATTGTTGCTGGGAATGTAGATTGGTACAACCACTGTGGAAAACGGTATGAAGGTCCCTTAAAAAACTAAAAATAGAACTACCATATGATCCAGCAATTCCATTTCTGTGTACTTATCTGAAGAAAACAAAAGCACGAATTCAAAAGATGTATGCACCCTAATGTTCATTGCAATATTATTTACAATAGCCAAGATATGGAAGCAAACTAAGTATCCATCAATAGATGAATGGATAAAGACGATGTGGTATATGTATACAATGGAATATTACTCAGCCATAAAAACGAATGAAATCTTCCTATTTGCAACAATGTGGATAGACCCAGAAGGCATTACATTAAGTGAAATGAGAGATAAAGACAAATACTGCATGATTTTATTTATATATGGAATCTAAAAAACAAAATAAATGAACAAATATAACAAAACAGAAACATAGATACAGAGAAGAAACAGGTGGTTGCTAGAAGAAAGGGGGGATGGGCAAAATAGGCGACAGGATTAAGAGGTACAAACTTCCAGTTATAAAGTAAATAAGTCATAGGGATGTAATGTACAGCATGGGGAATAGAGTCTAATATTGTAATAAATTTGTATGGTGACAGACAGTAAATAGAGTTATTGTGGTGACCATTTCATAATGTTTAAAATATTGAATCACTATGTTATCCACTTGAAAACTAGATATAAGATCACAGAAGAGACATGAGGAAAGGAGGAGTGCAAGTACCAAGAGAAAACCCAGCCCAACTAGCACAGCACAGTAGACGGCAGGAAAGACGATGAAACGATAGCTCCCGTGAGTCAACTCTCAAGTTTAAAAAGAGTGGTGTCAACAAATTTGGCAGCAAGGAAAATTTCATAGGCAGGCAGGCAGCATCAAGAAGTCTGTCAGCAGATGGAAGATGCTAGAATTCCTTCAGGTGGGGAATGCGCTACCTAGATGAGGCATAGCAAAATTAAAGCAAATTACATTATTATAAACCCAAATTATAGGTAGCAGGTAGGGTACTGACACCCAGGCACACAGAAGGAAATAGGGCTCAGCTTTAAGAATAGGAGTAGAAGGAAGAAAAGAACTTCTGGAATAAGGCAGCTATAAAAACTGGAGTATAAAGCACTGGAACTGAATATAAAACAGAAAGATTATACTGCCTTCAATGAACCTATCATGTAATGGAAACTACTACCTAATAAGATAAAGTTGTTTAATCACTCCAAGGGTCTGTTTCCTTGCCTAACACATGGGGACAGTTATTCCTTCCTCACACTAATTCTAAGATATATCATTAAGTGAAAAGGAAAAACAAAATTATATTTATTCTATGATCAATCCCATTTATATTAAAAATCCGCGTGCCAGTTTCTCTGTGCACATATGTACACACATACACACAATCACACACCAGACCTGGAAGGAAACACATTCCATGGTTATCAACGGTCACCATGGGGAAGAGAATGGGAGGGATGCTTTCCATTTTATTATAAACAATTCTGTTTCTTTAAATATTTCACAATGTGCATGCATTAATGTATTACTTTTCAAAGAAAAAATGTAGTATCTAATTCAGAGGATTATTGTGCGGTTTCTACAAAATAATGTTTGTTTCTAAAGTGTGTAACACAGAACAGTCACATAGTTAGACCTCAACAAACGACAGTGTTGTTCTTATTGTCACTGTTGTTCCTGTTGTTGGTGGGGGGGGGAGGCAAACATCCACAAAATTCATAAGAACAGGGCTTCCCTGGTGGTGCAGTGGTTGAGAGTCCACCTGCCGATGCAGGGGACACGGGTTCGTGCCCCGGTCCGGGAAGATCCTACATGCCGCGCAGCGGCTGCTGGGCCCGTGAGCCATGGCCGCTGAGCCTGCGCGTCTGGAGCCTGTGCCCCGCAACGGGAGAGGCCACAACAGTGAGAGGCCCGTGTACCGCAAAAAAACCCAAAACAAAACAAAACAAAATTCATAAGAACACAGCAAAAGGAAAATAAAAGCAAAAGCACAGTTAGGAACATAAACAAGCTATATTTAAACACGAGTGCTAAGAAGACAGTGAAGTGACTGACAGGTGTTAACAGGATGGAGTCCACCTGGAAGGGTTCCACTGGAGATGAAGCAGATTGAACAGAACTCTGAGAGTGGGAGGAGATGTGGTTTGCCAGCGAAGCATGGCAAAAGAATTATAAAAGTGGGCTGGAATTGCTAAAGATCTAATGCTGCCAACATATCTAAGTCCACTTTCAGTTTCAGACCATGTCAGAGATGAAGAGACACAGCAGGCAGTGAAAGAGGCCGTATATATGGCCCTTCCAGGGGAAAAGCACAGGAAGGGAGAGAAATGTGGATGTATTTCTAGAGGTTGTCATCTCTTCCTAGGTGGCCTGGGAAGAACCAGGCCAGCATTGTGGAGGCTCAGCCAATTGCAGATGAGTGCTTCAGTGGCTTATACAAAATCCCTGTCACTGAGGCTTTATTTATGTGGAGGTCAAAATATTTCATCCAACTACTCCTCATTTCTATCCTACTCATGGGTGGCAACCCAGGGCCATGCTGCCCTTAGCCACCTGTTCATCAGAACTCCATGAGTGCACCTGTGTGGCCTCACTGCCAGTTCTCTCTGCTTCCTCGGAAAGGCTATTCTGGGCAAGCCTAAGATGCTATTATGGACTACATGTTTGTGTCCCTTCAAAATTCACATGCAGAAACCCTAACCCCCAGTGGGATGGTAATAGAAGGTGTGCCCTTTGGGAGGTAATTGGGTCACGTATTAGGGTTCTCCAAAGAAAGAGAAAAAATAAATAAATAAATTTATTTATTTACAGAAAGAGAGAGAGACAGACTTATTATAGGAATTGGTTCATGAGACTTTGGAAGGCAAGAAGTCCCATGATCTGTCGTCTAAACAATCACGTGAGCTGGTGGTGTAATTCAGTCTGAGTCCAAAGGCCTGAGTATCAGGAGTATCAATGTCTGAGAAGAGAAGATGGATGTCCCAGCTCAGGCAGAGTGAATTTTCCTTTTCTCTGCCTTTATATTCTATTCAGGCCCTCAATGGATTGGATAGCGCCCACCCACATGGGTGAAGGCTATCTTCTTTACTCTCTCTACCGATTCAAACAGTAATCTCTTCCAGCAACATCCTCACAGACAGGCCAGAAATAATGTTACCAGCCATTCAGGCATCCCTTAACCCAATCAAGTTGACACATAAAATTACCCTTCACAGTTCAGGAGGGTGGAACCCTCATGATAAGATCAGTGTCTTTATAAGAAGAGACACAAAAGAGCTTTCTCTCTCTGTGTCTCTCTCTCTGTCTCTGTCTGTCTCTCTCTCTGTCTCTCTTTCTCTCTGTCTCTCTCTCTCCCTCTGCTTCTCCCATGTGAGGACCCAGCAAGGGACATCCAGTCCTCGCCAGATACCAGGTTTGCTTGCTACTTGATCTTTAGACTTCCCAGCCTGCAGAACTGTTAGAAATAAATGTTTGTTGTTTAAGCCACTCAGTCTATGGCAACTTGTTAGAGTAGCCTGAGCAGACTAAGCCATGTAGTGAGTATGGGTTTTTGCTTTGGATTATCTACAGAAGTCTTTGGGTTTACACCATCATTCTCAGGACCAGGGATAGGGCTTTGGTGACCTATCACGTATGACACCAGAAAAATCACTAACAAACTTGTAGCCAAAAGCTCTCTGGTTCTCCTAAGCCTGCTCCAATGTGTTGCTCCCTTTCATCACCAGATGCCCTATTAAGTAGTGAGCTTGTGCAGCTTATTTCTTCCACAGAGCACAGTCTGTGCCACGGGCTTCTCTTCCCCAAACTCTACCATCTTACGCTCATGACTTCCTACCTTGCAGTTTCTGGGTCACTGACAGCTCTTCCCTTTGTCAGCACATTGAGGTTCTCATGTATCTCAGGGGTGCCCATTCAGCCAAGGGATCCACACGGCAGTCACTCACCACCTGGTGCTGGGTGTATTCTTCAGTACACTGAACTCCTCTCGGCCAACAGCAGGCTACACACTGGGAACCCATCCCAGGAGGTTTCCCAGTGCTCTTTGAAGCCAGACTTTGACTTTTTCTACTTCGTTGTACCAACTCCCATCAAGCCCTCATTTACGGCTTGAAAGAAGATGAGAAGAAAGGTGGCACAATACCTGTGGGAGCAGGGATTCTGTGGTCTCAGTCTTACCTTATGCAAACCAAAATTCACAGCACAACCTTGTGAGGCAGAAAGACATCAATATCAGGACGTTCAACCAAGGCTATGGGTAGAGCTTTGCTGGGAAGAAAAGGTGTTTAGGCTTCGTTGTAATAGTTCTGTAACACTACATCCTAATTAGCAGAAGTTAGTTCAGAAGTTCACTACTCAACTATCTCAAGCCTTATGCTGAGGAATGAACCATGGGCCCTGTAGGGGTTTGCTCCTGCTGCCATAACACAATACCAGAGGCTGAGAGGCTTAAAGAACAGAAATCTACCTTCTCACAGTTTTGGAGGCTGGAAGTCCAAAATCAAGGAGCTGGCAACATAGGTTTCATTCTGAGTCCTCTTCTCTTGGATTGCAAGCAACCACCATCCAGCTACGTGACCCCTTGGCCTCTCTTTGATACATTCATGCAGAGAGGAAGAGAATGAGCTCTCTGGTCACTTCTCAAAAGGATATTAATCCTGTTGGACCAGGGTCCCAGCTTAATGACCTCATTTATCCCTAATTACTTCCTTAAAGGCTCTGTCTCCAAATGCTACACTGGGCATTAGGGCTTCAGCCTATGAATCTGGGGAGGGATACAAATATCCAGTCCATAACAGGCTTGTAAATAGAATGAGCTTTCCCAGGAACTTATAAGTAACATTTGAGAATACCTAGAGGAAAGTTAGAACTATGATTTGATTACTAGCATAATATGCAACACGTTGACCCTTGAGCAAAGCAGGGGTTATAGGAGCACCAACCCCCTGCACAGTCGAAAATTTGCATACAACTTTTACTCTCCCAAAACTTAACTACAGTTGACCCTTGAACAACATGGTTTGAACTGTACAGGTTCTTATACATGGGTTTTTTTCAATAGATATATTGAAATTTTTTTGGAGATTTGTGATGATTTGAAAAAACTCACAAACTGTAGCTTAGAAATATCAAAAAAATTAAGAAAAAGGTATGTTATAAATGCATAAAATTTATGTAGACACTACTCTATTTATTATTTACTACTATAAAATATACACAACTCTACTATAAAAAGTTAAAATTTATCAAAACTTATGCACACAATCACAGACCATACATAGTGCCATTTGCAGTGGAGAGAAATGTAAATAAAGGTGTGGTATTAAATCATAACTGTAGCATATACTGTACTACTGTAATAATTTCATAGCCACCACCCTTTGCTATTATGTGTCGCTTAAGTGTTGCTAGTATCAGCTTAAAATGCTGGCACGTGACTCTAATCATCTCAGCCTGCACAGTTCATCTATCCAGTAAATTGCACATTGCAGTAAAAAAGTGATCTTTCTCAGTTCTCACATACTTTTCATTGCGTTTATTGCAATATGGTAAACCTTGAATAACACCATGGGGTCCACGCAAAGTGCCACCAGTGATGCTGGAAGTGCTCCCAAGAAGCAAAGAAAAGTCACCACGTTACAAGAAAGGTTGAATTGCTTGATATACACCATAGACTGAGGTCTGCAGGTGTGGGTGCCACCATTTCAGGATAAACGAATACAGCATAAAAACCTCTGTGAAAAAAGAAAAGGAAATTCATGAAGCCATCACTGCAGCCACACCAGCATGTGTGACACCTTCAAGTTTTTGCAAAATACTTTTTATCTTGTATTGAAAATGCAACTTTTATGTGGATGCAGGATTCCTATAAGAAAGGCAAACCTACAGATTCTAATATGATTCGAGAAAAAATGAAGTCATATGACAACTTAAAGCAAAAGGAAGGTAAAAGATCTAAAGCTGGAGAATTTAATGCCAGGAAAGGATGGTTTGAAAATTTTAGAAAGAGGTTTGTCTTTTAAAAAAAAGTGTTAATATAAATGCTGGAGTGGGTGTGGAGAAAAAGAAACCCTCTTGCACTGTTGGTGGGAATGTAAAGTGATACAGCCACTATGGAGAACAGTATGGAGGTTCCTTAAAAAACTAAAAATAGAACTACCATACGACCCAGCAATTCCACTACTGGGCATATACCCTGAGAAAACCATAATTCAAAAAGAGTCATGTACCACAGTGTTCATTGCAGCTCTATTTACAATAGCCAGGACATGGAAGCAACCTAAGCGTCCATAAACAGATGAATGGATAAAGAAGATGTGGCGGGCTTCCCTGGTGGCACAGTGGTTGAGAGTCCGCCTGCCGATGCAGGGGACGCGGGTTCATGCCCCGGTCCGGGAGGATCCCACATGCCGCGGAGTGGCTGGGCCCATGAGACTTGGCCACTGGGCCTGCATGTCCGGAGCCTGTGCTCCGCAGCGGGAGAGGCCACAGCAGTGAGAGGCCCGTGTACCGGAAAAAAAAAAAAAGAAGAAGAAGATGTGGCACATATATACAATGGAATATTACTCAGCCATAAAAAGAAATGAAATTGAGTTATTTGTAGTGAGGTGGATGGACCTAGAGTCTGTCATACAAAGTGAAGTAAGTCAGAAAGAGAAAAACAAATACCATATGCTAACACATATATATGGAATCTAAAAAAAAAAAAAAAGGTTCTGAAGAACCCAGGGGTAGGACAAGAATAGACACAGACGTAGAGAATGGACTTGAGGACACGGAGAGGGGGAAGGGTAAGCTGGGATGAAGTGAGAGAGTAACACTGACATATATACACTACCAAATGTAAAACAGCTAGTGGGAAGCAACCGCATAGCACAGGGAGATCAGCTCGGTGCTTTGCGACCACCTAGAGGGGTGGGATAGGGATGGTGGGAGAGATATGCAAGAGGGAGGAGATATGGGGATATATGTATATGTATAGCTGATTCACTTTGTTATACAGCAGAAACTAACACAACATTGTAAAGCAATTATATATACTCCAATAAAGATGTTAAAATAAAAAAGTGTTAAGATAATAGGAGAAGTGGCTTCTGCTGACCAAGGTTCCCAGACGCCATTAAGAAAATCACTGAGGAGAAAGGATATCTGCCTGAACAGTTTTTTGATGCAGATGAAAGTGCCCTGTTCTGGAAAAAAATGTCACAAAGGACATTTTTTAGTAAGGAAGAGAAGCAAGCACCAGAATTTAAGGCAGTAAGGGGTAAGCTAACTCTAATGTTTTGTGCAAATGCAGTCAGATTTATGATCAGGACTGCCCTCATCCATAAGCTGTTAATCCCCAAGCCTTGAAGGGAAAGGTAAAAACCAGCTGCCAGTCTTTTGGTTGTACAGCCAAAGAAGGCCTGGACAGTGAGAACACTTTCTCTGGATTGGTTCCATCAGTGCATTCTCCCTGAAGTCAGGAAGTAACTTGCTAGTAAGGGACTGCCTTTTAAAGTTATTTTGATATTAGATAATGCCGCTGCCCACCCAGAACCCCATGAGTTCAACACCACCAAAGGCACTGAAGTGCTCTACTTGCCCCCAAACACAATATCTCTAATTCAGCCTCCAGATCAGGACTTTATACAAGTACCCTATGAAGAGGATTGTCAACACTGTGGAAGAGAATCCCAAGACAGAGAAAATCATGCAAGTCTGGAAAGATCACACCATTGAAGAGGTCATCACTGCTATAGAAAAAAACATGACAGCCATCAGCCCAAAACAATCAATTCCTGCTAGAGAAAACTGTGTCCAGATGTGCGTGAATTCACAGGATTTACGACAGAGCCAATCAAAGAAATCATGAGAGAGATTGTGGATACGGTAAAACAAAAAACAGGTGGGGCCTCTGTGAAGGGTTTCAAGATGCAGATGAAGAAATTCAAGGCTAACAGATACCAAACCAGAGGAATGAGCAGAAGACATCTTGCTGGAGATGAGCACTTTCAACCAGTGCCAGACAATGAAGAAGAGGTAGAAGAAATAGTGCCAGAAAACAAAATGACATTAGACAATCTGGCAGAAGGGACCTGACTATTCAAGACTGCTTCTGACTTCTTTTATGACATGGATCCTTCTATGATATGGGCACTAAAACCAAAGCAAACAGTGGAGGAATTGGAACCGTATAGAAACATTTGGAATAAGCACACTCCCTGCACTTTGGGGAATTTCATTAGAGATGGTCAGGGTGATTTTTCCAGGTTTCGGTGACACCAGTTAAGAGTAAAATTTGGTGATACAGAGGTCGCCAATGTTGGCATTACTTGTGGGCACATAAAAGACTAAATGGAAAAAAAACAGAAGGCAATTTATTGTGACAAAACTACGTGGTCTTATATTAATTATCGATGAGGCTGTGTTTACTTCACCTATTATGAGTTCACACATCTACATATCCCCGTAGGACTGGTTGGGTAAAATTAGCTGCTGTGTTCCTAAAATGCCAGTGGGCTTTAGAGATAAAGTCTTTCTCAAGGTAGAAAGTTTTCAACACACAGAAGTACCACTGAAACTTTTTTCTCTACCTATTTGGCCTTCAACTGAATCATTATTATATTTTCCTCTAACCTTCAGGACATAGCCCATCTGTTCAATAACGCTTTAGCCTGAATACTACGGATGGGTTGGATGACAAGAGGAAAAGCCAGCAGTACAGTATTGTTGCTGTTTTCATCTTTACAAAGGTTAAATATATGGGTCTCAATGTCCCAAATAATCTCAGCTCACAGAATGGAAAATCAATCTTTGCCCAGAGAGAAAATGACCTTGCTTTTCCTTCTTTCCATGCACCACGGTTCACTTGAAGATTTGGAATAGGTAATTGGACCAGGTTCTAGCACTGGGTTTGTGTTCACTGACTTCCAAGAATACTGACCAGATTCTCAAAATCTATTCAGCTAATTAGAGATGCTGCCCTTCAGGGCCAGCTAATTCAGCATGTCGCTTGTAGGAAACGGATTTTTAAACATGTGGGATTATGGCTTCTAGCAACCAGAGCTGCAAGCAGCAGAAGGCAGGTTTATTCCCTGTTTCTGTTTTGATTCTTTGTTATTTCTGAACTTTCGAAAAGGAAGTCATTGGGAGTCAGACATATTTGGTATTTTATTATACTATTGCCCTATGATCTTACTCTATAACTGTCTAAATAAAATGCTCATGTTATTAAAGAGGAAAATAAACACAAATCAATTGCAGTTGTACAGCTACATTTAGAGTCTGAACTGATAACACAGAAGGGGTTCAAACTCAGTACCTTCCCATGAAGCAAAAGGGACAGTAATGATATGAATGTCACATTCTGTAATTCAAGAATTTTGCATCTACCTCTTTGTCTTGGAATAACCCTTACTTACCCAAGTATCTCACACACACCATTAAACACCAGCATCCTTAAATATGTACCTAGTCCAGGGTTACAAAACAGTAAACAATCTTTACCATGATTAACATTTATTGAGAAGTTACTATGTGCCAGACACAATGTTAAACGCTTTAAATATATTAATTCATGTAATCTTCACAGTAGCCCTGTAAGAATTCTACTATCATTACCCTTCTTATTTTTAAAATAAGTTACAGAAGCAAAGAAAGAATTTTTTCTAAGGTAACAAAGCTAGTAGGTAGGAGAACTGGGATTTGAACTCAGGCTCTTATTCCAGTCTGTGATCTTAGTGACTGAGCAATAATTATTCTGGTTGTTGTTCTATATATATATATACATATACACAAAATATAGAAAAATTATCAAGAGTTATATTGGCACCTTTACATGGTTTTCACATGGAATTTCACCTGGTTTTATTTGTATTTTTTACTCTTTTTTGAAATAATTTTAAACTTACAGAAATATTGCAAAAAGATTACATAGACTTCCCATACACCCTTCACCATGCTTCCACTAATGTTAATATCCTACATGTTCAGAGTACAATTTTTGAACAAGGAAATTCATATGGGTACATACTATTACCAATTCAAATATTACTTCATTCAAATTTTACCAGTTTTTTCTCCTGATAATACTTTTTCTGTTCCAGGACCCAAATCAGGATCCCACCCTGCATTTAATTATCATGTCTTCTTAGTTTCCTCCAATCTGTGACAGTTCCCCAGTCTTTCCTTGTCTTTCATGACCTTGACACTTTTGAAGACTACTGGTCAGTGGTTTTGCACAATGTTTGTCAATTTGGATTTAACAAATGTTCTCTGGTAACTAGACTGAGGTTATGCATTTTTAGCAAGAATATCACAGAAGTGGTATCCTCTACATCATATTATGGTGTACCTGATGGTGACATAACATAATTATGATGAAGTTAACTGATAAAGTTTGTTAAGCTTGTGTTTGCTAAGTTCCTCCACTCTTTC
>NW_006790551.1:4188961-4202140 GCF_000442215.2 Lipotes vexillifer
CTCTTTCCCCTTTATATTTAATAAATATATTGTGTGAGATTCTTTGAAATTATGCACACATCACTTCCCAATAAAAGCAATAACTCACTAAAATAATGTTAAAATAACAGTCTTCCTCCAAAGTTACTGGTAATTGATAACAGAAATTACATTTCACAAGGCTAATTTGGATTTTCAAATCAGGAAGTCATTAATACAGAGATATCATTTTGTTTTAATCACTGTTCACTTGCCTTCAAACCAAAAAATATGTATTTCTCCTGACATGCTCACTTTGTCTCCTGATGCCCAACTGTACAGAGTCCCCAGGACTTACTCTGTCCACCATCAACTCATGGATAGCCAACATCTCTCCTCCTGGCAAGGAACATGAAGTTTGTTCTTTAGCAACTCCCTGAATCTAAAAACAGGGGCCTGCCTACATTTCAATTCATCCCAATTTCATCTTCATTCATTTCCATTTCCACCCCAATGCATTCCTGGAATTCAGGTTAAAAACAAATCACATTTTACCTTAGATGTCTTAGGCTTTATACCTTATATACACCTTATATAGAATTCAGATAAATTGTATATATGCCCATCAGTATGTCACAGAGCAAAAATATAACAATAAACCTTTTTTCAAAATATACTTGTCAAATAACATTCTAAGTCCTAAATATTGGTCTGAAGTGTATGTTATACAGTGTTTACACTCCAGTGTACCAAGAAATGCACACAGAAAATAAAACTTCAATTCTACTGATAAAGAGAAATAAAACTAAAATTAGTATATTGCCTTTAACACTAGTCACATTTATAATTTATATACTTTTGGTTGACTTAGAATTTAGAAGATGTGGCATAGGAAGAAAGTAGGTGGGGAGTCATTTAAATTGCTCACCTTTAAAAAAATATCTGTTCAGAAAGTTTGAAATTTCTCTCTTCTCTTCCTTGTTCTCCCTCATTGTCCCCCTCTCCCCTCTACTCTCTCATCTCTCTCTCCATTAATATGTTCATAACAAACAGAGGCAATCAATCTCTTGCACTAAATTCTTTTTGGGGGTTTGGAATGAGGGTGATTCAATGCTAAAGATTCAGAAGATAATATTTTTTCTTTTTATGTTTCAATAATGTTTTTTGTAAACTCCCTACAAACAAAAGTCCAGGAGCAGATGGGTTCACAGGTGAATTCTACCAAACATACAAAGAAGAACTTATATGGATCCTTCTCAAAGTCTTCCAAAAGATATAAAATGACCCAAAGACATGCTATGAAGCCACCATCACCCTGACACCAAACGAGGCAAAGATACTACCAAAAAAGAAAATTACAGGCCAATAACTGTGATGAATATATATCTCAACAAAATATTAGCAAACCAAATCCAGCAACACATAAAAAAGATCATACATCATGACCAAGTGGGATTCATCCCAAGTTCACAAGGATAGTTCAACATACTCAAATCAATCAATATGATACACCACATCAACAAAAGAAAGGTCAAAAGCCAGATGATTCTCAATAAATGCAGAAAAATCATTTGACAAAATTCAACATCCATTCATGATAAAAACTCTTACCAAAGTGAGTATAGAGGGAATATATCTCAACATAATAAAAGCTATTTATGACAAACCCACAGTCAATATAGTACTCAATGGTGAAAAGCTGAAAGCTTTCCTGCTAAAATCTGGAACAAGAAAAGGATGCCCACTCTCACTACTTCTATTCAACATAGTATTGGCAGTCCTCTCCACAGCAATCAGACAAGACAAAGAAATAAAACGTATCCAAATTGGAAGGGAAGAGGTAAAATTGTCATTATATGCAGATGACATGAGACTATATATAGAAAACACTAAAGATTCCACACAAAAACTACTACAACTGATAAACAAATTCAACAAGGTACAAGGTTAGCATATGGAAATCAGTTGCATTTCTTTATACTAACAATGATATATCAGAAAGGGAATGTAAAAAAATACCTTTTAAAATTGCACTAAAAATAAATAAATAAATAGAATACTTAGGAATAAACCTGACCAAGGAGGTGAAAGACTTAAACACTGAGAACTATAAAACATTAATAAGGAAATTAAAGATGATTCAAAGAAATGGAAAGATATCCCATGCTCTTGAATTGGAAGAATTAATATCGTTAAAATGGCCATACTACCCAAAGCGATCTACAGATTTAATGCAATTGCTATCAAATTACCCATGACATTTTTCACAGAACTAGAAGAAATAATCCTAAATTTATATGGACGCACAGAAGACCCAGAATTGCCAAAGCAATCCTGAAGAAAAAGAACAAAGCAGGAGGCATAACCCTTCCAAACTTCAGACAATACCACAAAGCAATAGTAATCAAAACAGCATGGTATTGACACAAACCAGACATATGGATCAATGCAACAGAATAGAGAGCCCAGAAATAAACCCACACACCTACGGTCAATTAACCTTTGACAAAAGAGGCAAAAATATTCAATGGGAAAAAGACAGTCTTTTCAGCAAGTGGTATTGGGAAAGTTGAATACTTTGATGTACAACAGAAATTAACACAATACTATAAATCAACTATACTTGAATAAAATATTTTTAATGAAGTTAAATTTTAAAAAATAATGTTTTTGTCAGCTTTGTGGAAGTATAATTGACAAATAAAATTGTAAGATATTTAAAGTGTACATCATGGTGATTTGATATACATATACACTTTAAAACATTCCCCTCATCTAGTTAATTAGCATATCCATTGTCACAATTTTTTTTTTTTTTTTTGCAGTATGCGGGCCTCTCACTGTTGTGGCCTCTCCTGTTGTGGAGCACAGGCTCCAGACGCGCAGGCTCAGCAGCCATGGCTCACGGGCCCAGCCGCTCCGCGGCACGTGGGATCTTTTCGGACCGGGGCATGAACCCGTGTCCCCTGCATCGGCAGGCGGACTCTCAACCACTGCGCCACCAGGGAAGCCCTATTAACTGACTTTTTGATCCTAGCCATTCTAGTGGATGTGAGTGAATTAGTATCCCTTCGTGGTTTTGATTTTTGTATTTCCCTAATGAGTAATGATGATGATGATCTTTTCATGTGCTTATCAGTCATTTGTACATCCTTTTTGGAAAAATTCTGTGCAAATCCTTCTCCTATTTTTTAAAAAATTAGGTCATTTGCATTTTTGTTATTGAGTTGTGAAGATTCTTTTCATATTCTGGATACTATCCCTTATTAGATATATTTGCTTGCAAATATTTTCTCCCATTCTGCAGGTTGGCTTTCACTTTTTTTTAATAGAGTCCTTTGAAATGCAAGAGGTTTTAATCTTTATGAGGTCCAATGTATCTATTTTTATTTTGGTTGCTTGTACTTTTTGTGTCAAATCTAAGAAATCATTGCCTAAGTTAAACAGCTATGCTTTCTATGTTTTCTTCCAAGAGCTTTACAATTTTAGCTCTTTGATAAATTATCAGTTAACTTTTGAATATGCAGTGAAGTAGGGGTCCAACTTCATTCTTTTGCATGTGGATACCCTGTTGTCCACATTTACAGAAAAGGGTATTTTTTCCCCATTGAAGTGTCTTGGTACTTTTAATTATATTATACTGCCATGTTGGACTTCATCAATAGCACATACTACTAAAGCAGTTTTCTCCTTCTGTCTGCATTTCCTTTCTTCTCTGGCCTCAGTATTTAAGTTTAACCACAGATAGAAGTCATTCTGACAATGGCTAAGGACGTTTTACAAACTACTTTAGAGCATTCTGGTGCTCTATTATTTATTGTTCTAGTGCTCTTTCCCACTCAGTATTCATTGATCAAATGTAGTTGTCAGAAGAGTTGAACAAAGAAACTGCAGAGTGCCTGAACTGAGATGTGATTACCTTCCTTCAGATCTTCTGTTTGCCTCTAATCCTACACAGAAATCTTGATTTTCAAACACCACTCTTTAAAAAATGAGACTTTAATGTCTCTGGACAAGTTGGCCTATACTCTAAAACCTAGAAAAAAAGTAAGAGGAAAAGTCTTAAAGAACCTCTGAAGACTAAACAGTAGCCTTTTCCCGAAAGCAATTTAAAATGGAAAAAAAGGTTTTTAACTTTCCCATTTTGGTGCAAAGACAAATTTTTCTAAGGAAAATTACTTGAAAAATGCTAATGACCATGAGTTTAAATTGTATAATCATTTGGAATACTGGAATTATAAATTAGAGCTAATCATATGCCTATGCCATGACTCAAGAATAATTAGTAATGTGACCACCAAAAAAATGTACAAAAATGTTGATAGCAACTTTAGCCATAACAGCTCAAACTGGAAACAACCCATGTGTCCAATAACAAGACAACAGTAAATAAATTGTCTGTGATCATAAAATGGGATACTACACAGCAATAAATAACAGATTACAACCCCAGACATGCAACCACACACCCTCCCTGACATTCCTGTGCGCAAAGAAACCAGACACAAAAAAATACACTGTGTATAATACTATTTATCTGAAATTCAAGCACATATAAAACTAATCCAAGATATTAGAAATCAAAGAAGTGATTCCTTTGGGGGGATGTATTAACTGGAAAATGAGGAAACTTTTGTGGTATGGGAACAGTCTGTCTTGAGCTGGGTGTGATTATACAGGTGTATATGTAGGAAAACTAAATCAGTCCATGCATTTACTATTAGTGCACCTTATGTGTTTTACTCATAGGTCTGATAAACTTCAATTTAAAAAATTTAAACAAGGTGGGGAAAGTGACCCCAGGAAAACAGAGAAATTTTCAAACCTTTTTCAACATAAGACAAAGAGCTACATCTCATCCACCTTTAACACAAGACAGAATGAAGACTCTAAAGGTAAGTGGCTGGAGCAAAGACACATAGTTGGAAATGAAAAAGAGGTGATTAAGCAGTAGACATCATGTACGTTTCCTTATTGCTAATTTGAATCCATGAATCCCACTATTTCAGCTCCAAGAAATAAAATGATAAAATGAGGATTGTCTTCTGCAGAGCCACTCAGTTCTTAGTTGAAATCATGGGATCTTTAAAAAAACAGATCCTAAAATCTGTAGAGTTCATTTCTTTTTCTCTCCTACAAACTCACTTCACATCCAAAGAATCCATCAATATTCAAGTTCAGCCACACTAAACCAAGTCATATGTTAATTCAATTCTACTCCAATGGCTTTTACATAATCCCTAGGCAGGGATCTTGTCAAAATCTTTGCTCAGTACAATTCCTGGGTCACTGCTGACATTCAGTTGATAGTGTATATTATAATTAACATCATAATAATAACAATACACAAGGAAAATACGCAGGTCTTGCAGCTTGCAGAAATAGTGGACTGCAGCTAACACAGAATTTTGATTCAGAATCAACAATGGAGAGATCAAAAAGCAGCAAGAACAACTGGATTCAATGAATTCATGAAATCAGCCTAAACTGCAGCAAAAATAATACTTATTAGGCAAGCTCTCCTATATGAGACAACTAAATTAAGCAAGATAATTCTGTGTTCCTAATGCATGTACTCAAGCATAGTGAAGGTTGATGTCTTAGCAGCTGTGTACATCTATGTATGTATCTCTTTGTGTATATTTGAAAATGTTCAAAAGTGTTGGTGGGTAGGGTGAGAAAGGAAGAAATAGTAATAAAATACTTTTGTGACTGAAAAAGATTATTTGTCTAATTAATGAAATGAGTTATACATTTAGCTCCTTAGTTCCTCTACTCTACAGGGAGAACTGCTGGTATTAGGAGGATTAATAAACTTTCCCTAAAGATGCAAAGTTGTAGATTTCTTTTTTCCCCTTTGGAGAGCAGCCAATATCTACTCTCCAGTCCTCAAGCCAGGAGCACACATCTAATTTTGCCTGGAAAAGAAAAAAAATCTGGCCTACATTTCACGGAAACACCTGTCAAAAAACCCCAGCGCAAGAAGGATTTTCCTCAAATCCAGGTTTTATCTGAAAGGCTTTTTTTCTCCCAATTCCTAATCAGTGATGCTCCAAGTGTGGTCCCTGAACAGTAACATCAACATCACTGGAGAACTTGTTAGAAATGCAAATTCTGCAGCTTCACCCAGATTTACTGAATCAGAAACTCTGGGGGCGGGGCCAGGTCATCTCTGTTCAACAAGGCCTCTAGATGAGGCTGACACATGCTCAAGTTTAAGTTGTTTCTCCTCAGTTCCACATCCTCTTCCACCTGCTCCAAAAAAAATATCTGGCCGAGGTCTTTTAAGTAGCTGCTGCAAGTTTCTCTTCCTGCTCTGTTATTTTTTTAGTTAATTATTCTTCATGGTGGAGTCATATTTCCCACTGGCAACTTTACACAACCTTATTCAAACAGAATATACTCCCCCACTAGAGATCATTAAATACAAGGAAAGTTTTGTCTATTCAAAATCTTGCCAGTGTCTATTAAATTGTATCAGTGCCACCACAAAGTACAGCTGATCTTGTACAACCCAATCCTACTCCGGAATCTTCCACCATAGCAACACCTCACCCCCCCAAAACACAAGTCTACATATTACATGAATTTGCACTTAAAACTTCTATGGAGGGCTTCCCTAGTGGCACAGTGGTTGAGAGTCCGCCTGCCGATGCAGGGGACACGGGTTCGTGCCCCGGTCCGGGAAGATCCCACATGCCGCGGAGCGGCTGCGCCCGTGAGCCATGGCCGCTGAGCCTGCGCGACCGGAGCCTGTGCTCCGCAACGGGAGACGCCACAACAGTGAGAGGCCCGCGTACCGCAAAAAACAAACAAACAAACAAAAACTTCTATGGAAGTGACTCTGCGGCCATGTGACTGATTTCTAGATAATAAAATGTGGAGGAAATCATTCATGTGTGACATTTCTGGTTCCAGATTTTTCAGAAGAAGGTGGCCCTTTTTCCCATCCACCCATTGGATGCAGACAACAGGTGGCTGCAGGCCTGGTGCAGTGGTTCTCAAATTTTCCTTGCACAAGGAATCACCCGGAGGGCTTTTTATTTTTGTTTTTAATTCAATTTAATTTTTTTTCCACACTAACCTTTCTCCTCCCGGCTGTCGGCCGCCATTGCTCCCCTCTTGTTTCCGGGGCTGCCGCCACTGCCGCCACCTCTGCAGCTCCCACACGGCTGGCGCAGGTGCCGCAGCCTGGAAGCAGAAGCACAGGTGAGTCTGTCAGTCTGTCCCCTACGCTGCGAGCTTCACCCCCTTAGCCTGTACTACTCACCCCTCCTGACACCTGGGAGGGCTTTGTGAAATGCTAATTGCTAGACCCTACCCCTAGAGTTTCTAATTCACTACGTCTAGGGTGGAGTCTGACAGTCTGCATTTCTTTTTCTATTTTTTTAGTTTTCATTGGAGTATAGTTGCTTGACAATGTTGTGTTAGTTTCAGGTGTACAGTAAAGTATATCAGTTACACATATGGAGATATCCCCTCTTTTTTGGATTTCCCTCCCATTTAGGTCACCACAGAGCGCTGAGTTTCTAATGAGGTCTTAGGTGATGCTGATGCCACTGGTCCTGGGACCATACTTGGAGAACCACTGGCCTGAACTATTGGCCTAGAAGATGGTGGAGCCATAAAAGGGAAACTCCTTCCCTAAGTGACCATGTGGAACAGGGGTCCCCAACCCCTGGGCTGTGGACCGCTACCAGTCTGCAGCCTGTTAGGAACCGGGCCACACAGCAAGAGGTGAGTGGTGGTTGAGCGAAGCTTCATCTGCCGCTCCCATCACTCGCATTACCGCCTGAACAACCTCCTTCCTCCCCTGGAAAAATTTTCTTCCAGGAAACCAGTCCCTGGTGCCAAAAAGGTTGGAGACCACTGATGTAGAGAACTGTTAGCTTGTCAAGAACATCAACCTCATTCTCTACATGAGCAAGAAATAAACTATTGATTTTGAGGAGTGCAAGGGTCTGTTTCTTACCACAGTTTATTTTATTCTTAACTAATAAAATTACCTAGAAAGTAGATTTCAACATCTTTGAGAATCTGTATAAAAATATGTTTATAATATTCATTAATAAGAAACAATAAAGACACTAAACAAACAAAACACAATGAAATGTTACACATCTTAAATTAGAAATAACTGGTTTCTATTTTTTAATCTTTTGTTCCTTAGAGATTTTTTTTTAGTGTTTCTCTCTCCCAGAGTTCAACAAGATCCTTATGAGCTAAATTTCCTTAGTGCAATAAGACATTTTGTTCTTTCTAGTTTTCCATCAGTCTGTGGCTTTTTGTGAAACCACCAGGGCAAGGTTGTGTCTAATTTACGTTTACTTTCCTGGTGCCTAACACAGGGTCTGGAGCATGGTTAAAATTCAAAAAATACATTTATGAGATGAACAACAAAAAAACAATAAAGTATGGAAATGGGCAAATGAATAATATTTTTAAAACTTGGTTTTCTTGACTACCAGATTTTAGGTCCCATTAAGTTCCACAGATGCATTCAACAAATGCTTCTTAAAAGTATTCCAGGCACTGTTCAGATGGTAGGTGTAAAAAAGTGAACAGAGTCAAGGACCGTGCTCTCAGAGTGTTTACATCCTAAGAAAAAAAGACATAAACAAGCAAATATTTTTAATGTAATGAAAACAAATAGAAACAAAACAAGAGAAGTAACAACAAGTGGTAGATTCATTCAAAAAATTAATAGGATGCTGTTCTCTAAGATGCTTGACATAGACAAAACTACTGGACAAACTATTTGGCAGAGAAAAATGGAAAAATCTCTATTGTACCAGTAGTACTTATTCACAGGTCCCTGTACCAATAGCTTCCACTCATGGTTAGTTTGGCAGAGCACACAGGATGTAGTAGACACTCTGACTTGGCTTTGTCAGCCTTCGGTACAAATTTTTACCTCCTTGAACTCCCAGAGATGGAGAAAGAGGTTTTTAAGTCTGTTTAACATTGTCAGAGCTTTTGTTCAATCTCAGAAGGCTACACTGAAAAAAAATATTGTCCCCTATTTTACAATCTAGTATACCTCCCTTTCCCCCACTATCAGTTTATTTTCTAAATACCTTGCCTGGAATAATGCTTGATTCAGAATAACATGTGGAATATGAGCCCCAGCTTTGGGGTTAAATTGAGCTGTTTCAAGTCACTTAATTAACTACATGGCACTGGGTAAGTCTATACTGTCTAAAATTTCTTAACTCAATTGAATGAGGTAATGATAGTCACTATTTCATAGGATTGGGGGAAGATTACATGAGACAATTGCATGTAAAACACTTATATTGCAAATGATCATTAAAGCTGTGCAATCCCAGTGAGGTCCAAAGAGTATATTCAGTAGGAGTGAGAAAATAAGGGAGTCACAGCAAAAGTGTCTCAGAACTTGAGACCACAGTGGTAAAACCATTCTGGATTTCAGAGTATTACAATGAGGCCATTGTGATGAGTTGCTGAGACTAAGAGAGATGGAATAAAGAAGTATAGAAGTCAAGAAACTGTGAGTCAGGGTGTTGGGTGTCAAATCCAACAGAGATGATGACAGAGGGTAGGAATCAAGTGTTATAAGTTATTAAGAAAGTGGAAATGTGGGGCTTCCCTGGTGGCGCAGTGGTTAAGAGTCTGCCTGCCGATGCAGGGGACACGGATTCGTGCCCCAGTCCGGGAGGATCCCACGTGCCGCGGAGCGGCTGGGCCCATAAGCCATGGCCACTGAGCCTGCACGTCTGGAGCCTGTGCTCTGCAACGGGAGAGGCCACAACAGTGAGAGGCCCGTGTACCGCCAAAAAAAAAAAAAAAAAAAAAAAAAAAAAAAGTGAAGTCAGTAGATGATTCTCAAAGAAGTATTCTTTAGTTAGATTCCTCTATAATATGCTTTTATAGCATCTAGTGTTTTTCCTTTGTGACACACATCTAAATTATACGTAATTCACTTATTTATTCATTAATGTCCATCTGTGGGATAATAAGCTTCTTGAATATTAGAACAAGTATATCTTGTTCCCAAGCAATTATACTTGCTTGTAAAATACAGCAGAAATCTTAATTAATGTTGGATGGATGCATGGATAGATGGATGGAAGAATGGATGGATAGATTAACTGGTAGATAAACAAATAAGAGATAGTACTAAAAATAAATGGCATTGAGATCAAAAGAGGAGAGCTTTCAGAATAAAGTCAACAGGATGATTATCTGCCAAACAAAATTATACCTAAGAATCCAGGATTTCTTAATGATGGTTTACTTATTTCTCACTTCCCTATCTAATCTCCACTTCCTCTTTCTCAGAGTAATAAACCTCATCTTTAGAAACTTATGTGATAATTAATGATAGAGCAAATGTCCTTATAGTCTCACCAAGGATACTCCTAGAATCTCTCAGCATCATTTATCACGTTGGCAGTACATATATATATATATATAAATTTAAAATGTGCATGACTTTGAGGCAACAATTCCCTTTATTGAAGTTTACCCTACAGAAATACTAATTCAAGTATGTATGATATGCACACAAAGATTTTCTTTGTAACATTATTTATAATACTAAAAACAGGAATGACACTAAATGTTCAAAGATAGATTTGTTAAATGACATTTTCATACAATTGAATTTTATGCATCATTAAAAATACCTGACTTGTAAATACATCCATGATGTACTGTTAAATTTAAAATATGTATAAAATATGGAATAATCTATATAGGACGGTCACATTTTTAGGCATATAAATGTGTTACAGGGGCAAAAAGTTCTGGATAGCACTTAACAGCTTTTTTTCCTCCCTTTCTTTTTGTTTCCACTCTCTCTCCCTGCTGTTTTCACGTCTTATTAAGAGGGAGAAGTCTTTGGAGAGACATGATAAAAAAAACAGACTAAATGTCCATTGAGAGATGAATGAATAAAGAAGATGTGGTATATATATACAATGGACTATTACTCATCCATAGAAAAGAATGAAATCGTGCTTTTTGCAGCAACATGGATAGACCTAGAGATTATCATACTCAGTGAAGTAAGCCAGACAGAGAAAGACAAATGTCATATGATATTGCTTACATGTGGAATCTGAAGACAAATATACAAATGAACTTATTTACAAAACAGAAATAGACCCACAGACATAGAGACCAAACTTACGGTTACCAAAGGGGAAAGGCAAGCGGAGGGATAAATCAGGAGTTTGGGGTTAACATATACACATTACTATGTATAAAATAGAGGGCTAATAAGGACCTACTGTATAGCACAGGGAACTCTACTCAGTACTCTGTAATGACCTATATAGGAAAAAAATTTTAAAAAGAGTGGATATATGTATATGTGTAACTGAATCACTATGCTGTATACCTGAAACTAACACAACACTGTAAATCAACTATACTTCAATAAAAACAAAACAAACACAAAAACTGAGACTTTCATAGCGTAACACACAAATATTTGCCAAGACAGATCATCAATACTAGTCAGAAAAATGCTGGGTTTGGCTTGTGGCTACTTCACTCTGAAGACTGTGAAACAGTCTGCGGAACTCAGGAGCCAAGGGGCGAATCCTGTCATCCTTCTCTAGATGATGCCCAGGTTCTCAAGCATGAAGGTTTTTAATAACAGGGATGTAACAGGTATGACCAGAGGCTCGTGGAAGGGGAGGAGGACTATACCAGAGTGAGAGCAACAGGATCTCTGTGGCTACACGCAAAGTAGAATCTTTATGAACTGATAGGTGACATGAGGAAGAAGTGAAGAAATGCTTTGCACCTCCTCTGGACTCCAGAGGTGTGTCAATAGTGGTCCACACTTCCAGGCGCTCCTGGTGTGACAGAGTGGTAAGATCTCTATGTTTACATATACAATTGCATAAGCCAAAACATCTTAAAAAGTACAAACCAAGCTGTTAGCAGTGATTGTTTTCGTGGTGTTTCGCTGTGGCTGGGAAGGGGAATGTTTAGTGGGATGCAGATCTCAAGGAAATGATGATAGAAAAGGAGGGAAAGTCAGAAACCTCTGCACTGATGCATGGTTTACTACAATCATGTTGCATAATTTTAAAATGAAGAGAGAATTTTTAAAAGAGCTCAGACAAACTTTACCTTGCTTGTACATTCCCTAGGCCTGAGCAGGAGAAGGAGGCCCTAATGTCAGTTTAAGTTTCCTGAGGATGATACATCTGCCATTAGAGTTACACCCAAATTTGAAGCGAAATGGTTCTGAAATCTTATCACAAAAGCAACTGTTCAATTTTCTTGGAAATGATCATTTAGCTGTGCAAACAAATGAAACAGATATTTTCTCATGATCGCTTACACAAAGAGAAAAAGGAGACCACACAGCATACCTCCCATATCATATCCAACACTCTATAGATTAACTCTGTTTACTGACATAGCACTAGAATTTATACTTTCTACTACCATCTAATTCAAATAACTTGAGATCTTTCAAAATGAGAAAAAGACCCCCAGCTATATAGCGAATATATTACTCCTTTTACATAAATGGACTCCCAAGGCTTTTGACATTAAAGTCACAAAGATCACCACTTCGTAACTAGCTACAAGGCTGTATATTCCTATTTCTACACTAGATTGAAAGCCAGATGGAGTTGTTGTTTTTTTTTAATTTCCTATAGCACTAAGTAGAGTGTATTGCCAAAAAACAGACAGTTCAGTTGGTGAAGACAAAATTCATCACACAGAAGTGACAGGCAACTACTCTTCCTTGGGTTTTCTGGCCATAATTTTTTAGTTCACCCACTGATGAAGTGTAATGTTTCGATTCTTCTATTTATCCAGCACCTGCTTTTTGGAAGCCTAATTTATTAGGACACCTACTGCAATGTGGAAAAAAAGGAAAAGAGGTAAAAACTCAACCAATAGATTTGGTTCTTATAAATAACTTTATAGGAAGGTTGGCTGGAGATTATGTGTTTAATTCATGGCCTGCATGATTCCTGCTCATTAGACCACGGATAAACAAGACTTGGCTATAGTCAGGCTCCTGTTAGGCCCCTTCAGTCCTCTTCCTTGTTTCACCTGGAAATGCCCCTGTTGATGACCCAACAAATAAGCAAGTGCCAAGCCACCAAAATCACAGAAAGAGTTAACTCATGGTTATCATCTATTCTTATAAATATTGAAAGAACTCTTATCAGATATTTAGTTTTTAAAAATACTTCTAATAAATTGAAATTTATACATTCCTGC
>NW_006790551.1:4202171-4205462 GCF_000442215.2 Lipotes vexillifer
TTCCTGCTCATTTTGACATGTATTTGTGTTCCATTTTTTTCTATAAAACAGCCTCTCCATACTTCAGCCAGAGAGTATGACTCTAAAATGAAAAACTCATGACTGGGTGTGGGAGGATAAAGACTAAAATTAGAGAGACCAACAAGCTCTAATATTAGGGATTTATTCTGAAAATGCCACTTCTAATGAGAACTAACAAGGAAATTTTCTAAAAATGAATTTACTTGTTTAGTATGTTGAACTTTTGTCCTATCCTAACAGGAGAAATAGCTGGCCTTTCTGCATTATTTTTGAAGACGTACAGTCAGATTCAGAGAAAAAAGCAATATTCATCCACTTAATCATGTAGAGAAGAAAAATTAATATTGGGTCTAAAGAGAGTAGAGACTGACCAGGACAAAGGTAGGGTGAAAGTAAAGAAACTAGAGAGAGATTCTTGATCAGTCTGTCTGTGGCTTCTAAGACCCTCTCCGTTCTTCAGCTTAATAGTTAACACACAAACAGAATTAGATATCACATCCCGCATTTAGAAGGGGTTCTGTGTCACCATGGTAACTGGTTTTGCTTAAACATAGCTCTGCATGTACGTAGAGTCCGAATTAGCTACAGAAGAGAGACACACACAATATTCCTGGAGCTTATATAAAATCTGCCTATGTGTTATATTCTTCTGAAATGGGGTATTTGAGTTCATGTTTGTAAATGCTTTCTTTACAATTTCCCTTTCTAAAGAGTGTGTGTCTGATCATTCAGTTGTTTTGGTCCTGGAAGCAACATTCCAGATCGAATTTCAAGTGATAATCAACATGGGAAAAGAATAATTTGTGCTGCCTTTTGTCAATCAGTTCTCACTACTTGGAACATAAATTGTAAAACCAATCCCTTTTACTTCTTACCTTTCAAATTTTATCTTATTTGGCTCATCCTTGTGGAGTGTTTTGGATCATTTTTCTTGAAAGTTTATCTCCAAATACATTCCACCCCCACTGACTCCTCTTTATGATAAAATTGCTAAGAAAACAACTTAAACAAATTGAAAGAACTTTAAAAAAAAAAAAAAGTTGCCACAACATGGTATCCAAACCAAGAAGTATCCCCAGAATTCTACTAATAAGTTTTACTTGAAGATTTATCTAAAAGAAAAGCAAAATAATTTATGGATTGAACTCCTTGACATGACACTGCTTAAAGCATGCAATTCTTTGTGCTTTTCAAGCTTCTATTTCTTTCTGGTTTTTTTTCTTTACTTTCTGAGAGGAGAATTAAATATGATAGTTTGGGGGATATTACATCATTGGCTGCTTTACAATTTTTAGGACCACATTTATTTTTGTACTAAAATGGCACAACGTCCTTAGTGTTAGTGGATATTTGTCTGAAGAGAGGGAAAATTAATCATGATATTTTCCTTACTGAATACCAGTGAAATTATCCTTTTGCTTTTGGCTACAGGATGTATTTACAAAGTTTGTCCAGTGTCTGTAGCTGGGTCCCTTCTATTCAAGGGAAAATAGCTACCATTTTATTGAGCCCCAAATATGTGCTGGCACTTGATGGGAAATTTAGCATGCCACGTCATTTAATTCTCACAAAACCTTGCAAGGTCGGTGTTATTATCTCCACTTCGGAAAAGGAAACTGATGTTCAGAAGGGTTATTTCCTCTACTTAACACAGCTTACAATTTAGCAAAGCTGAGATACAATGCAGATTCCAGAACACAGTTGCTCAGAAGACACTCAGCTCATTTCTAATGATGCTACTACTAAGTCTCAGCAGATAAGCTCTCATCCACATTGGATAAAGTTGCATTGGCTGTATTTTTACATTAGAACTCTCATCCCCCTGTTGGGGATCATTGCTGTGATCTGCCTGGAGGGCCACTGGGAGGCAGTAGTAGCCTGAACCCAACACCAGACCTTCAAGTCATCATCATTGCTTGCTTTGAGCTAGGGGTCTCCATCTCTACGAGGAAGAGATGTGATAGTGAGGGAGATCCACAGGTCCTTGAATGCCAGAACCGGAGAGGAGATTCAAGAAAATCTCATCCAGTGGTTATCACACTGTGTCTTGGAGAACTTCTTAAGCGGGTGGCCCAAAGGCAACCGAGGGGGTGGACCAGGAGAGAGTCCCAGGCGAGGCATCTGGCTGTGCATCCCAACCCTGTTTTTCAACCACAGTGTTTCCGTTTTTATCAGTTTATGTTTTGGAGTTTCTGCAAAAGATTTTATTTTAGAAAAGAGACCTCTAGTATTTAAAAGTTCAAAACTGCTTTATAAATGAAACCGAGATTTAAGAGGCAATCTCTTACATAATATTTCTTTCTTCAGCAACGAGCAAATTGTTGGAACGTATTCCTTTTGATAGTGAAAGTATTTATGCTCATGATGTTTTGCAATATCACACCCCAGCTTTGAAAACCTGCTTAGAGTGGACATAAGAGGAAATGGACGATCAGTGCAGTAGCCCAAAGATCTATGCCTCAGTTCTACCAAAGTGTCTTGCTGTCATGTGCCTTGAGACAGATCAATGACAGGAAGTCTGCCTTTATTTCCTCTTTAAAATGAAAACTGCAGTATCAGCCCCTTCATGAGAAACAGATTCAAAGGGCAGTCAGCTAGGTGCTCTGTCAAGAAAGGCGCAAGGGATTAGAGCCACCAGAAACAAAACTATACGCTAAGGAGAGTAATTTTTTTATACTATTACCTCAGAGCAGGAAGCCTTAATTCAGCCAGGGGACTGGAAAGATACTTGACTGAGGCATTAACCAACCTTGTGGTACTTTATACGGACAGGAAAAAAAAATAAACGTGTTTTTGCAAATTAAGGTGCAAAGTTTCTTTAAGAAAACAGTTTCTGGAATTTGGGACAGCAGGATGGTTTAGAAGAAGAAGCAACAGCTTTGAGCCCAGACGTTCCTGAGTATGAATCTAGCGTTGCTAGCTCCTAGTTGTACACCCTTGACCACATTGTTCTGTCCTTGTGGGCCTCACCTTTCTCCCTGTAAATGTCCGCAGGACTATTGTGAGGATCAGAGAGGCTATGTGGCATGCAACTGGCACGAGCCTGGCATCACCATTATTATTATTGTGCAATGTTGTTGTTTCCATTGTGATTGGACTTGAATATAAGGATTCAGAGTTAGAGTGAGTTGACTTGTGTGATTTTTCCACAGTAATGATATTATTCTGCTTCTACAGCCGGTTTCATCTGGCAGGGAAATTCTAACTACTTGGTAGTGGATACCTTGAGTGCTGTGGGGAGAATTCTGAAGCTTCTCAGCAGGGAAAAAA
>NW_006790551.1:4205573-4212045 GCF_000442215.2 Lipotes vexillifer
AAAAAATATCATGAGTATAGCAATGGAGGTACGGTTACAGTGACTACACAAATGTCAGGTACAGACTGTCTCTGCTCTAGGCCAGGTGGGTGTTAGGAAAGAGAACACAGGCATTGAGCCCCAACTTTGTGCCCAATGTTTCCACCATCACTGATGGGGGAGAGTAGAGAAACAGCAAACGTTTCTTCTTTCACAGCAAACATTTTCTTGGCACCGAACTAGCTCTTGGCAGGACCTCAGTAGCTCGTGGGATGGACTGTGGAAGGTGTCATCTGGGAGGAAGAAAGAGCAGCGGAGAAAGTTCAGGAGGAGGTTGGGAAAGGAACAATCTAGGTTGGATATGTTGTGTGTATCTTGAGAGGTGCTTCCTGCCATCCCTAGCACTTGGTCAGCTGTGATGCTTTCCATTTCACAGGTTGAAGGCTTCTTAGTGCCGCTGTGAACTCCTGGAATAAGCCGAGTGTTGGGACAAAAGTCAACTTGAAATTAAGCTATCCAGATATGGATATGATCTGGGGCCAATTTTCTCAAGAAACCCCAGAGGTCTGGGGTCAGTGGATTTAGACTAGTGAGAGGCCACACGGCTGTCACTAAGGTTCAGATGCTCTGGAAATATTGCTGCGTCAGGGAAGCCAGTTACAAGGCGGGCTCTTATAGAAAAAATGATGGAAAGGGACATGATTTGGAAAAGGTTCCCTGAAGTGATCGTGATCATAAAAGCATATGGAATTAGAGATTTTGTGCACTTTGAGGTTTTTCTCAAGCAACTGGCAGAATACAGAAAACTCGTACTTAGTGTAGATTCAATATTTTCTACTGAGAACATTGAAAGGCAATAGCTCCCCTTCCCCCATGTTAGAAATCTGTCAGGTTGATCCTGCATCTCTCACAGGTAGAAATTACAGTTTTGAACATCTAAGCCACGCAGGCCGTCCTGAGAGTGTGGGCTACCAGTGTGGCCCACATAAACTGATGGGACAGTTGGTCACCCTGCTCAAAACGTGTCAGCCAGGCCCACAGGTTCTCCCAGGCCGGGTTGCTAATGGAATCTTTGGTACATCTTTTCTAAAGCCTCATTTCCTAAGTGTTGCCTTTTCAGTTATAATTACTTGCTAAAGATGACATTTTTCTTTTGCAAGTAAGTGGCCTAGGATGAGTATGTGAAACCTCCCATTTGAATAAGTGCATCAATTTAGTATCTTGAAGTAAACAAGGTTAATGAATTGATGCATTCTCTGGAGTCCCTGAACGTAATTAAATTCAAACATTACCCAGGAGGGAGTCATGTTGCTGACCATCTTCCACAAGGACAGCACCAAGGAAAATTGCAGCCTACAGACTAATTATTAAATCTTAGCTCTTCACAGGGAGAAACAATGGATTAACCATTTTACATCACATTGAAAGCTCAGGGGTGCTTTGCATTTCTGTCATATTCACCCAGCATTCCAGTTTTGCCTTGCTCTTTAGAGCTAGGGTTCCTTTGTCCATGAAACCACACAGAGGAAACCTATTTTCTATGTCCCCGTATTTCTCCAGGCTACATCATTGTGCCCAGAGGTTTGGTTTTTTCTAATTTAGAAAAAGCATTTTTTCTTATCTTGGGCTCCTGAATTGATTGTGAAATCTCCATTCCCTTTCCCTTCTCTCAATCTTGAGAGTCCCCACTGAATGTCTAGTCAATGTGTCACAAATGTAGCATTTTTAGCTAGCAGACAGAATCCACCATTTTTCTACTCTTTCACTCTGCTTTCAGACTCCTATCGACATATCTGTCACCAAGGCCGTTAAAATCTTTAAGGCCCCATAAAGACAACTCACCATTGCTACTGCTGGCCTGGGCGCTGTCTGTAACCATTGCCCCCTATTCATGCTGTACCAGCAACGCTGGGAGTTGAAGCGCTTGTGCCCTCTCATCCTCTAAGACTAGGATTCTCAGATATAGCAAATAAAATTACAGATAAGCAACAAATAAACGTTTCATGTAAGTATGTCCTAAATATTTCATGCATATACTTATACTAAAAGAATAATTTGTTGTTTATCTGAAAGGCAAATTTAACTGAATATTCTGTATTTTATCTGGCAGCCCCATCTAAGACACATAAAATGTATGTTTCATCCTCACAACAGTATCATAAAGTAGTTATTATTACTATTGTTGTTGTTGCTGTTGCTATTGACCCTATTTTATTGAAGAGCAAACTGAAGCTCAGCAAGGTTTTCTAATTAGTATAATGTCTCTCTGTTAGTAAGTGCCAGGGGCATATCTGATTTCAGTCTCACGCTCCTAAATACTCTCTCTGACGTTCAACCCCTCTTCTGTACTGCCGCATTTATCATGTCTGCTACATGGAGTTCCGTCCACATTGTCCAGCACATAGATGAGTGGAATTTTGAATTAAGAGAGCCAAATCTTGGTATGTCAGTCCAAAAGTAATCTATATTTGCTATAGATTGCACACCTAGGTGAGGTAGGCTTTAGTTTCCAGGGGAACCGGCTTACCTGAGTATCAAAAATGTGAAAAGACCTTATCTTTTTTTTAATATGCACCCATTTTGGAACCTCTATCTCTTACCCCTTTGATCAATGTGCCACAAATTCTATCACCCAGTTCCATGGGCTTCATACACTGTCTCACCTGACTGGGAAATTGCCTAACCAATAAAGCACCTCACCTGCTATTTCTACCTGCCTCCTAGCTGCCTGCTTTTTTTTGCCCACTTGTAATGCTATCCAAAGATGGCCCTGCTGCTAATAACAGAATTTTCTACCCTCTCTTTTTCAATAATAGACTAGCGCAGTATCTGTCCTGGCCAGCTATTGGTTGTGCCTTTTTGAATGAACCAAGAGAAACAATGCTTCACACTAACGAGATCATTAAAATAATCTATTTTGAAGTCATCCACTTAAAGAGAGAGGTTTATATGCCCCTTAGTGAACAGGGACCCACTTCTTTTCACCCGATTGCATTCTGAGACACATGCACATGTGTTAGACCCGAAATGGGACCTCTTCTAAGAAGAACCAAAGAAGTCTGGAGCAGAGAAGGCCCTTATTTGTATCTCTACTATATTTCACATAGCTTTTGTTATACTGAATCCTTTTGATTCAATCTGTTTCTGAAAACCAATGGTGTGCTGACCTGTGTCATTACACAACATATCTTTTTAGCAACTATCGACTGAAAGAAACTTTCAGTGCCTTGAGTGCTTCAAAATATAATCTGCACACAGTTATATTAAATGGGGTCTTGAGTTCTGGAAAGACTTTTCCTCCTGCAAGGATTCTCCATTTGTAGATAGCAACTACCTTAAACAGATCATCTGCCTAAATAGAACATGACCTGGGACATAACATTCCTTTCCATCAAAGAACCTTATGCTCCCAGATGGCAGGAGCTTATCATATTTTTTTCCAAAATATGTTAAAACAGGGTTGCAAATTAATTTCTAGTCACTTCCTGAAGCACTAAGTTGAGATTACTCACGTTACATTGGGGCTCTGGAAACATTTTCATGATGGATCAACCATGTTTCTCATGGCTGCATGTTTGGCAAGAAGGACACACATGCCTTGTATTGAATATGCCTGTATTAGAAGCATATATTGATCACATGAGACAGGAAATTAACTTCAGATTCCTGGGATGAGGCAGCAGTATTCATAGCTAGCAAAGACAGCTTCTGACTAATTGACCAGGACACTTGCTAAGCAGAGAAGCACTGCTGCTTCTCCCTCGTACCTTACCGTCTCCATCCAAAAGGATTTGCTAAGCTCTTAATTGTGCGTGTGTTTGCTCAGAGTCGTGAAAGAACCACAGCGACCTCACCTTCGAGCTGCATACAATCTTACTTTAGAAAAACATTATGACAGGGTGTTAAAGCATGTGGAGGGCTCAATGTCTTTTCCCTTCCATATCATATTGTATCAAAAGAGACCCATCTTTAAATTGCTTGAACCACCATCCCAAATTTATAAAGTTCTTAGTGTAATACTCTTTTAATTTTATTTATCACTATACTTCTGCCTGGGAATGAGATATTTTTCCAGGGGCTGGCCCAAGATAGATTCAACTGACAGCCAAATCAAACTCAGATCACCACCGCCATCCAGGTGACAAGTTATATCTAATTTAAAAAAATAAATAAAAAAGACCCAAGCTCCTGCCTGAGATTTTTTTCCTTCAGGATGAATTTTCCTAAGAAGATCCTCTGTCCTCATGCAAACAGGCTTCTCATGAGTTGTTCAAACAAGGCCGGACGGGTGTTAGTTCCATTTAGACCTCTACTGGGATCCCTGAGAAGAATTTCCATAAACAACTGGATGAGGCTCAGAATGGGTAATCAGTTGGTTATCTGTGACTCCCATATGCATCCAGAAAACTGTAGTATGATTATATTAGCCAGGTGACTTCCAGGCAATTTTTTCTTTTTTCTTTTAGCCACGTGGCTTGTGAGATCTAAGTTCCCTGACCAGGGACTGAACCCAGGCCACAGCAGTGAAAGCCTGGAATACTAACTACTAGGCAACAGGGAACTCCCCCAAGCAATTTCTTTAATATCCTTGAAGATTCCCAGAAATGGGCCTGGGTAATTTCTAGTTCCTATGACTCTATGGATAAGACAATGCCAGCACTTCTGCAGTATTGTGTATGATGAAGAAAATATTGTCTACTCTTCGGTGACCCCCTGGGATCTAATAGCACCAGGGTCACAGGGACCAACCTAGCCTGATAATAGGTGCACCTTTCTCCCCTTTAATGGGGCCAAAGGCAGGGTCAGTATTTCTAGGTGAGTTGGGCATATCTTGTACGATGGTACTGGAACAAAGAGTGGGTCAGGGCTGAATGGCATCTCAGACCTCACTCACCAAGCCATGTGTTCAATCCGAGTCTGCACTGGGCCAGAAGAACAAGAAAAGTGCCACGTGGGCTAGAGGCAGCTCAGGTTAAGTCATGAGTCTGCGAGTCCTCTGGGTAGATAAGTAACTTGGGAGTAGACCCCAAGCCAGATCAACAACCATAGATTTTGAGCAGTACTGTTTCACCACTTCAGAAATCAAAGGGAGATGAGATGGAAAATTAGGTCCATATATTTTGAAAAACACTGCATTTCTACATTTTTATCGCATATAACAGAGACCTTCAGAGTGACAAAAGAAGTCGGAATTTAAAGTACTGTTTCCAAGGTTATGGTTTGTTGAGAGCTGTTGTACAAAGCAAAACCAACCCAGACAGAAAACCTGGGCCAGTGTTCCACTCTGCCACTTACAACATTTCTGAGCTTCAGGGTCTTTACCTATAAAACATTAAAACAGAGCCTGCTATACATACTTTAAGAGATATTTTAAAATAACTTTTTGTATATCAGTGTTTCATACACTGTAGTTTTAAAAAAATATAAAAGGATATAAAAATATAAAAAATATAAAATATATATAAAAAATATAAAAAGTATAAAATATATATAAAAATATAAAAAATATAAAAGAATAGGATGATCACACTCTAAACTTATATGATATGTTAATTTTTTTTAATGTTTATTTTATTTCAAATAAGAAAAGTGAAGACTTTTAAATAGTATAAACCATTTTCATATTTCTAATCATCAGGTGACACTGCAGAGAGAGGCACTGTCTCACTCTGACCCTATCAGCAGACAGAACAGCTTGCTTTCCATTTCTTAGGATAATCCAATTATCAAAATTTGTGCAGGATATCAGGTCATCCCAAAGTGAGATCCATTAAGTTCAAATCTAGAAAACCAAAAACTAAACCACAAAACAAAGGAAAGTATGTTTAATTCATAGAATGAGAAAAGAATTTTTTCCTTAATCATGGGATATAATAAAAGCAAGCACTGAAAAAGGCGAAAAGCTCTCAAAAAACATCACATTCCAACAAAGCAAAGATCCTCAACTAATAGTCTCTCTCTGCAATATGTGCTATTTCATGCTCTGTATTTAATTAGTAATGAGACGTTTTAAGAAATGACTTCAGAGGCTTCCGGGAAGATGGCGGAAGAGTAAGACGCGGAGATCACCTTCCTCCCCACAGATACACCAGAAATACATCTACACGTGGAACAACTCCTGCAGAGCACCTACTGAACGCTGGCAGAAGACCTCAGACCTCCCAAAAGGTAAGAAACCCCCCACGTACCTGGGTAGGGCAAAAGAAAGAAGAATAAACAGAGACAAAAGGATGGGGACGGGCCCTGCACCAGTGGGAGGGAGCTGTGAAGGAGGAAAGCTTTCCACACACTAGAAGCCCCTTCGCGGGCGGAGACTGCGGGGGGCGGAGGGGGAGCTTCGGAGCCGCGGAGCAGAGCGCAGCCACAGGGTGCGGAGGGCAAAGCGGGGAGATTCCCGCCCAGAGGAACAGGGCCGACCGGCACTCACCAGGCCGAGAGGCTTGTCTGCTCACCCGCCGGGGCGGGCGGGGCTGGGAGCTGAGGCTCGGGCTTC
>NW_006790551.1:4212446-4221944 GCF_000442215.2 Lipotes vexillifer
TTTAACCCCGTCCTGTCTCAGCGAAGAACAGATGCCCTCCGGTGACCTACACGCAGAGGCAGGGCCAAATCCAAAGCTGAGCCCCGGGGAGCTGTGAGAACAAAGAAGAGAAAGGGAAATCTCCCCCAGCAGCCTCAGAAGCACCGGATTAAAGCTCCACAGTCAACTTGATGTACCCTGCATCTGTGGAATACCTGAATAGACAACGAATCAACCCAAATTGAGGAGGTGAACTATGAGAGCAAGATTTATGATTTTTTCCCCTTTTCCTCTTTTTGTGAGTGTCTATGTGTATGCTTCTGTATGAGATTTTGTCTGTATTGCTTTGCTTCCACCATTTGTCCTAGGGTTCTATCCGTCCGGTTTTTTTCTTTTTAATTTTTTTTCTTAATAATTATTTTTTTATTTTAATAACTTTATTGTATTTTATCTTACTTTATTTTATTTTACTTTATCTTCTTTCTTTCTTTTTTCCCCTTCCTTCCCTCCTTCCTTCTGTCCTCCTTCCCTCCCTCCCTCCCTCCTTTCTTTCTTTCTTTCTCTCTTTCTTTCTTTCTTTCTTTCTACATCTACTAATTCTTTCTTTCTACTTTTTCTCCCTTTTATTCTGAGCCGAGTGGATGAAAGGCTCTTGATGCTGCAGCCAGGAGTCAGTGCTGTACCTCTGAGGTGGGAGAGCCAACTTCAGGACACTGGTCCACAGGAGACCTCCCAGCTCCACATAATATCAAACGGCAAAAATCTCCCAGAGATCTTCATCTCAACACCAGCACCCAGCTTCACTAAAAGACCAGCAAGCTACAGTGCTGGACATCCTATGCCAAACAACTAGCAAGACAGGAACACAACCCCACCCATTAGCAGAGAGGCTGCCTAAAATCATAATAAGTCCATAGACACCACAAAACACACCACCAGACGTGGACCTGCCCACCAGAGAGACAAGATCCAGCCTCATCCACCAGAGCATAGGCACTAGTCCCCTCCACCAGGAAGCCTACACAACCCACTGAACCAACCTTAGCCACTGGAGACAGACATCAAAAACAACGGGAGCTACGAACTTGCAGCCTGCAAAAAGGTGAACCCAATCACAGTAAGATAAGCAAAATGAGAAGACAGAAAAACACACAGCAGATGAAGGAGCAAGATAAAAACCCACCAGACCTAACAAATGAAGAGGAAATAGGCAGTCTACCATGAAAAAGAATGCAGAATAATGATAGTAAAGATGATCCAAAATCTTGGAAACAGAATGGAAAAATGCAAGAAACATTTAACAAGGACCTAGAAGAACTAAAGATGAAACAAACAACGATGAACAACACAATAAATGAAATTAAAAATACTCTAGATGGGATCAATTGCAGAATAACTGAGGCAGAAGAACGGATAAGTGACCTGGAAGATAAAATAGTGGAAATAACTACTGCAGGGCAGAATAAAGAAAAAAGAATGAAAAGAACTGAGGACAGTCTCAGAGACCCCTGGGACAACATTAAACGCACCAACATTCGAATTATAGGGGTTCCAGAAGAAGAAGAGAAAAAGAAAGGGACTGAGAAAATATTTGAAGAGATTATAGTTGAAAACTTCCCTAATATGGGAAAGGAAATAGTTAATCAAGTCCAGGAAGCACAGAGAGTCCCATACAGGATAAATCCAAGGAGAAATATGCAAAGACACATATTAATCAAACTGTCAAAAATTAAAAACAAAGAAAACATATTAAAAGCAGCAAGGGAAAAACAACAAATAAAACACAAGGGAATGCCCATAAGGGTAACAGCTGATCTTTCAACAGAAACTCTACAAGCCAGAAAGGACTGGCAGGACATATTTAAAGTGAGGAAGGAGAAAAACCTGCAACCAAGATTACTCTACCCAGCAAGGATCTCGTTCAGATTTGATGGAGAAATTGAAACCTTTACAGACAAGCAAAAGCTGAGAGAGTTCAGTACAACCAAACCAGCTTTACAACAACTGCTAAAGGAACTTCTCTAGGCAAGAAACACAAGAGAAGGAAAAGACCTACAATAATGAACCCAAAACAATTAAAAAATAGGAATAGGAACATACATATCAATAACTACCTTAAATGTAAATGGACTAAATGCTCCCACCAAAAGAAACAGATTGGCTGAATGGATACAAAACAAGACCCATATATTTTCTGTCTACAAGAGACCCACTTCAGACCTAGAGACACATACAGACTGAAAGTAAGGGGAGGGAAAAAGATATTTCACGCAAATGGAAACCAAAAGAAAGCTGGAGTAGCAATTCTCATATCAGGACAAAATAGACTTTAAAATAAGGACTATCAGAAGAGACAAAGAAGGACACTACATAATGATCAAGGGATCGATCCAAGAAGAAGATATAACAATTGTAAATATTTATGCACCCAACATAGGAGCACCTCAATACATAAGGCAAAAACTAGCAGCCATAAAAGGGGAAATTGACAGTAACACATTCATAGTAGGGGACTTTAACACCCCACTTTCACCAATGGACAGATCATCCAAAATGAAAATAAATAAGGAAACACAAGCTTTAAATGATACATTAAACAAGATGGATTTAATTGATATTTATAGGACATTCCATCCAAAAACAACAGAATACACATTTTTCTCAAGTGCTCATGGAGCATTCTCCAGGATACATCATATCCTGGGTCACAAGTCAAGCCTTGGTAAATTTAAGAAAACTGAAATTGTTTCAAGTATGTTTTCTGACCACAATGCTATGAGACTAGATATCAATTACAGGAAAAGATCTGTAAAAAATACAAACACATGGATGCTAAACAATACACTACTTAATAACGAAATGATCACTAAACAAATCAAAGAGGAAATCAGAAAACACCTAGAAACAAATGGCAGTGGAGACACGATGACCCAAAACCTATGAGATGCAGCAAAAGCAGTTCTAAGAGGGAAGTTTATAGCAGTACAATCCTACCTTAAGAAACAGGAAACATCTCGAATAAACAAACTAACCTTGCACCTAAAGCAATTAGAGAAAGAAGAACAAAAAAACCCCAGAGTTAGCAGAAGGAAAGAAATCATAAAAATCAGATCAGAAATAAATGAAAAAGAAATGAAGGAAACAATAGCAAAGATCAATAAAACTAAAAGCTGGTTCTTTGAGAAGATAAACAAAATAGATAAACCATTAGCCAGACTCATCAAGAAAAAAAGGGAGAAGACTCAAATCAATAGAATCAGAAATGAAAAAGGAGAAGTAACAACTGACACTGCAGAAATACAAAAAATCATGAGGGATTACTACAAGCAACTCTATGCCAATAAAATGGACAATCTGGAAGAAATGGACAAATTCTTAGAAATGCACAAACTGCCAAGACTGAATCAGGAAGAAATAGAAAATATGAACAGACCAATCACAAACACTGAAATTGAAACTGTGATTAAAAATCTTCCAACAAACAAAAGCCCAGGACCAGATGGCTTCACAGGCGAATTCTATCAAACATTTAGAGAAGAGCTAACACCTATCCTTCTCAAACTCTTCCAAAATATAGCAGAGGGAGGAACACTCCCAAACTCATTCTACGAGGCCACCATCACCTTGATACCAAAACCAGACAAGGATGTCACAAAGAAAGAAAACTACAGGCCAATATCACTGATGAACATAGATGCAAAAATCCTCAACAAAATACTAGCAAACAGAATCCAACAGCACATTAAAAGGATCATACACCATGATCAAGTGGGGTTTATTCCAGGAATGCAAGGATTCTTCAATATACGCAAATCTATCAATGTGATTAACCATATTAACAAATTGAAGGAGAAAAACCATATGATCATCTCAATAGATGCAGAGAAAGCTTTTGACAAAATTCAACACCCATTTATGATAAAAACCCTGCAGAAAGTAGGTGTAGAGGGAACTTTCCTCAATATAATAAAGGCCGTATATGACAAGCCCACAGCCAACATCATCCTCAATGGCGAAAAACTGAAAGCATTTCCACTAAGGTCAGGAACAAGACAAGGTTGCCCACTCTCACCACTCTTATTCAACATAGTTTTGGAAGTTTTAGCCACAGCAATCAGAGAAGAAAAGGAAATAAAAGGAATCCAAATCGGAAAAGAAGAAGTAAAGCTGTCACTGTTTGCAGATGACATGATACTATACATAGAGAATCCTAAAGATGCTACCAGAAAACTACTAGAGCTAATCAATGAATTTGGTAAAGTAGCAGGATACAAAATTAATGCACAGAAATCTCTGGCATTCCTATATACTAATGATGAAAAATCTGAAAGTGAAATCAAGAAAACACTCCCATTTACCATTGCAACAAAAAGAATAAAATATCTAGGAATAAACCTACCTAAGGAGACAAAAGACCTGTATGCAGAAAATTATAAGACACTGATGAAAGAAATTAAAGATGATACAAACAGATGGAGAGATATACCATGTTCTTGGATTGGAAGAATCAACATTGTGAAAATGACTCTACTTCCCAAAGCAATCTATAGATTCAATGCAATCCCTATCAAACTACCACTGGCATTTTTCACAGAACTAGAACAAAAAATTTCACAATTTGTATGGAAACACAAAAGACCCCGAATAGCCAAAGCAATCTTGAGAACAAAAAATGGAGCTGGAGGAATCAGGCTGCCTGACTTCAGACTATACTACAAAGCTACAGTAATCAAGACAGTATGGTACTGGCACAAAAACAGAAAGAAAGATCAATGGAACAGGATAGAAAGCCCAGAGATAAACCCACGCACATATTGTCACCTTTTCTTTGATAAAGGAGGCAGGAATGTACAGTGGACAAAGGACAGCCTCTTGAATAAGTGGTGCTGGGAAATCTGGACAGCTACATGTAAAAGTATGAGATTATATCACTCCCTAACACCATACACAAAAATAAGCTCAAAATGGATTAAAGATCTAAATGTAAGGCCAGAAACTATCAAACTCTTAGAGGAAAACATAGACAAAACACTCTATGACATAAATCACAGCAAGATCCTTTTTGACCCACCTCCTAGAGAAATGGAAATAGAAACAAAAATAAACAAATGGGACCTAATGAAACTTCAAAGCTTTTGCACAGCAAAGGAAACCGTAAACAAGACCAAAAGACAACCCTCAGAATGGGAGAAAAGATTTGAAAATGAAGCAACTGACAAAGGATTAATCTCCAAAATTTGTAAGCAGCTCATGCAGCTCAATAACAAAAAAATAAACAACCCAATCCAAAAATGGGCAGAAGACCTAAATAGACATTTCTCCAAAGAAGATATACAGACTGCCAACAAACACATGAAAGAATGCTCAACATCATTAATCATTAGAGAAATGCAAATCAAAACTACAATGAGATATCATCTCACACCAGTCAGAATGGCCATCATCAAAAAATCTAGAAACAATAAATGCTGGAGAGGGTGTGGAGAAAAGGGAACACTCTTGCACTGCTGGTGGGAATGTGAATTGGTTCAGCCACTATGGAGAACAGTATGGAGGTTCCTTAAAAAACTACAAATAGAACTACCATATGACCCAGCAATCCCACTACTAGGTATATACCCTGAGGAAACCAGAATTCAGAAAGAGTCATGTACCAAAATGTTCATTGCAGCTCTATTTACAATAGCCCGGAGATGGAAACAACCTAAGTGCCCGGAAGAACCTAGGGGTAAGACAGTAATAAAGACACAGACCTACTAGAGAATGGACTTGAGGGTATGGGGAGGTGGAAGGGTAAGCTGTGGCAAAGCGTGAGAGAGGCATGGACATAGATAGCTAGTGGAAAGCTGCTGTGTAGCACAGGGGGATCAGCTCGGTGCTTTGTGATCGCCTGGAGGGGTGGAATAGGGAGGGTGGGAGGGAGAGAGATGCAAGAGGGAAGATGTATGGGAACATATGTATATGTATAACTGATTCACTTTGTTATGAAGCAGAAACTAACACACCATTGTAAAGCAATTATACTCCAATAATAATGTAAAAAAAAAAAAAGAGTTAATACAAACAATTCCAATCCTCAGTGTCTTTCCCAAGATGATAAAAGCCGTACCACACCTCTCATCTTCATTTTTGTTTGTTTTAGGCAGATGTTTGTCACCTGTGTAATGAAACAATTTCTTTACTAATAAAATTTACATTTGATCTTAAACTAGCCATACAGAGAAGGTTAAGACTAAAAATAAGGTGGTGGAGGGTATTGGACCTTGAGAAGTTCTCATTCTCTTTTCAAAGTTCTGGCAGGCCATCCATGGGATGTGGTTTGTGGTATGCTTTAAGAAGATTTAATTGGGAACAGTGCATAAGGGAGGCTGAAGGAAGAGAAATTGGAGATAGTTAATTATTGCAAAGTAACATATTCGTGGGATAGAAAGCCAATAAACAACAAAAAAGGCTATTACAATGGTCCAAGGGCTCATTTATTCATTTGTGAAGTATTTTGAGTTCTTGAATATGCCAGTTATGAGCTAGGCACGTAATGTTGAGGAAAACACTAGCAGGGTAATGGTCAAATAATCATATATATAATTTAGTGTATAGTAACAGATACAGATGAGTTCTATAAATGTAAGGGAATATGTTTTTAGAAAGTCATAAAGGTTGGTAACAAGAGTTATGGATCAGGCAAGGCAGCTCTGATGAAGTGACATCCAAGCCAAAATAAAAGTAGTTGAAGGAACTAAATAGGTAAAATAGCAGGGAATAGGTACAGGGAACGAGGTCAAAAAAATATTTCAAGTAGTGCAAACATCAAGTGCAAAGGCCCTGTGGCAATAGCAAGTGATTGAGACAAGTAAGTATGGCTGGGTTTGGAGAACAAGAGAATGAACAGAAAACAGATAATGCACATGAAATATGTCAGGTGGTGGCTAAGTATGTGGAAGAAAAATAAAGAATAAGAAGAACACATAGTGAACAGGCAATAAAGGTAACGTTTGAGCAGAGACCTCATAGATGGAGGCATATGGATAGCTGCGCACAGACCTTTCCGAGCAAAAGAGTCATCCAGTTACCTGAAGTGAGAGCCTGCTGGGGTATTTTAGGAAAAGAAAAGATACCACTCTAGCTGCTGTGGAGTGAGAAAGGGGGAGGACATTGGAAATGAGGCCAAAGAAATAGTAAGGGACATAGATTACTATTCTTTGTGAAATGGAAAGGTATTGGAAGGTATTTTGCAGAAGAATCTCATAATCTGGCTTACATACTTAAAGGACTGTTGTGTGAGGGCAGAAGTGGATACAGTCATTGGCTTAGGCAGAGGGAGAGGTCAAGGATGACTCCTAAGCATCTGACTCATGCACCTGGAGAGCAGTGGTATCATTCCTGCAGATCAGCAATACTGGAAGAGGACCAAGCTTTCTGGACAGATAGCAGAGGAATCACTGCAGGAGAGGAGAGCATGAAACGAATCTTGGACAGTTGAGTTTGAGGTGCTTTATGACATCCCAGAAGAGATGCCACACTGAGAGTTATCAGTGAACAGAGGGTAATTGTGTGTGTAAAATAGATTGCCTAAGGCAGCGGTCCCCAACCGTTTTGGCACCAGGACCAGTTTCGTGGAAGACAATTTTTCCACGGACCGGTGGGGAGGGGCAGAGGGGTGTTGGTTCAGGCAGTAATGCAAGCGCTGGGGAGTGGCAGTGAGCTTCCCTCACTCGCCCACCACTCACCTCCTGCTGTGCAGCCCGGTTCCTAGCAGAACTCAGATTAGTACCTGTCCGCGGCCCAGGGTTTGGGGACCCCTGGCTTAAGGAGAGAGAATACACTGAGAAGGCAGAGGGCCTAAGACCAGTCCTGAACAATACTGACATTTAGTGGTGGAACAGAGGCAAATAATAGTCATTTCAACAGGAAAAATAATGCATAAATTGCATTATTGTAGGAAGAGAAGGAGGAAAAACCAAAGCTGCAGCAGCATTTATTGAGTGCTTATCATATTTCAGGCAGAGATCTTCACAGCTTGCATGTATTAACTAATCTTCACAACAGCCTTATCAGGGTTTTTTCACTCTTCTTATTTCAATTTAAATTATTGAAATTTGACTAGGGTATAAATTTCCATTGCCAGCTCTGTGTCAATTTTCCTCAGTCATTTGTGATTCAAGTTGTTCTTTATTTCAGGAAATGTTTGCATTATTCATTTCTTTAGACATTTTTGCTGTTATTCCATATGTGCTGAGCTCTCTGCTCTCTGTATCTTCTGTCCCTATTTGTCATCCACATCTATTTCTTTTTCTGAGATTATTGCTGTATCTTTGTGGATGTTTCTCTTTCAGTTTATACAATTAATTTCTGTAAGCCTACCCAGAGGTTTTCCCACTCACATTTGCTTTTATTCTAATTGCTTAAATATGGCTTTTTTCATCTGTGATTTTTTTTCCCTCTTTCATTTCCTTCTTGAAATTCTTCTTCCTTGAAGCATTCTCTTAGCTTTCATATTATCTCTCACTGTTGTTTATTTTTTCTTCCTGCATCATTGTTCCTGCTTAGAGTTCTTTTCTAGCTCTTCTTCTTCCTGAGCTATAAACCTCACCCATTCAGTCTTCTGGCTTCTTATTTTCTCTCCCTATTATCCTTTCCTTCAGTTCCATAGATTCAAAGAACATCTATACTCCTGTGATTTCCAAACCTTAATTTCCAGTCCAGCCCTCTCCCCAGGGACTTATCTTCATCCTTTTAAAAAATCCATTTCGGGGGCTTCCCTGGTAGCACAGTGATTGAGAGTCCTCCTGCCGATGCAGGGGACACGGGTTCGTGCCCCGGTCCGGGAAGATCCCACGTGCCGTGGAGCGGCTGGGCCCGTGAGCCATGGCTGCTGAGCCTGCGCGTCCGGAGCCTGTGCTCCGCAACAGGAGAGGCCACAACAGTGAGAGGCCCGTGTACCGCAAAAAAAAAAAAAAGAAAAAAAAAAAATGCATTTCAACCAGAGCCCCACAAACCTAGAAAGTTTAAAACACAGCTCCAGATTTTCTCTCTGAAATCTTCTTCTCTTCCCATATTTCTTATTTCTGTAAATGGTTCCACTATCCACCCAGCTGCTCACACCAAAAACTTTGTATTTGTTATAGGTGTTCATTCCCAAATCCGATCCACCATTTGGAGGGCTTGGATTTATCTCTCATAATCATGAGAAAAATCACCTTGAATGACAGGTGTTACAGATCTCATTTCCTAGCCAAATTTTTTGCCCTTTGAAAAGGTAACATTCATTTGCTTGGGATGAATAACAAATTGCATGGGGAAGGAAAAAGCTTTTAATTAGTGGGTAAAAATGGCTTTAACCTTGGATTGAGAATTAAAGTTAGAAATGATAAAGTAAATTAAATCCTTAGTGTTAATACTTTTGCATTAAGCTAACAAATAATCTTTGTACATTTTTTATTTCATACGTTTGTCATGTTTAAGAGAATTTGGCATATTAAAATTGTAAGTACAATTTTTTTTTTTTTTTTTTTTTTTTTT
>NW_006790551.1:4222092-4230644 GCF_000442215.2 Lipotes vexillifer
CCCGCCTCCCCTGCATCGGCAGGCGGACTCTCAACCACTGTGCCACCAGGGAAGCCCTGTGAGTACAATTTAAAATATCTAGTTACTAATTTCCACTTGTGATTTTAAGATGAAAAGTATAAAAATATTTTATCACAACTTATGATACACTGTATTTATGAGTCTATATTATTAGAGTTTTAATAAAGAATTTCTTAAGTACTTTGTAAGTTTTGGTTACTCTTGTAATTGAAATAGTTAAAAAAATTAAGTATATTAAATGTGGAAATTAAATTTAAAATATTAAAGCCCCTTAAAAGTGGTTGCTTCAATATATCAAATTTTGAATAGAAAAATAAGATTTTAATTAAGAAAAATCTAGTATTTTCAATCCTATTAATTTAAAGGGAGGAAAAGTCACACACACACACACATACACCCTTAGGTAATAATGATATGTGCCTACCACAAAGTAATTTTTCAACAAATATCTATTGAATGAAAGAATGAAAACAGATTTATCTTAAATGTATAATCCCCTAAAGAGCTAAGCACATATTGTGACAATTTATTTAAGAAGATAGGACAAAGCTTTTGGGGAGTAAGTATCAAGGTTCTGTTGTACTTTATTAATCTTAACAGCAACCATTATGCATAATTACTTCCTGATATTGCTAGAGCCAAAACATCCACCAGTCCCTACCCACTCTCCCTTGTGTTTGCTAGACTTCCCTCCTCTCAGAAGGCAAATGGGTAAGAACATTATAGCAGTCATATACCTACTCTAAGAAAGCTACTCAACCATCCAGATACCTCAATCCATGGACCAACACTGAGATTGCATTTCTGTAACTGCACCAAAGAGAGAAACTGTGGCCTGCTTAATAAATTCTAGGTTCCAGAAACCTTTTTTAAAAGGCTAATTTCCATTTTAGCAACCAATTCAAATTACCATATTGTTGATTTGATCAACTGCCAGAAAAATTTAACTTTAAAGCTTGGTGTAATTTCAAATTAGACCATGCTACTATTATTCAGAAAATCTTACAGAAACAACCTTTGGCTTTTCTTCATTCAATTTAAAAATAAGCATGGCTATACCTAAGATTGTAGACCTAAACCTGAAATGCTCTGTAGTCAGATGCACATCTTGTGCCATTTTACAGGAATCTTCCCAAAACCCAATCATTGGATCCAAGTCCCTTGTGCCAATTTTACACATTGGAAATATTTGTAGGGTAAAAATACCGAAATCTTCTCCAAGCCAGACCTGACTCTTTTCCTTCAGTAATCTGTGTTTCTATGTGTAAACTTTGTAGATGCATCTGTTTTGTGTTACATAAATACACCAAAAATGTATTTTATAGCAGGAAAATTTATGCATTCCATATTCTCACAGCTTGAAAATGGCCAAATTTATTCTCTTGAATAAATGCTCGGGGGTAAAATCAAAAGAACAACTCCAAAGCAATATTTTGAGAGTTTTTTTTGCCAGCCTCAGAGAAAAAGAAGGTACATAAAAATAGAAGCGTGTATATAACGCATATATCCAAATATCTGCTATCTATGCTGAAAAAGGGGATATACTACAGATAATTCCAAACAATTTGCCCATTCAAAATTTCTTTATTTTGGCTCTAGATACATTTCCATGCAAATATTTCTATTTGAATATGAGTGTGTTTAATGTTCTTGTATTCAATTCAAAGCAAATAAGGGAGTCAAGAGGATACTGGTTGGGATCATTTACAAGAAAGGGATTTTGTGTAGCATTTATATGACATGGAAGATTCTACCTCCTTCCATAGGAAAATGTGGGTCTGGGATGGAACCCCATCATCCATACTCTATTTCTCCACCTTACCCCAGACAAGTGCAGCAGAAAAAGAATTCTAATAAAGATTCAGGAAGTGGGACAAGCAGGTAGTGGGCATGAGAGGTGGAACCCTTAGAAAGGGCAACAGAAATGGTTGAATAAGTCCTTGATGTATCAGGGATAAGAAATCCCTAACAATATCCCAACCCAAATCCATAATCCCAGACATTAACTAGTTTCTACTTCTGCTTCATAATACTTGGTGCTCTCCTCTTGGCTCCAACCACAGGACCCTATACACTCTTACCCGTAGCATAGAGTCAACTCTGCCCACCCCTACCCCTGTCTCTATGGATATGTCCCACCTACATCATTGATATTACATTGGGAAGATCAACTGGAGAAGCTGGAAAGCTGTTTCATTTCCTGATTTTGTCTTTTTAGAGGGTCACTTAATTCAAGCTAATGATTAATTTAGAGCTGCTAAGGTTTTATATCTTTAATTAAAAAAAAAAATCCTGAAGAGGGGAAAAGTTTCAAAGATTTTCTCTTGCGTAACAAGTAGACGAAATCTTAAAATGTCAATGCAGAAGACAAAAATACAGGCAACATCAATAAAGACATTTATCATCAAGAACTTGGGCAGAGAAGGTAAGAGCAACACATTTGAAAGCAAGATTTGCCAGGCATTGACTAAAACAGAGAAAATCTCTTTGAGAATAAATAAAGAGAATGTTCTATAGATGGCCATGTACTTTCTGGATTATAAGCATGAAATATTCACATGAGCAACTTCCTCTATCCTGTCTCCTTTCCTGTTAAGGTCTTGTACTTTCTGGGCCCTTGGCCCTATCTATATACATTCTCTCTTTCACTAATCCTTCACTAATCTCTTCCCAAAAATGAATACGCATTTTCTATGCTGACTATTTTTGAAAAATTTACTTTTTTTCTTTCCTTTTATTTCTTTCCCATTAGGGAGCCAAATATTAACCCAACCCATGAAATGGATCTCAATAAAGAAAAAACCCCAATACTTTTTCACAAAATGGGAAACAGTAAAGAATTGACACTCTCAAAATATAAATTCCTGTAGGAGTTCTAGAAGTTCCTTAGCAAATTCCCACAAAGCATTGCATTACTGTTACTGTTTTTTATTTTTCTCAAGAACCTATGTTTAGTAATAAAGATGAAGTAAATTTTAATATTATTTTAAATTTGTTTAATTCCTAATGTAATAATTATATTTTATGTACTATCATTCATTATAAATGTGTAATTTTTCAGTCATATTATGAATTAAATAGGTTTTGAGTGCTGATCAGGCCAAGCAATAGTCGTTTATAATATTAGAAGAATATTATAAATAACTAATGTCAAAAAGACTTTCCAAACACAGTCTATTTTAAACTCAGTTGTGCCTAAACAGATATACACAGAACACATAACCATCTGTGTGTCAGTTTCTTAGTATAATCCATTTTATTATGTCAGCTCTGAAAGCAACAAAAAAAATGCTACGAACTCAGCAATTACGATCATACAGAAAGTCAAGTTGAGAGTGTGAGTGAGGTCCAGTCTAACATATATGTACCATCTTTCTTGCACATGTAGAGACTGAATAGAATTCAAAGCAGCCAACTGTCTTGATTTCAGTACCTAAGAAGAAACCACAGTAAGCTTTGTTACCAGAAAAAGCGATCTTTTTCATTTGCCTGAGTTTAAAAATTTCTCACAGCACCTTCTGGTAACATGCAATTTGACCTGGAGATTCTGTAATGAAAATCTACAATTACACATCTCTGAAATTAATTTTTATGTGCATAAAAATATATCCCAGAAGTTCTGCCAATGATTTTTCATTGACTGAGCAGAACTTGCTCCTTTAAATCCCTAGGGATTAAGTGTCCATATATAGCCCCACGGCAACTGAGCCTTGCCTGCACACTGTGAAGGTTCAGAGTTTAGGAGCAATATGAGGTAGACATGATGCTCTTTAATTTTTAAACATTTTCAGAATATAGTTTTTAATGGCTCATCACTCAAAACTTTAAGATAAGTTGTATATTTGGACATTTGACATATTTTTCTTATGGCCTTATAGCAAACTGATTTTTCTCAAATTATCTATGCCCCAGTGATTTCATTCTTAATTAATCTTTGTTTTATGAAGAAAAATTTAGGTTTGATTTTCAGATAAGTAATTCCAAAATGATTTTCTCCAACTACAAGTCTCTAAACTCTCTCTTCCAAACTTGAGTTTATTCTTTAGAAGTTGTTTATACATACATTTAAAAAAAAAACTGTATCTTCAGAATGAAGTAAATTTTTACTCAAAAGTTAATGATTCATCAATTGAACAAATATTAACTAAATAGCTATTTTATGCCAGATATCTCATCCAGATAAAGGAATTCACTTGTTGCTGAGCCATAGGATTTGATAATATTGAAAACCTGACTCATTTAACTATTATTGATTGAGTTCCTCTTATGATCTAAGTACTGTGTTGGTCATGGGTCCACAAAGAAATGATTTAAAAATGCTGCCTTTGAAAAGCTCACATTCTTGCCAAGAAGACAGAAATAAAAATTACAAAGAGATAAATGTCCCAATAGAGGTGCTGTAAAAAGTATTATGAAAATAGAGAAGGGGAAGGGTCTAATTTTAATGTGAGGCATAGATGGTTCAGGAAATCTTCCTAAAAGAGGCAGCACTTGGGGCTTCCCTGGTGGTGCAGTGGTTGAGAGTCCGCCTGCCGTTGCAGGGGACATGGGTTCGTGCCCCGGTCCGGAAAGATCCCACATGCTGTGGAGCATCGGGGCCCGTGAGCCATGGCTGCTGAGCCTGTGCGTCCCGAGCCTGTGCTCCACAACGGGAGAGGCCACAACAGTGAGAGGCCCCCGGACCCCAAAAAAAAAAAAAAAAAAAAAAAAAGAGGCAGCACTTGAGCTGATTCAAGATGGTAACTAGGGATTTCCCAGAGAGAAAAGTACTCCTGACAGAAGCCACAGTATATGTGAATGTATGAAAAAATGAGAAAGGCAAGTATTTTGGTGAAGCAGAGCATAGAGTATATATTGGGGAACAGTAATGATGTGAAGACAGACAGTCCTGGAATCTCGATATGCTAAGGGATGCTATCCTTAGTCTCAGAGTAAATACTGAGAACTGATTGATAGTATTCTTTTTGTATCTATTATTTGCAGCTGATGAAGAGGCATGCCCAGAGCTAATGTACCTATGAGTCAGAGGTTGAGAGTAGGTCTATACGTAATATTGAAAAAAATTGAGAAAGACTAAGGAGAGTTTTTCACCAGAGACTGAGTCTTTACTCATCAGCATCAAAGTTCCACAAGGTACTTTTTTAGACTTGAAAAGCCTGAACCAACCTCTAGGGACACACTGGTTTATCTCCTGCTTTGTGCAATCATCTCATTCAGCTTTTTAATTCTCTATCCATAACAGAAGTATTATAACTTTTAATTCTGTACTAGCATCTATCTACTGCAATGCCATGCACCTCCTATAGATCTTGGATTTTTATTTTATAGGTGATATAAATCTCAAGATAAGTTTAATTAGGGGAGTTCTGGTTCACTCTGGAAGTGATGTTTAAGGTGAATGCAAAAAGATTGAGGCTGGCCCTTGGTAATATTCAGGAGTAGAAGATTAGGGCCTGAACTAAAAGTTGTGGCACACAGAATGGAGAAGAAGTGGGATATTTAAGAGATATGTAGAGTTTCAATACTTGGTAATTGAATAGATATACAGGATGGGAGAAAAAATGATGACCTCTGGGGACTTTACCTCCAATTAAAGAGATTAGCCAGAATCAAACCAAATTCACACCAAAAATGATAAGAAAAGTTAGATTAAAAAAATGAAAAAAAGCAGTCAGGACTTGAAGTGATCAAGGTCCTAGAGGAAAGGAAAATGCATTGAGGTGAGTCAAGTATTCTGGTTAATTTCTCTCTAAATGCATTTGCCATTTGTAAGTAGACTGGAGCCAAAAACCTCAGAAGCCAAACAGAAAGGGATGATAGAGAAGCTAAACAGAGTGAATGGCACTCTCATAAATACTAGAGAGACATAGAGTTAAAGACCTACCAAGATGAAGCACAGCTAGTAAACATTATAAATTTTCTACTGGGAAGCCTAAAAGACTGTGCAATAGAAGTAAAGATGAACTGGAAATAGATCAAAACCCACAGAATAAAATTCACATTTGATCAGTTTAATCCTAGAATGAATTACAAAATATGCCCCTCATCGAACTACCTGTCAAAAGCAAAATTAAACTGAGGAAAAAAATATCATTCAGAATCTTTCCAATTATTTATACATAATATCTGAAAACCCATAGAAATATTACCATGTATACCAGAACACAGGACCAACTGACCAAAAACCAAAAGGAAAACATACAATTGAAAAAGATCCATAAGTGATAAAGATATTTGTTTTGTCAAACAAAAACTTTAAAATAACTTTGATTGTTATGTTGGAGCTCTTCAGAAAAATAAAAAGAACCTGAGTCAACAAAAATCAAATAAAAACTTAAGAACTGTAAAACAAAATAACTGAAATAGAAAATTCAATACATGGTTTAAATAGCATATTAGACAAAACTGAAAAGAAGATTAGTAAATTGGAAGTTATGTCAGTAAAAATATTCACAAATAAAACACAGAGAAAAACTGAAAACAAATACGAAATGAGAATAAGAGACACTGAAGAAATGGTAAAAAAAAAAAGGTCTAACATATGTGTAATTGGAATCTCAGAGTGAGAGGAATGACAGAAAAGGGCAGAAGTAACAGTTGAAGAAATAATCCTGAAAATTTCCCCAAAGTGATAAAAGGCATTAAACTACAAATTCAAAAAGTTCTGAGTCCCAAGCTTAACAAAAGCAGAGAAAACAGTATCAAGAACAATCAGAATAAAGCTGTTCACAGCCAAGATAAAGAAAACAAAATCTTAACAGCAATAAGAAAACAAAGATTCATTACATTCATAGGAAAAGCAATATGACTGAGAGCTGACTTGAAACTGTAGAAGCCAGATGATGATAGAATATCTTCAAAATGCTGAAAGAGAATAAATGCCAACCTAGGATTCCATACCCAAGAAAACTATCTTTCAAAAACAAAGGCAAAATACTTTTCAAACCAACATATGAATGTTGTAATATCTGGAGTAGCAAAGAAGTAATACGCAGAGGGAACAAACGAAATAATAAAAAAATCAATTGACCAAAAGAGATAAATGAGAGAAAAGGAAATATAGAAAACACTGAAAAATAAAAAACAAAGAGTAAGGTTATGGAGTAAACACAAATATGTCAGTAATTTCATTAAATGTAAATGGACTAAGCATTCACATTAAAAGGAAAAGTTATGAGACGTTTGGAAAAATTAAAATAAAAATTTTACATGGTTTATAAAAGAAACATTTCTACATTAGGACACAGAAATACGGAAGGCAAAAGGATAAAAAAGGTGTCATGAAAAGCACTAACAAAAAGTAACCAGTTATAACTATATGAATGCCAAATGAAGTACCCTTGAAGGCAAAAATCTGTAACAAAGGTAGAGAAGGATATTTTCTAATGATAAAAGGTTCACTTCAAAAGGAAGATAAAGGCATTCTGAATTAAAATATATAAAGCAAATCTAAAGCAAAAAAGAGGAATCTATCAAACCAAAAGGAGAAATATACAAATCCACAACTCTGTGGAAATTTTTAACATACATTTCCTATTAATTGATAGTATAGTCAGACAAAAAAATATTGGCATTGTTTTACATTTTTGCAAATCTCTTTAAAGCTTTAAATCTCTTTAAAACTTTGTATAATAGAAGACAGCTAGATACACAGATCTACTTCCGTATTCCGTATTATCACATATTAAATACGTCTGGAAAACTTCACTGTTCACTCATGAAAGAATGAGAGTAAAAGAGGGCCATCTGAATAGAATTTTAGGAATCCCCAGGACTCCTTGGATCACTCCTCGAAAGCTAGTACTTTAGGTGTTTAATTCTTTGTGCTATTATAAATACACTGTTTTCTAAAATTTCATTTTCCAATTGTTTTCTACTTGTATATGAAAATACAACTGATTTGTGCATATTGACTTTTATTCTGGGACCTTGCTAAATTCACTTAATAGTCTTAATACTTTATTTGTAGATAATTTTGGATTTTCTACATATCCAATAGTATCAGTATGAAAAATGACAGTTTTATTTCCTTCTTTCCAAATGTGTTTTCCTTTTATTTCTTATTCTTCCTTTATTGCAAGGTTGGGACCTCCAGCTCAAACTTCTGAGGTTCTGGAAATGTTCTGTTTCTTTATCTGGATGGCATGCCCTTGTATCTTCATTTTGTGGTAATTCACCAAGCAGCAAACTTGGTGCAGAGTCACTGATTAATATTTTCTACTAGCCAAAGAAAACTAAGTGTTGTGAAATAATTCAGCATAACGTCTCCATGGTTCTATGGTTTTCATACTGCATTCGATTTTCCTTTGAGATTTCCCTGGCCAATCTACGTCTTGAGGTGCATGTTAGAGTTAAAAGTTGGATTATAAAATAATCATTGTTTCTAGAGAAAGCATTAGGGAATTATTTAGTTTTATAATTTCAGCTTCTTTTGCCTGGGCATGTGTGCCAGAAAAAACACCCGTTTAGGTTGATGCCGACTAGATTTCTTTTTTAAATTCTCACTTGAGAGTGCTGACTACTTCAGCAGG
>NW_006790551.1:4230654-4235304 GCF_000442215.2 Lipotes vexillifer
TACTTTGCCAAGTAATTCGAGTGATCCTGCTGACCAGTACTTTAACCTGGTCTGGGCAAGATTAAAGATAGAAGAGAGTTGAGGTAACTGATAAATTTCCTTTTGCTGGGACCCAGGGCCCTTCCATTATTCTCTTTCTTCCCAATGCCCATAATTGCCTCTTATGGTATAGGAGGAATATCTGGATTCTCCCTGCTAAAATGGAGATTAGCAGGTTTTACATAGTTCCTCATTATCTAATTGAAAAAGTCAGAGTGGTGTCATCAGAATAGTAAGAATATATTCAAAAAAATAGTCAATCTGGAGATTAGCAGATACTGTCTATCATTATTTGGGATTGGAAATTCTTCAAAATATTTTCATTCAAAATTCATCTTTGACACTATTCTGTTCATGTGGCCGAAACTACCCATAGTAATATAGATATTTATTCTATATATATATATATTTTTGCCCCAAACATTTCCTAGGCAATAAAGTTACTTAGGGAAATTTTTATTGTGGAGAAAAATTCAGAAGTGACTTCCTGGGCCTCTCCACATAAGGGAGGGGGCAGGAGGGCAAGCATAACATGGACCTGCCTGGCTCTCTTGGGGGAGTTTCTCTTCTCGCACTTCTCTTAAGAGTTCTTCCTATTGTCTTTCTCTCAATTTCTCGGAGAAATGAAGATGAAAGAAGACTTAACTTCCTCTCTGGAGAGAACAGCGTTTGTGATTTTTTTTTTTTTTTTTTTTTGGCCATGCCACGCAGCATGCAGGATCTTAGCTCCCTGACCAGGGATGGGACCCGTGCCCCCCGCGGTGGAAGCTCGCAGTCCTAACCACTGGACCGCCAGGGAATTCCCTAGTGTTTGTGATTTTTATAAGTGTACTTCTTACAAAGCACATGTAGATTTTTCCCTTCAATATAAAGTCATTTTTAAAGGAAATTCCTAGGTCTGCTGAAGGTAAATAAGGAAGCTCTGTTCTTTATCCACAGTCAGTACTGGCAGATTCAGAATAAATCCTGACAGGGGTGATACAGGTAAAGAGGAGACACTGAATTCCAGAAAATCAAATCTCCTTTCCCCTTTCCATACTCCATCGGGAGACATTACACCTCTTTTACAGCAGCTGCCTACCTCCATGTGATGAGTGGCATGAGGACATAAGGCAGCTTCTAATGAATTCCCCACCCAGGGGGCTAGGCTGATTTCCTCTCTGCTGACAATACTCAAATCCTCTTTCCAAATTGTGAAGTGTCTTTAAAATGTAGAACATCTAACTCCCTCTCTTACAGGTCCAACTGACACCTGGGATTAAGGTCAGATATATCATGGGCCCTCTTTGTTTAAAGGTAAAATGACTCTTTGAACTGAAATAATGGATTTAAGGCACTGAGACAGAACACAACTCCATCCAAACCCCCAATGACATATTTACAGAACCAGGTCTGGCTGGAAACAAGGTGAAAGAAACAGTAACTCTAATTGCAGCCAGCAAAATGAACAAGCTGTTTGGCTGAATGCTGGCCAAGCCCTTACCATTAAAAATACCACAGCATTGCTGCCAAAAGGGGTGTTGGGACAAATTGCCAGAGGTAACCGTTACATAAGCCAGAGCTCACCCTGCCAATTAGCCAGAAACCATTGCTGCATCTCTTCTGGCCACACTTACTCTGATAGGGCACTGGCAAGCTCTTTAGCTGTTGAAGGACTATACCAGAAGAAATCGGTTCTTCTGTGGGACAACAGAACTCACCTTTAGGCCAAAGCAAATTATGGGGTTGGCTCCTTGGGATTGTGAATCTGCCCATCAGTTGATAGTAGTTTCATCAAGAAAGTAGGAGAATCTCAGAGAACTCAGGCAAATGACCTTTTACAAATTGCTGCAGCTTTTTCAGAAGAGCAAGGGTAGTAAAAGCAAAGAAATGTGCCTTGGCTTGCAAAAAGAAGGGAAGGAAAGAAAGGCGCATCGAATTACCTCATTTTCTTTATTTAAAGATGGTTGCCACCCTGCCTAGCTTTGAGCTTAGCGGGCAGTTCCCTGAGAACTGTCCTCCACAAGCAAAATGAAGAAAAGCACAGAAGGCAGTTCTCTAGGTAAATCAAACAGAGCCTTTCCTGTATCGTGAAGCCCTGGAAAATGTGGGTGTATGGATGGAATTACCCAGGTAAGAGCTCCTGTGCTCATCACCTGTCACTGCTCAATCAAGCCACAATAGCTATGGAGCCCTGCTGCCACCTTGGTGCTGTCATCATTTGCTACTTGATTCCCAGCCACAGGCTCCCTCTAAGAAGTCTTTCTATTTCCTTTTTCCAGGATCATCCCCTTCCCCACCAATCCCACACACACATACACTCACAATGTTGCATAAACAGTCCATTCAATTGCTACCTGTCTAAGTTCTCCTTCTAGTATACAGATTCAATCTTGCCATTCACCTGTACAAAATTCTTTCTTTTTAATTTATTTTTCTTATATGTATTTCTTTTTAGTTATTTATTGTTGGCTGTGTTGGGTCTTTGTGGCTGCGCGCGGCCTTTCTCTAGTTGGGGTGAGCAGGGGCTACTCTTCGTTGCGGTGCACGGGCTTCTCATTGCAGTGGCTTTTCTTGTTGCGGAGCATGGGCTCTAGGTGCGCGGGCTTCAGTAGTTGTGGCATGTGGGCTCAGTAGTCATGGCTTGTGGGCTCTGGAGCACAGGGCCAGTAGCTGTGGTGCATGGGCTTCAGCAGTTGTAGCACATGGGCTTAGTTGCTTCGCGGCATATGGGATCTTCCTGGACCAGGGCTTGAACCCATGTCCCCTGCATTGGCAGGCAGATTCTTAACCACTGCACCACCAGGGAAGGCCTGTACAAAATCCTTGAGGATCACTCTGTTACCTTTAAGTCTGAGCTTGTTACAGTGAACTCCATCTAAGCCTTATCAGTACTCTTGCCCATAAGCTCTACAGTCAAGATAGATAACAGGGCTAACAGTGGTTCTCATCATGAGCAGCACATTCTAATGATGAAGGGAGCTTCTGAAAATCTCAATGCCTAGACAGAATCCTGTACCAATTAAATCAGAATTTCTAAGGATGAAACTCAAGCATCTTTAATATTTTTTCCTGTGGTTACAAGTTTGATGAACCAGTACATTATACCAGTGTTGTAGATTGAATGTTTGTGTCTGTCTTCCCCCAAATTCATATGTTGAAATCCTAACTCCCAGTGTGATATATTTAGGAGGTCAAGCCTTTGGGAGGTGATTATGTCAGGAGGGCAGAGTCCTCACGGGTGGGCTTAGTACCTTATAAAAGAGACCCTGGAGAGGACTCTAACTCTCTTTCTGCCATATAAGGACACAGCAAGAAGTCAGAAGTTTGCAAACTGGATGAGGGTTCTCACCAGAATCCAGCCCTGCTGGCACCCTGATCTCAGACTTCCAGCCTCCAGAATTGTGAGAAATAAATTTCTGTCATTTATAAGCTATCCCATTTATAGGGTTTTGTCATAGCTGTCCCAGCTAAAACAACCACCAATTATGCTTTTGCACATGCTTTTTCCTAGGCGGGAAATATGCTATTTAACATCTTTGTTATTTTTTCCTGCTGCTCTTATAGGGCATAGGTAAAATATCTTGTCCTGCAGCTCTTCAATAACCTCCCTTAGTTTTCCCACGGCAGCCCGTACACGCCTGCATCCTGATTCTGGATTTCTCTCTTTTCCTTGTGAACTGGATAAGGAACTCCTGCAGGGCAGGAATTGTGTTTCATTGGTCTTTGCATCCACAGTGTCTGTTGAAGGAGAACAGATGCACATCGATACCAAGCACAGATTTAGTCCTTCAAGCTCTTCTTCCTGCTTCTAGAAAGCAAACAGCCCTCTGCTTACAAAAACCTCACAGGCTTCCTAGTTTTAGGAGGTAATAAAGTGAACGGAGAAGAAAGACATCTGGAAGATAAATAAGGGCATTACAACTACCTCAGGACATTGGTGGCACTTAGGGTGGTTTACTCTCTGTTGTCTGCAACTGGGTGAGGGTCTTTTGATAACTTCCATATTGAAAGATTGCAAAATGGAATGCTGAAGGATTCGACCAAGAATGTGAACGCTCATAAACAGTTTGATTTCATGGCCTTTACTCAAATGGATTTCACTTCTTAATGCATTTTGGCAAGGTATGCTCCACAGTGTATGAGGAGGGAAGGACTTTTAGATAAGTGCCAACTGGGACCTTGGTTTCCGTTAAGAGGAAACTCAGAACTCTTCCAAAACAAAAAAGGGCTCCTGGACACAATGCTTCTCACAAGGACATTGTGAGAAGAGATCCAGAGTTAGCAATAAGGATATAAACATTAAAGCAATCATTTGCTGGAAAGACTTTTTTAAAATCCCGAGATCTGCAGGCCAGGGCCTGCCACTGGAATTGGCAAAAGTAGAAGAAACAACTGACTTTCCTTTTGGCTTTTGCCACAAGTACGATCGCTCTGTGATTCTTGCCCAAAGTCTCTATTATGAGATGCTTGGTGTGGATTCCAAAGCTCCTGCCTTCTGATGCTAGCATGGAAGACACAACACACTCTTTTTCCTCTTTCCAGTGGAGTTTTAGAAAATAAGCTGCTTTGAACAATATGTTGAAAATCACATTTATTTTTCAACATAGGTGGTGCCTTGATCATTCCTGC
>NW_006790551.1:4235365-4242072 GCF_000442215.2 Lipotes vexillifer
TCCTGCTTAGGAAAACCACAGGGACATATAAAGGCAAAGCATTAGGTACAAAATGCAATTACAGAGCAATATTTTTCCTTTCCTCTTCCTTTGTCTTTTTTGGACTTCTCCTAGTAATTCTTTCGAGAGAATTTTTACACTTTTTATGATATTGAGCTTTTTATGTTAAGAAGGCCCTATTTTCAGGAGCAAATACAGCAAGGCACAAGAACTGTCTTCTAAAGAACTTGTATTCTAGTGCAGACGTAGCTTTCAGTAATCGCCTACGTCTCAAGACACACAGAGAAGAAAATTGAGAGATTACAGGGTGATTGCATAGTAAACGTTTGGCCCAGAATCTACATCCTGCAAAGTTCTTAGTCATCAGGTTAATCCTTTGTCTCTACTTCTTTGGACGCAATGATGTTAGATTGAACCATATAAAACTATCATTTCTATAGGTCAAATCCTGTTAGATACCAGCAATTACATGTAGTTCACTCTAATACTAAACTGATTTCAAAGTAATTAGAGACATGGAACACCTGAGATAAATGAGTCCTCTGAATTTCATCTTTAAATTTCAACCTCCTTCTTAACATTAAAAAAAAAAAAAAAGACAACCTTTGGAGAGCACTTGTTTTTAAAGTTACTTATGTTTATTGTAGAAAATTTGGAAAATTCAGAGAACTTTAAAAAATAAATATCACCTATAAATCTAATCACCAGAAATGACCACTGTTAACGTTTTGGTATATTCCTTTACAATTTTTAGTCTGTGCATATAAATCTTTATACTATTAGGATTGGGTCATATATAGTTTCATATTCTATTTTTTAACTTAATCTGTTGGAACATTGCCCCGCAATGTGAAATGGTCTCCAAAATATTATTTTAAAGGCTACAAGCTATTCAATCATATCAATATAGCATAATTTATTTAACCAGTCCCCTGTTATTAGAACATTTAGGTTGTTTCCAGTTTTCCCCATTAGAAATAATACTGCAATAAACATCTTTGATGAAAATCTCTCCCCACATCTCTAATTGTTCCCTATGCAAAACTCTTTTTTTTTTTTTTTTTTTTTGCCACACATCATCTGGGATCTTAGTTCCCCGACCAGGGATCAAACCAGCACCCTCTGCAGTGGAAGTGCGAAGTCTTAACCACTGGACCCACAGAGTACTTATTATGGGTTCAGTGCTGTGTTAAATGACATGCATGAAGTCTCATTTCATGTTTACAACCATTCTGTTAGGTTAGTATTATGATTACCCCCAATTTACAGATTAAAAAACTGAGGCTTATAAAAGTTAAGTAAATTGTCCAAGGGCACCTATCTTGTAAGTGGCAAAGAGTTGGGACTTAAAACTGAGTTCTGACTGACACTCAGGTCCTGCTTCAAACCCTGTGCAGGAGCCAGTTGGTCCATTTCCAAGGATCAATTTATAAGGGGTACAGAAACATTGCAGCAGATGTAAGGAAATGAAATAAAATTACCATAATTCTTCTTGGGATGAGTGCTGTGTGTTGGTTGGGAGAAATACTTTGATAGGCTGCATGGTTTGGTGGGGGGGGGGAGGGTTAAAGGTGACAGCCCCCAGGAGATGTGAGTGCTCCAAGGCAGCAGTCACTCAGGCAGTGTGACGGTACCAAGACAAGATGTGTTAGCCACCATGGCTACTCGTTCACATGGTTTGAAGTGAGTAATCACTGGGTTATTGTTCTCCATTCTCAAGTTTCCACAAGTTTCCCCAAATGGGTTCCTCAGTTCCATGACTCACCAAAGGCTTTTGTTTGAACCAATATTAAACCTTGGGGTGTGACAAATGGGCTTGTCAATCCCTTGCTCAGTGTGTATACAGTTCATTATTTTGTGCTCTTTTTATACTGTACACTCTCCAAGTAGCTGGTTCAAACAGATACTTTATGCAAATCCTTCAGTGGAAAAAAAAAAGCAAGGCACAGTTTAGAAGGGTGCACATTTGGTGATCAAATAACTGAAAGCAGGTTGTAGCAAAAGATTCAAAAGCATTAAAAGCATCCCCAAATATTTCTCAGCCAGTTTTATTTTTCCACTGCTCATAAGCCACTAACTCTGCCTCTCAGTTGCGTGAGGGTTTAAACATCTTTCCAACTCAGAAACTACCATGGCTTCCCGAAGCACACACATCCAGACTTTCAATAGGAAGTTGCAGCAAGAGGCAGGCTTGTCTCCAAAACTGTCCATTATGAACAAGCCTCAGAACCTTTGATCTTAATTAGCTAAACAAGCTCCTAGGGCTTTATTTATTTATTGGTAGAGCCAGCTCAGTTAATTGACTTAGTCACATTTTTCCCATTTGGCACACAGTTTTGGTCCTAGTAACTTAAGAAGATGACCAAGATATGCGAAGGTATTTTATCAGAGGAAAAATAATACTAGAACATATAAACACCATTTCTTAGGACCTATAACTTAAAGTACCCAGTATGTTGTACATGGTAAAGCTCCAACTCTTGTACTTCATTTGATTCTTATCACCATGTATTTAACGAATACAAAAACCAAACATGAGCACCAACCAATTGGAACAGACTTTGTAATAACTGGCCTCTGCTTACCTCTTCGTACCATCAAAATATGGGTCTTGATGTTTAAGGTAGACTTAATGTTGAGGCAGAAAGATATAAACCCTGCAGGCAAGATAACTTTAGAATTTTCTTTTCATCTATTATTAACTCCTAGGGATTTGATAGATAACTTAAAAACAAAATGGACTGAATACCCAGACATCTGCACATAGCTCTTCCTTTGGTTCCTTCCTTTGTTCAAATTCTGGATTTGCAAAGAAATCACTGTATAGGGCTGTGTGCATAGAACTCTCTACATTCTATATAGGTTCAATTAGGGGATTTACAATGGTAACTATTTCCATACTGTGTTTTTATTTTTGTGTTCATTTTAGAGATTAATCCCCCTAATTCTTCTGAAGAAAAGAGCTAAGGCATCCTCAAAGGAATTAAAAAGCATTCAGACTGAACCATGGTGCTAGGCCATAAGCAACTTTTCTTCATGATTAGTCTTTGTTTAGAATATGATGTTCTATCTCCAGATATTTATGTGACAGCCATTTAGACTATTTATTCCTCTTGAATAGAGTGAGGAAAATTCTTTTCTTTAGAGCAACTCCTACTCACCCCAACTCCTTCTCATTTTGTGATGGCCTTTTACATTGCAGGCAGCAGAGAAGGCTCTAAGACTTCTCAGCCTGCCTTTGGTAAGGAGGTTAGGATGCTCTTCCCTTTATCTTTTACCCAAGTGTGGATCAAAGTGAAGCCAAATGATCTCCAGGGACAGGACTGATCAGCAGCTTCCTCGTTTTCTTTCTCCTCTTCATTCATATACCTGGCCCAATTCAGGTAGGATGTGAAAATACTAACTATTAGACTGGTAGAAATGATCCGCGTCAACTCCAAGGGAAAAGCAGTACAGCGATGGAAAGTGTGCTCTCAGGCAGAGGAGAATGAACTTTTACCCTGGAGGTCCAGGAACGTCACATGCTACATGGTATGCTACAAGCTGGAAAGGTTTTCAACGTTCTAGATTTGATCATTAAAAATGCCACATGAGGGCTTCCCTGGTGGCGCAGTGGTTGAGAGTCCGCCTGCCGATGCAGGGGACGCGGGTTCGTGCCCTGGTCCGGGAGGATCCTACATGCCGCGGAGCGGCTGGGCCCGTGAGCCACAGCCACTGAGCCTGCGCGTCCGGAGCCTGTGCTCTGCAATGAGAGAGGCCACAACAGTAAAAAAAAAAAAAAAAAAAAAAATGCCACATGATTATACTTCTTTCTACTCCAATATATGTCTGTTTAACTACAAAAATATTTTCTATCACTTACCATGGAATGAAGTTGACTTATCATGGAATCAAATGACTTCTTAGAATTAAGTTTTAAGACAATATACCATGTTTTTCCTATGGAATCATGTGTCCTCTGGCATACCAGCTTGAGAATCTCAGATGTAGATGAAAGAGTTTTGTACCTAGAGAATGAGGCCTGGATTCTAATCCTGCCTCTGTCAGTAATATTTTCTTTAATCTTGATTATTTTGTTTAATATCCCTGTTTCCCCCTTTAAATGAAGGAAAATATTTTCAATATATTGCAATTATAAAATTCTATAAAGCTTATATTTTTGTGTTATAATTTTATACATATTATCTTTAGAACAAGTTAGGTCATATTAAAAAATTCCTGAAAACATTTGATGCTTCTAGAAAAGAGAATGGAGTAGCCGTGAAAAATAAACATAAGAAATATTTCTTAGAGCAATAGCAAGAGTTTATTGAAGTCAGGGAGATTGAATTGAGACTCAGAAATCAATACCAGTGATTGGTGAACTTGAACTTCAAGATTTCTACCGTTTTCTGCCTTTTGCATTTAAAAGTGCTCAATAATCAAGAAAAAACATTTAGTAAAATTGTGTATGCATTGTCTTTCACATAGCAAAACCACTTCAAAAAAATCTATTCCGAAGCTATGCTAGCAAAAACACAGGCATGACATATATATAATAGCAAAAGACTAGAACCAACCTAAAAGTTATTACTAAAGGCACTGGTTGAATAAACAATGGTTTGTCCACATGATGGAGTATTATAAAGCTGTAAACAAGGCATGATATATAATGCAATGGATTTATCTGTATAATATATAAAGTAAAAAAAAAGGAGAAATATGAGCATAATATAGTTCACCTAAGAAAGGAATGAATATGAATATATATATATTTATATTTGTGAAATGGAAAGATAAACTGAAAACGCGGGAGAGGCCACAGCAGTGAGGGGCCCGAATACCAAAAAAAAAAAAATGTGTATTCTGCTCTTGTGGAGTGGAATGTTCCATAAGTGTCAGTTAGGTCAAGTTGGTTGATAGCGCTAGTCAAATTTTCTATACCCATGCTGATTTTCTGCCTTAGTTCTATCACTATTGAGAGAGATATTGAAATCTTTGACTATCATTGTTAATTTGTCTTGTTCTCGCAGTTCTGTTTTTGCTTCATCTGTTTTTAAGGTTTATGACTGGGTGTATAAACATTTAAGATTGTTATGAGCTGTTGAAGAATTTATTTTTTTTGTTACTGTGAAAGAATCTTCTCATCCCAGGAAATATTTTCTGCTCTGAAATATACTCTGTCTGATATGAATATAGCCACTTATCTATGACTTTTAATTGGAGGATTTAGACTATTTACATTCACTGTGATTAAATTATTAGGCTTGAATCTATCATCTTACTGTGTTTTCTGTTTTTCCCTCTGCTTTTTGCTCTTTTCCTTTTTTGCCTCATTTTGCACTAATTGAATTCTTTATGATTTTATTTTATCTCATTTGTTGGCTTTTTAGCTACAATTTTTTGTTTTGTTATTTTAGTGGTTGCTCTATGGTTTATGATATGCTCCTTTACCTTATCTCAATCTGCCTTCAAGTGACATTAAAACATCCCATGTATAGCATAAGGATCTTATCACATACTTTCATCTTTCCTTCTGAACTTTGTGTTATTTTTATCTTATGTTTTACATATATGTAAATGTATATGTATAATGTTTCACTACATTATTATTATTTTTTTATTTTAACAGTCTACGATCCTATAGACATTTAAATAATTAGAAAAAAACTTGTATATTTGCTTATGTAGTTACCATTGTGAGACAATTCTTAATGAGTTTCCCATATTTCTGAACATCTTGTGAGCAAAGGCACTGGAAGCTTTTTCTAGACTATCTTTCCAAGGATGTCTATATAATGAACAGCCTTCAATGAGACTAAAATAATGCCTCCTGCTGGTACAGAGGGCATGGGTTTTGCTATCTTTTATACTAAAGATAATGCTTTCCTCCTGGGCAAAGTTTGGACAGATTTGCTTGCAGTCTATAAAAAAAAAATTATTTTACTAAATTCAGGGTTTCTTGCTTACAAGGAACCATGTGCATCACACATCTAGGCCAACCTGCTTTACCACACGGGCCTTGGATGGCGTGGAGACCCGGCACAAACTGGAGCTCATGCTGCTTGCTGTGTTATGAGTAATCAAGTTCTTTGTCTCTGATCCAGGAGTCTTGTATCTTCTGCCAGCAGCCATGAAACTGTGGAAGGCTAACTTATTAACTTGCAAATAGAGTAAAAGTTCAGACCATTCACAGTTCTTGATAATTACTATTTCTGGGATGCTTCATTCCTTTATGTAGATACAGACTTTCATCTGGTATCATTTTCCTTCTGCCTGAAGGACTTCCTTTGAGATTTCTTGTAGTGTGGGACTGAATGTGATGGATTCTTTCATTCTCTGTATGTCTGGGAAATTATTTTTTTCTGCCTTCCTTTCTGAAGGTTGTATTTGCTGAGTATAGGATTCTAGGGATGCAGTTTTCCTTTTTTAAATTTCAGTATCTTAAAACCATTCTTCCACTATCTTCTTGCCTGTATTGATTCCTATGAGACATTTTTTATTATATTTTTTCTATGCGTGATGTGTCTCTGGCAGCTTTAAAGATTTTCTCTTGATAATTGGTTGTGTGCAATTTGATTACAATAACCTTGATGTTCTTTTGTTTACAGTTTTTGTGCTTTGGATTAAGCTTCTTGCACATATAGGTTTATAATTTCCATCAAATTTAGCATTTTTTTGAACCATTATTCTTCACTTATTTTTACTTCCCTCCATTCCTCTTTCCC
>NW_006790551.1:4242185-4246912 GCF_000442215.2 Lipotes vexillifer
TTCCCTTTTGTTTGTGGACTCTAACTATAGATATATTGAGCCTCTGGAGTTATCCCACAGTTCGTAGATTTTCTTTCCACTTTCTTTTTCAAATTATTTTATTTTGGCTAGTTTCTATTATTATGACTCCAATGTAACTAATCTTTTCTTCTGCGATAATGAATCTGCCATTAATCCCATTCAATATACTTTTTCATCTCACACACTGTAGTTTCCACTTGCAGAGCTTTGAGTTGTTTTTTGCTTTTGTTTTCTTTTATATCTTCTATGTCTTAATTTTGAATATCTGGAATCAGGACCAGGACTAGAGTGGGACATGAGATATATCTGGGGCACAGATTTTAGGAAGGCACTCACCCTCAGGGATGTGCAAGTGCTAAACTCACTCTATTGGGAATACAGTTATAATAATTCTTTTAATGTCCCTGTCTGCTGATTCTCCTGTCTGTGTTAGCTCTGTGTCTGTTTCAATTGATTGATTGATTTCCTCTTTGTAGGTCATAAAAAAAAATCTGTAAGGTTGTATAGCAAAACCTGTTTCTCTCTTTTGGGCCGTCATATTTCTTAATTTAATCTCATTTATTTACACTGTCTACCCTATTTCATCAGGCACATATTTCTTATGTAGTTATATATCATGCAATGTTTGTTAACATTTAATTTTGAAAAAAAATCTTAAACTTACAGGGAAGTTGTAAAAATAATACAGTAGACTCCCAAATAGCCTTCACCTTAATTTCCAGTTCTTCACATTTTCCACAGAAAGTAAGTTGTAAATATTATTGTGAAATTATTTTAATCATACTGGCACTTGTAAAGAATAATATATCAAATGTCTGTGAACTTAGTCCCAAAAGCATGGACTACTGCCCTCATCTACATCACTTATTACAAATTATTGCTACTGGCCAAAAAGCATCCAGGGTAAGGTTGTGGAATGACCAAAGTAAACTGATCAATATTATTCAGGGAAAGACAGCATTATACTGTACTGGTGATAAGTTAGAACACACTATTCAAATATAAATGAGAGCATAACTCTTGAAGATAAAAATAGTCCCTGCTTGTTTCTTTGGCAAAATCTATGTGATCAATCTGTTTGCTTCCATCTGTAGCTTCATGCCTATGTGTTTCCTTTATCATAGCATCAGTTCCCCTTCAAACAACATAAGGCCTTGGGAACATGGGGTTAAGGCAGGGAGAAAAGAATGCCATAGCACCAAAATATATAAACTGGATGTCGGCAGGGTATTTCCCAAGTTGGAGATGTCTAATGGAGAGAAACGGCGTGGGTGTTGGATCTCATCCCCACTCCAATTTTATAAGATCAGTTGAGCAGATTTACATTCTTCTGATTGTTTTTTTTTTCTTGGAGACTTGACTCCTGAAGCCGTTTTGCAGCATCAGGAAAGGCAGTCTTAGAATGCCATTTGTAGTTGAAGCCTGGGGCCTCCGTCACATCCCCTCAACCCTGCTCTTCTGTTTCAGTGCAGCTGCAGTGGACAGTTCTCTTTGCTCATAGACTCACCTTAGTGTCAGTCCCCAAGCAAGCAGATGTCTTTCTGTATTCTGCCCTGTGTCCTTCTCAGACACGGCAGGAACTCCTGTGGTCCACATGAAAACATGGAGCAAGAATCTGGGAGAGTTCATGTCCCCAGGGAGCAACTCTCAAACAAGGGGAGTAGGTGGATAAATACTTCCATGTCTCAGTTTTCAAGGAGGGCAGCTCTTGGAGGCATTGTGCACATCAAGAGAGCATGGCCTACATTACTGATCTTTCAGTCTCACCCCCTCTGTCCCCACACTCCTGCTTCCTGAGATAAACTACCAGCGTCCTAAGCTTTGTCTCTGGCTCTGCTTTTGGGAAACCTAAAATAAAACAGCATTCACTCCTGGGGTATATTTAATGCCTGATTTACTGAAGGCAACTGGGTTTAACTCTGCTTGTTTTATCGAATGCCCACAAAAGCAAGGACAATGGCTATTTCATCCACCGTTTTATCCCCAGAGCCCAGCATAATTGCTTGAGCAAAGAAATCCTTGGCTAAAAAAATAAATTAGTTAAAATGAGGCAAAGGAAAATTCATTCCTTATTCATAATTTAAAAAAATAACATGAACCCCTCTTAGAATTGCATAAATACCACTCAAGAATCCAGCTTCTGCCAATCGCTGCTGAATATGAGCATAAAATAGATAAATTTTCTGAGCTGAGGAGATTGTTCTTTAAACTGAACAAAACAGTATTTTTAAGGGTAGGTGACTATATTTATAAAGACATCTTAATAAACCCTCAATTGCTTCCTTACTTTCCCTAGTGCTTGAATATTTAGCACATAGAGTTAGTATGTTTATGTAGATATCTCATGTATATTTATGAATATATCTATAGAGATGTAGTTTGTTCTGTCTCCTTTTCACTCCATAAGAATATAAAACAGTATGTTTCCACTTTGGTCCAGAAAAGATGATAATTTTGCTAAACCAATTATTTGGCTGGTTCATTAGGCAATTTTCAAAGCTAATAACTGTGAGCTAGTTAATGCCTAGACTGCTTCTTCATCTTCCATGTCTCACCTAGTTTTTCCCTAAACTCTGATGAAGGAATTATTTCCTCCATCATTTCCTATTCCCTTTCATTTGAAGTGTCTTTTGTACTCTTAACTATTGCTTCAGGTTTGGTCTGAGAGTCAGAAATCCTACAGATTCTTCTCTTTTCTCAAGTATCAGCAGGCTAGAGATCTAGGTCTGCTTACTTTTCATTGAACTCCAAAGGTAAAACTGCTGTGTAACTTTCTCTGTAAAATGATTGGGACTTTCGTAATTGGACCAAATCTCAACAAGTAATTTTAGTTCAACTTCTTTCTCCAACCCTAGCAGGGGATTGTGTGCCTCTGTGCGCGCGCGCGCGCGTGTGTGTGTGTGTGTGTGTGTGTGTGTGTGTGTGTGGGTTGGAGGATGTGAGGTTGGAGGAGCCCTGGCCTCCAAGTTAAGGACATCTTTTAGAGCACACTACACTGTGTCTCACCCTGCAGCTGCTGCCTTTCGATGGCTCACACGATCTGACAATTGCCTTCCGCGTTGTACGTTTAGTTCACAATAGAAACTCCTGGTGATCTGGATTTTTTAGCTGCTCACAGACTAGAGGTTACAATTCTGATCTTCAGGTAAACTCCCTGTGTCTTGAGTTTATTATCGATTTTTATGCCTTCATTTTGATCAGATTCCATAGTTCATATTCATTTCATATTTCTTACCAGCCTGTGGTTCATCTCGTCCGGTACTTCTCTCTCATTTTATTCTTTAGGTGGGTCCCATAACTCATTCCAGGCTATATCCAAACTCAGATTTCTAAAACATAAATTATAAATTGCTTTCACTACGTCCCATATCTCGCATATGGTAGTAGTGGCTACTTGCTATTCATTCATTCTTTCATTCATTCAACCAGTATGGATTGAATGCCTCACTTGAGGAACAGCTGGGTATTCTTTAAATAGCTTGGAAGTTGACGTGCACGTTGAACTCTGGCAGCCACCTCAATTTTGTATGACATCAGCTTGATAAAAGTAAAATTTGATTTGGTAGCACAAGGGTCGATTTGAAAACTCTTAGAGAGTGGCTAAATTTTAAAAATCACTTTTTAAAATACACAATGAAAATTGGAAAAAGGCACTTTGGGGGAATGGACATTGAGAAACCACGAGAAGGCCAGAGGAAGGCCTATGGTGTAGGATAGAGGTCAGGGTGAGGTAACCCTAACCCTAACCCTAACCCTAACCCTATCCTATGGTGTAGGATAGAGCACAGCGCAGTACCGGGATAGGGATGGCTGGAACTTTGTGTTTGCCTAGGATGGAACTGTGACGCCGTCGATAAATGTTGAAGAAGTCATGATAAATGCTCCAAAGTGTGTTTGGAAACTGCAATGACTTGTCCCTCCAAGAGTCAGATCAAACAACGTTTATCTAAGAGAAGGAACTGTGGCTTCTGCCTGTAGGTTTTGCTAGAAATTTGCTGAGAATTCGCCACTCTTTAGATTTCCATTTCCGAGGGCGTATTCTACTTCACTGTTCTAATGTGCTTGCTCCAGTCTCTCCGTCAGAGCACTGAGATTAGAAGACAAAGTCTTAGACCCGGAGTCCCATTTTCCTGTTGCTCAGGGTGGCTCCAGATACCTGAGGTACCAAGCTTTTCTCATAATTAGAATGGGGTCTGCTCATACTTGGACCTGTGAACAATTCTGCCTTCTAAGTTACTTACGTTTGTAATTGTACTCAAAATTGTGGTAGCCAAAAATGTGCTATGTTTAATAACAAAAGTGTGGTTAAGAACATATAAATATTAAGAACAAAAAAACAGGAATGACAAAAGAACACAATATACTGTCAACTTAATGCTGTAAACAGGTGACATATAGAAAGTCTGAGTCTGGAGTATGAATGATCTGTAAGAACTGGATGGGGCAGAGCTGTGGGAAGGATGAACTGAGAGCAGCTCAAGGAAGCTGACCTCAACAGAGAACCTAAAAGACCATAAAAATGTTTGATTTGGGGGCTTCCCTGGTGACACAGTGGTTGAGAGTCCGCCTGCCGATGCAGGGGACACGGGTTCTTGCCCCGGTCCGGGAGGATCCCACATGCTGCGGAGCGGCTGGGCCCGTGAGCCATGGTTGCTGAGCCTGCGCGTCCAGAGCCTGTGCTCCGCCACGGGAGAGGCCACAGCAGT
>NW_006790551.1:4247194-4321821 GCF_000442215.2 Lipotes vexillifer
CGTCCAGAGCTGCTCCGCCACGGGAGAGGCCACAGCAGTGAGAGGCCCGTGTACCACAAAAAAAAAATTTTGATTTGGGGAGAAGCATCTAGGAGCAAGAACAATCAACTTGGTGTTTTCAGGTGACTCCCTAAATGCAGTAGAATAATTTTTTTTTTTCTACTCCTTCTTTTGAGAAACAGCAAGCTTGAGGAAACTGCTTTAATCACTGTGGTTGTAAAACAAGTCATAGGTGAGAAGTTAGACTTATGTGCTAATAATAAACACAGCAACATTCCATCATTTTTTTAGCTACTGTATCTATTGACCTAAGTGGCTCAATTTGCACACAATATCTACTCCTTGCAAAAAGCGTTGGTAATAGGAGGTCAAAAACATTAGGTATGAAATTAACCACCTTCTAAGCAAGTTTCCCCAAAGCATCAGTTTTGCCTTAAGATAGGGTCTGAGAGGTTTTGAGGTGGAAATGTTCCTTACAAGAGAAAAAGAATATTGGGAAAGAAATTAAAACTGAGGGGGAAAAAAAAAGTGTTTCAGCACAGATGGCCTGGTTTGTGATGGGAAAAGAGGTCAGCTGTAATATAGTATTCCATTTCATTTCTAAAATGAAAAATGCCTACATATTGGCAAGAAGGTCTGGTCTCCTGATTCAGCCAAGGAGGTCAAGTCGAAACTTTATCTTTTAAAGAAATAGATCATGTAATTTGTTGCTTGAGAGTAATTGAAAGTTGGCACAATTGGAGAACCATTTCCCCTGAAGACTCACTCCTCTTAAATTGAGCAAATGTCAGAACCAGACATTTAAAAGCTAATGTTTATCTTCTAATTCTCAAAGACTTTATTGTGTGTGTTTCCTGTGGATTTGTGTACATGAACTTTCCTAGGCTTGTGTAAACAGTTCATACCAGGCTGCCTCTGACCACTGATCCCTTAAATAGAAGCAACATTTCAGAAACTATTAGTGGACTTGAAATAGAAGGAATGGTTAGAACAGTGATTTGTAACTCTTTCAGACCCAATGCCCTCTTTTTATAACAAGCATTTTCTATTTATTAGTGTTTGATTTTCATCAATTTTTTAAAAAGAGAAACGTAAAATATAACACAAATAAGGACCTTAATTGATTTAAGCTTCACTTTTTCCTTGTATAAGGAAATTATACCTATTTACAGGTGGCTAAATGTATCCATCACAGTTCTTTTTTTTTTCTAAGAATATTTGCATCGATACAATTTTGAGCTTTCTAGAAAAATATCACTAATTATGACATTAACAATGTTTTGGGGGAAGATAAAAGAATTTTTTGTTATTGTTGCCTTTTGATTTTTCTTTTAAAATATCCAATTAAAACATGTGTAGGGCTTTAAACATGCAAGCACTACTAAAAGGCTTTCAACATAAGCAGTACCGACACACTGTGTATCTTCCAGCCCTCAATACCCTCTCCTTAGAGATAATTCTCTTCAACTCTTAGCTGTTTATTCTGGTATATACCTCAATAGTTTTAAACAATGTGTTTGTACCACTGTTTCTTTTTTAAGCTTTACTGAGGTATAATTGATAATAAAATTATAATATATTTAAAGTTATATACACATACATTGAATACCCATATGATGAACTGATGAATGATGAATTGATATACACATACATTGTGAAAGGATTCCCCCATCTAGTTAATTAGCACATCCATCCCCTTTGTGTGTGCATGTGAGAACATCTAAGTTCTACACTCATAGAGAATTTCAATTGTACAACACAGTGTTATCAACTATAGTCACCATATTACACATTAGATTTTCAGAAATTATGCATCTTAAAACCTTATTTGTAAAAAAGAAAAATTGTAACTCTATGTGATAATGGATATTAATCAAACTTATTGTGGTAATCATTTTGCGATATATGCACATATCAGATTATTTTGCTGTATACCTAAAACTAATACAATGTTACCTGGCAATTATATCTCAATAAAAAGATGAATAAGGTTTTGTTAATTTTTAAATATCTTAATTTCCATACAGTAAAATTAGCTTCTGTTTTGATGTACAGTTTTGAGTTGTAATACATGTATAGATTCACATAAGCACCATCACAATCAGGTCAAACAGCACTTCCAATACACAAAAAAATTCCTTTATCCTGACCAGACCTTAGCCCTCACCCTAACCCCTGAGAACCATTGATCTATCTGTAACTTGTTGCAGCAGTTTTGCTTTTTCCAGAATGTTATATAAATGGGATCATACAGCATGTAATCTACTGAGACTGGCTTCTGTTGAGGGTCAGTTCTCCCTTGCTTTTCTACAGGTCTTGTGACAGCTTTTGTTGTAGACTATCTTTCTGAGGCTCTTTGTTATGATAATTTCAAGACTGGTAAGATAGAGGCAGAGGGAAGATTTATTCCCTAACCATGATTTTAAGGATTAGGTCTCCCTATAAGCAAAAGTTGGGCAGGATTGCTTGGACCCCCCTTTTATAAGATTGGGGTTTTCTAAGGTGGCATTCCTCAGCTGTGACAAATATCAGCTGGGTGTTTTTTTTTTTTTTTTAAGCCTGCATTTGCCTTGCATTTTGCCCATGGGTAAAATGGGCAAAAGTTCCCCATGGGCTAGGGGAACTGATTCCAACATGACGTTCATGCTGGCTGCTCTGCTGTGAGAAATAAAGTCCTTTTTCTCTGACCCAGGAATTTCCTGTGTTCTGTCCCCGTCTATGAAACTGTGGCAGGATAAATTGTTAGCTTGCAAGCCAAGTAAGACCTCAGACCCTTCACAATTCTTGATGCTTCCTCCATTTAGCAAAATGCATTTTAATTCATTATGTTGTGTGTATCAGTAGTGTATTCGTTTCCTAGGGCTGCAGTAACAAAGTACCACAAACTGTGTGGCTTAAAACGATAGAAATCTATGGTCTTCCAGTTCTCCAGGCTAGAAGTCTGATATCAAGGTTCCAACAGGGCTAGGAAACTTGTAGGGGAATCATTCCCTGTTTCTCCCTTGCTTCTGGTAGTTTGCGACAATCTTTAGTGTTCCTTGGCTTGCAGCTTTGTTACTGCAATCTCTGCCTTGGTCGTCATGTAGCATTCATTCTCTTTGTGTTTCTCTGTCTTTACATGGCTGTCCCCTTATATGGGCACCAATCATATTGGATTAGAGGTCCATCCTACTTCAGTTTTACCTCGTCTTAATTAATTACATCTACAACAATTCTATTTCCAAATAGGGCCACCTTCTTAGATATTGAGGGTGGAACTTCAATATATCTTTTTGGGGGGACACAATTCAACCCATAACAAATAGTTTCCTTTTATTGCTAAGTAGTAGTCCATTGAATTGGATGTATCACAGTTTGTTTATCCATTATCTGTTGAAGGACATTTATGTTGTTTCTGTTTGGGGTAGTTATGCATGAACATAACATTTGTGTACAGATTTTTGTGTGAACATAAATGTTAATTTCTCTAAGGTAAACACCTAGGAATGGGATTGTCGGGTCATGTGGTAACTTGATCTGAAACTGTTTAACTTTATGAAAAACTGTTTTCCAGAGTGGCTGTATCATTCTGGCTTTCTATCAGAAATGTATGAGCGTTCCAATTGCTCTGCATCCTCACAAGCACTTGATATTGTCATTTAAAAAATTTTGCTCTGTGTGTCTCTTTTGCCATTTGCATAGATGTATAGTGCTTTCTCATTGCAATTTTATATTTCCCTGGTGACTAACAACAGTGAGCATTTTTTCATGTGTTTATTTGCCACCAGTATACCTTGTCTGGTGTGTTAGTTCAAATCTTTTGCTCATTTTTTAATTGGTTTGTTTGTTTGTTGCTTTACTTGGAGAAATTTGTATATATTCTATATACGTCACTCAATAGAGATGTGATTTTGAACACATTTCCTCCCAGACCATTTTCTTAAAGATGCCATTTACAAAGCAAAAGCATTTTAAGTATCAGTTTATGAATTTTTTTCTTATTTAACTTATGCTTTTGATGTCATACCTGTGAAATTTTTGCCTAACCCAAGGTCACAGAAATATTCTCCTATGCTTTCATCTAAAGATTTTATACCTTGTGCTTTAAAATTCGAGCCTGTGATCCACTTTGAGTTAAATTTTGTGTAAGGTGTGAGGTTGAATTCACTGTTTTTTTTTGTTGTTGTGTTTGTTTGTTTGTTTGTTTTTGGTCAACAAATCTCCAGTCGTTCCAGTATCACTTGCTGAAAAAGTTATCCTTTCTCCATTGAACTGTCTTTGCACATTTCTCAGTTGACCATTTGTGTGTCTATTTCTGGACTATTCTGTTCAAAAGCTTGTAAGTTTGTAATCTTGGATGCAAACCATTATATATAGAATGGGTAAACAACAAGGTCCTACTGTATAGCACAGGAAACTATATGCCATATCCTGTGATAAACCATAATGGAAAAGAATATGAAAAAGAATGTATATACATGTATAACTGAATCACTTTGCTGTACAGCAGAAATTAACACAACATTGTAAATCATCTATACTTCAGTAAAATAAATTAAAAAATAAACACAACCATTGAAAAAAGTAACTTGAGACAAAAAATATATTATTTTAACCCAAATATTTATTGCTAACTCTTCAAAATTCAGTTAGTAACCCTTCCCTTCCCATTTCCACCAGTCTTAAACTATTGTGTCGAACTTTGTCCAATCCTTATCAGACTTCTCGACCCACCTTAGCCCAAAAAACCCTCCTACATATTATGCTTTTGTTTTGCTTCTTCTAGATTTACTATGACCCTGCCAAAGTAGTGTTTACATGACCACAGTAAGAAATAAATTAAGAAGTAATTGAAGCTTTGCTTTATTTATATTTTATTTTAGTGGTGTAAGGAAGTGACCCCAGGAGCTGTGATAGTGTTTTGCAACCACGAAGAGAGAAACCAACAGTAGAAGTGTGTGAGAAGAAGCATGGACAGAGCTAAGGTCCTTGATGATGATGTTGAGCCACTAAACTAATCCTGGGACCGTACAGTCTCGTCCATGTCAGTAACTGTAAATGCCCTTATGGTTCGAGCACAGTTAATCAGGTATTTGGTTTCTTGCAGCTGAAAGATCTCCTGATACAAATAACTGATTTGTTTCACCTATCATTCTCCTTTTGTGAGCCACCACTCATGCTTTAACCATAGTGGTTGACATATCACTGTTTTTCTGGTGGAGCTTCTCCTTTGCTCTTACTTTCTCTACCAGGCTGAGTGCCTTTCAGTCCCCTCCCCAACATCTCTCCCCTACCAACCCTGCCTCGTAGTAAGGTGTCAACCAAATGCCATTTCTCCTAGGCGGACTTTCTGACTACACATACTTCCCCAACTCCCATCACACTCACACACACACGCACACACAGGATCTTCATCTACAGAATATTTATTGTAAGGACCCATGCGACTCAGTATGTGACTGAACGTCACTCCCCAAAACACAAGTTTATTGAGTGCTTATTTTGTGACAAGTACTTTACTTGCATTATGCTTTTTAATCCCCAGGAAAAGTTTATGAATTAATTACTCTTATTGCCTTCATTTTATCAAAGGAAAAATGAGGTTTAAAAATGAGAAGCTTAGGAAGCTTCTCAAGGTCACACAGATAACTGGTAAGTAGCAGAGCTATAAAAATTCCAACTCAGGTCTAACTCCACACTGGAACTCATATAGAGTACACTGCACAAAAGTGAGCATGTGTGGCACAAAATACTGATTTATTTTCATGGCTACAGCATCTTGTGAAAGGAGAGATTGTCTTGAATTTCACAGCGTGCTCCTCTCTGCTGACCCATGTCCAGCACAAAGAGCTACACAATAAACGGGCCAGTTGATTATATAGGAGTCCTTTCCTCTGAGAGCCAGAGCTCCTGCCTGCTTGTCCCAAGTGCCATCCCAGGCTCCAGTCGTGGCCTTCCCCTTTCTCTAAAAACACCTATCTATATTAGCCTTTGGTCAGCCCTGTCAGAACTGGGATAAGTTAATTCCCTCTAAGAGTCAGCAACTGACAGTGGTTTGTGGTTTCCTTCTCTACTGTGTGTCTTTTAATAAAGGACTTTTGGAGAAAGTGTTGTTGAAGCCAAAGGAATGTCTCTCTCATGGTAAAACTTCAGGTACATTATGAGATTCTTGAAGATTAAACTGCATTGACTATACATCCAAAAAGTAGTTTTTGAACAAATCATAGCAAGCTGGTGGTGATCGTGGGTGAGGTTGTTATAGTGGGAGGGGTAATATGGAGGAAGCAGTTATTTCAGTATGAAAGCATTTCCTTCTCTTTGAGACATAGAAGGCTTTTTCATTGATTCTTCACAGAGGAAAGTACAGATTTACCACCCTAGTCTCCTTTTCCTGGTGAAGTCTTATAAACTCGAAAAGGCCACCACCTCCTCCCCATAACCTGTCTGGTAGTAGTTGTTGAGGTTTACATAAATACTTAAATAGTTCCCATATTTTCATCATAGTCATTAAGCAATTATAAGCAAAAAAAAAAAATAAATTCATTATGCATAATTCTGTGTAGCAGCAACAGTGAGTGGTAAAATATTTGTCCATGCCAGACAATCTGTTGAACTGGAAATATAGGACTGAGCTTTAAATTTGTTATAGAAATAAACTAAGACATGGCTTCTCAAACTTGTCTGATCATAAGAATTTTGGTGGATGCTTATTAAAATGTAGGTTTCATTCCAGACCTTCAGGCCGCAGGAGAGACTTATGGGAAAGAGTGAGAAAACAGCCCTTCAGGCCGCAGGAGAGACTTATGGGATAGAGTGAAAAAACTGAACTGGGGTAAGTGTTTCTGCTGTCCTTCAATAAGGGTTTGCCACGCCACTTGGAGGGTAACCCTTATCAGGAGACCACGCGGAAAAACATTTTTGTTCTCTTTCCTTCCCTGCCCTTCTTCCAAGGAATGTTATGCCAGGTACTGTACACACTGAGAAAACAAAGATAAGCAACAATTCCTACTGAAGTACCAGACAAAGACAATAAACAATGATACAGTATATTATATGCTAAAATAGAGGCAATACAGGACACTATGTACTTAGAGAGGAGGGAACGCCTGGTCCGAGTATTTAATTTGACATCTGCAAATTTGACATCTGCAAAGGAGAGGTCATTCCACATGGAAGATGCATGAATAAAGACCCAGAGGCTTAAGGAAACCTGGTGTTTTCTGAGCATTGTTAAATGCCTGGCATGGTTGAAGCTCAAGGTCAGGTTGGGGAAAGTGGGGGTAAATCGGCAAGAGTCAGATTGTAAATGGTCTCATGTGCCACTTTGAAGATGTCGGACTCGGTCCTATAGACCAGCAGTCCCCAACCTTTTTGGCTTCAGGGACTGGAGTCATGGAAGACAATTTTTCCATGGACTGGGGTGGGGGGATGGCTTTGGGATGATTCAAGCACATTACATTTATTGTGCACTTTCTTTCTATTATTATTACATTGTAATATATAATGAAATAATTATACAACTCATCATAAGGCTGACAGGAGGTGGAGCTCAGGCGGTAATGCGAGCGATGGCTGTATTTACAGCCGTAAATACAGATGAAGCTTCGCTGGCTCACCAGCTGCTCACCTCCTGCCGTGCAGCCTGGTTCCTAACAGGCTATAGACTGGTACCGGTCCGTGGTCCGGCAGGTTAGGGACCCCTGCTGTAGACAATGTGGAGCTATTGGGAAGAAACCTGCATGTCCCCAGAACTTAATGTAAAATGATTTCAAAATATACGTTGATAAGAACCCCTTAAGACTGGAGTTTAAGTCACCTTTGTTCTGAGCGAATAGTCAGTTTACAGCTTTGCTAATCTGTAGTGGAGACTCTTCTCAACTAACATCTGATATAGAACACAATGTACAAAACAGATAAAAAGGCTGTTTTGGTTGATGCAGAAACCTCAGCCCCATGACAATATTCCTGTAAAACACGGGGTTCTAGGGAACAGTTTGCAAATCAAAGTTCTGTGCTCCCAAGAGGTTGAATAATTAAACGGATATTCAGACTCTTCCTATTGAAGGGTAACTTCAATGTTACCTTTGAAGAGAGCTCCTTCTACTATGTCTAGTATAGCTCCTTCCATGAAGCGTCGTTCAGAACATACTTGCGGCACTGAGTCCACTCTGCCTAGGTTTTAATCCTTCCAGTGAAGGGGAGGCAACCACACTCTCCTGCAGTTTCCTCTATGGTTAAACAGCTTCATTCGCTAGCAACTTCTATGTTATGATAAGTAGGCATCGTTCTGATTTAAGCAAGGTCTTTTGGAATAATCAATTCATCATTAGAGCTATTATGTCGCCTTCTGTTCACCTTTTAGGTTTCTTTAATCTTTCCTAAAATAGACCCTCTTCCCTGCTGGTTCCCCATTTTCCCATGATTCAAATTTGCCAGTGTTGCCTCTTGAAAATGTGATCACCAGGAATAGGTACAACATTTGTTTGGCTACTTCTTGCCTCCCATTACTATGTATGCATTTATAAAAAAATAAATTTATCATGAAAGGACCTTATCAGGGACTTTTCTGGTTAGTATTACCTTAAAATATATACAAAAGGAATATCCATGAAACAGCGTAAAAATGGCATTACAAAGCAGCTCAGTGTTAAGCCAGACACTGCCTTACTATTTGATGGAATGCTGACACTTAACATCATAACGAAAATTGATAGGCTGTCAAGATTGCCAGGCATTTGTGTGTGTGTGGAAAAATTAAGAGCTTAGAACAGTGAGAGGAACGTAGCAGAGGCTCAGTGTTTGTGGAGTGAATAAAGTGGAAGGCCATCTACCACGGGAAAAGGACATATCTTTAGTCTGGGGATCTCAGATTTGTCCAACTCAAGGGGCTTCCAGGTTTGAAGAAATGTAGGCAGGCAGCGTAAGCTGCAAGGCCCCTGCTTCTCAACGGAGTGTGACAAGAGGGACCCAGTGAGTGGGAGATATGAAGTTGTCAAGGGCAAGTGTGAGACAGTTAAATCAGCTCCATGGTCCCTTCTTATGGTGTTGGCTTCAAGTCGGGGCCCTGGTTTCTAGGCAGAAAGATGGATGTGTCCTCGAGTTTATTATTTCACATAGATGTGGTAGGGTGGGAAGGACAGAAATGTTTAGGGACAAGATCATTCTGGGGGATTCAGCATTGCCATGATACTCTCTGGGCCGATACCACAAGACACTTCCCCTTTGACACGCTGTCCTAGGGAATGCCACTGGCGATGACAAAAGATATTCCTCCCCTCGCCACTTTGTTCCTCATACAAGTTTAGTGTCTGAAGATTTTTCTTTCTTTTCTTCAAAAAATATTTTAAAAGGATATAAGTAGAAGATATTTTAGATAAGAAAAACTGCTGACCTAGGTTCAGTAGTCAAATCTAGCTCTTAATCCTTGAAAGGCTAGATAAAAGTCAGCACTGAGTTTGAAGCCCATGAGATGTAAGTCACCTTGCGGGTGGATGAAGAAGGGTGGAGGCTGTGTGTGTGTGTGTGTGTGTGTGTGTGTGTGTGTGTGTGTGTGTGTGTTTAGCCAAAGAGTCACTGGAATAAGCAACTGAAGAATCCAACAGTTTCTCGAAAAGTGAAAGAGAGAGATTTAATAACTGATGATCTGGCAGTGTTATTGCTTTGAAAGAAATAACTTCAGTTGTGCATTGATTTCCCTGATAGACTGAGTTATAATGCAAAAATATACACTATTACTTTCCTAACTACTTAGCAGAAAGACCAAGCAATACTCACATCAACTGCTTATTTTAAGGTCAAATGTTTATTTCTATGCCATAGTTGCCTCAGCACAATTTGTAAAAGAAAGGAATCCAAAAAAAGGATTTTTTTTTTTTGTCAGGATATTTTCTCTGCAGTTATAAGAAGGAAAATAAACACCTTGGTACCAGAATTACCATTTCTTTCATATCACTCTAATAAATATTGCATCTAAATATTTTCCCTGGGTGTCATTTTTTTAGGGCAGAAAAATATCCATGGTGGTGGGGGGGATGTTTGAGTTCATCAAAATAAACTTGGGATAGTTTTTGTCAGAGAATATATCTAGAAAATCTTTGTTTTGGTACACTAGATCACTAATTGCCATATTCTTATTATTTAATATAACAGCATACTTTATTACATAAAAACAAAGTGCACTGAAAATGAACAATGTTAGAAACGAACTAAAATTTGGTGTGTCTTAAATCTTCAGGTGATCAGATATTAGCTAAAGTGACGGGATACAAATTTCATATCGATACAAATGCAACTCTCTTGGGATGAAAATGCATTTACTTGCTTAGTTCTTTTCGATTGAGCAGACAGGGCATCCAGTACAACTGAAACAATGGATAACATTTTTTTTTTTTTTTTTTTTCAATACAAAGGAATGCTCTGGTTTCTGAACGGGCTCCCACCTTTGAGGGAGCCAGAAGATGGCATTTGCTCCTTCAATATATTTCTCCTGTGTGATTTGAGACACAAATCTACCAAGATTCTTACAGCGGAAGTAGGCACCACACCTGAAAGCCCAAGTCCCTTCGAGCAGCCACTTCAAGTCAATCTGTGATGAACTGGGGTGGACCCAGCACCTAGAAGACAGCATGGTAATTGTGCATGTAAATCCCTTCAGCAGACTCAGGGAAAGGAGAGTCCTTTAAGTTCATGCACATTTTATTGAGTAGTGATATAAAATGCTTTTTTCTGTTTCATTGTTACAAGTGCATGCTTCGACTGCCAACATTTCAGAAGTCAAATTACAAAGGCAAGGCTTTAGGCTGTAGTGAATTACTTGGGCACTTATACAATTGTTAAAAAATATGAATGGACTTTTGTTGTTGTTGTTGTTTTCAGAATGAACCAGTTGTAACCCGTAACTGATATACAAAGGGAAAAAGTGAAAAAAGTACATATTTTGTGGCACATGACAGAACCTAACAAAATAACTCAACTGTTATGACATTAACAGTTACCATGCATTTAGAGTTTCACATGTAACTATGAACTTATTTAAATTTCACAAGGTTTGCTAAACATGCTAACCATCTATATGTGCACTGACAAGCTTATGTTAAAAACTTTTAAGAATACTCTCCCCTTTAGATTTTTTCAAAGCTTTTTTTTTGATTACAAAATTTCAAAGGCATGAAGCATTTTAGAGAATATAAAGTACGCCAGTATACATACATTTCCAGTATATGTCAGACCACTAAGCGCATTACAGTCCCATATAGGCCGATACAGCCATTTTTTTCCTTAAAAAACATGCATAGGCAGATTTTTTTTTTTTTACAGAATATAGATGCTTTATCACTGTACTTAATATGGTGTCTTGTTTACTATACTTAAAAATGCACCACTCATAAATATTTAATTCAGCAAGCCACAACCAAGACTTGATTTATCAACAAAAACCCCTAAATATAAACAGCAAAAAAAAAAAAGAGATAGATGTAATTATTCCAGTTTTTTAAAACTTAAAGAAAAGGTATTCATTGCCAAAGTAATAAGATAAGTGTTATATGGAAACAAGGGCATTCAAGCACACTAAAGAAACCTGAGGTAAGCATAATCTGTACAAAATTAAACTGTCCTTTTTTGGCATTTTAACAAATTTGCAACATTCTTTTTTTTTTTTTCTTTTTCTGCTTTTTTTTTTTTTTAAGACTGCCTAATTCATTTTATAGCCATTGTCTGACAAGAGTAGCAAAACATTATCAATAAATAGTCCTTATTTAGTTTGTACATCATTTTGTTAAAAATGTTTGATGTCATCCATTTTTAGTGCTGCAACTGTAAACGTACAATAGAGTAAGAAATTAGACAAAGTTTTCGTGTCCAGTAACATAATAAAAGACCTCTCATTAACCTATCTAGAAGTCCCCGATGCAGTAGGAAAACATGTTCATTCCCCTAACATTGCAGTATATACTAGCATTAGCTTTCTTTTTAAATTGTTTTTCCTATAAGCATTTTTAAAAGGCATACCCAAAAGAGGTGTTTAATCATAACCCTCACCAAAATATAGTTTATTATCTCTCTCCCTCTTTTCTAATGATAGTGTAAACTGAATCCAACTCCTGGCCCCAGAGCAAGTAAGCTACCATCAGAGGCAAGAACATCCAACTGCTGATATGCAGCAATCCCCATCACGCCCTGCAGCTCCAAAAAAAAAAAAAAAAAAAAACAGTGAACAGGAAGTGGTCACTGGATATTGCTGCTATTACTGCCATTGCTGTCCGTGCCGTTAGTCTCTGAGGCGAGAGTCTTGTTGATGGAGTTAAGGTTGGTGTCAGAGGGCATGGCATCTCTGCGAGGTGGCATCCTCTCGTTAATTCGATCTAAGCCCTTGGCCTCCTCGAAGCTAGTGATCTTATGTTGTGGTGAAAATCCTTTGATAGCTAAACAGAAAATCATTAAAAAAAAGAAAAACTGGGTTAGTCAGAGGAAAACAAAGGGCACAGCTGTTGTAGCAGGTGATGTTAGAGATTTCGCAGTGAGAGAGGGAATCCTTTAGTAGAGAACAAAGTGATGGGACCTGAACACAGCACAACAGACTCCTTACCATACCTGAAGATAACCGAGACGTTTGGTAACAGCCAATGTCTCTTGCCAACCAAAATGTTCTCTTCAAGTTAGTAAGATGTAAACGTTTCTCTCGTCTTCATGGAAGTTTAGATCCACGAAGTGGTATGTAAAGAGAAAGGCTGCTACCAGGGATAGGTCTCTAGGCCCAGCATAAACTGGCCACATCGTTGGCACAATTACTGTATCAAATGCCCTAACCTAGAAAGAATGGAAATGGCCCTAATTTTACTATTCCATTGTGCTAGTAATGGCAAATTCAGGAGAATCACTGAAGCAGCTAGACCTAAAAATCTAGTGAAGAGTTGAGAGCAGAAGCTAAAAGGAGCTATAAAAGGCAGGAACTTGGGGCGTTTCCATGCCATCGCAGGATCCCAGAAAGACTTTCTTGGCAAACAACTCAACAGTGGCATGAAAAAAAAAATGAAATTATAAACTCCTGCTTCTCCACTCAACTTTGGAAACGTGTGGAGTGGGGACAAGGTAAAAGAAACTCATAAAAATCAAGATCAGATCACTAAGTAGAAAAACTCTGTCTGCCCTTCAGCAGTGAACAGGTCAAACTGATGTTCACCTGGTCCATTACTGCCTAAATCAAAGAAAAACTCTTTCTTAGTAGATCAACGTAGACGTGAGTACTGGTTCAAGAATAACAAGGGGAAAATGCTTTTTTCAACTTTTAGCAAAAATGAATGGGAATGGTTTTGGTCTTATTCAGTGAAACCATGGAATTCACAAAGGGGGAGCATTGATACTTGGTTTTTTTCAGTAACCCTAGTGTGCTCTAGAGATAGAGAAGGCATTTGTGCAAGAAACTTAATCATTTCTTCAGTAGGTGCACCAACCAGTGAGCTGAAAATAAAGTACATAGATGGGGAACCAATGACGTCAGTTTGCTTTACTCCCTGTGAAAATGCAAGCCAGACACTGAAGGGCCAATCACCAATGCTGAATTGCGTCGCATCTCCATGGCTGATGAAGGACAATTTCATTGTACCTTTATCCTTCCTACCCTATTTGAGAAAAAAAGGAAAGCAGTTTCAAGCTGAAACTTTGCTAGCCACTCCCACACAAATGTACAGTGCCTTTCATTAGTATGGATGAGATTCTTAAAAGATAGACACAGTTGCTTCCAAACTCATTAAACGATGAGAAACAGTTTGTTCCCCCTCTGCATTTTAAAGGTTAGCGTCATGGTGATTAGTCAACTATGAGAGGAAGAAGATGGGGAAATGGGAAAAGACCAAGGCCCAAAGCAAAGCGTCTTAATTCTTCTCTCATTCAGTCATAAATCGCAAAATAATAGAGCTGTCTGATGAGCACCCACCCTGAAAATGAACTCAATGATTTTGAGGGACAAAAGTAGTACTCTGTTGTTTTGCTAAACTACTGTGAATATCATTCCATCATAGTTAATAAATATAAAAAGTTGGTCATCATAATTGATGACGCGATTTTACGAATTGAAATGGTAAAAGTGGAATCTCTCTTTTAGGTTGTTTAAGGTTTTAAAATAAAGCCAATAGGGTGAGAGCATAGAAATTCAAAATCTAGCGAGAGCAATGGCTATGTCCGGAATGGGGCTCCATTTCTAATCATTTCTGTCTACCCTGGTCTGGAAGAATGTGTGCTCTGCTGTAGTTGCTGGTCAGACGATGGGTATTAGCAATTTACATTGGTAGTATACTTAACACAACACAAGAGTCACAGAAACCACAGAAAACAGCCAAACTATCAACAAGAATGCACACTGCAGATTAGAATTTGCCAAGAGGAATAGAGAATTCCCACATAAATAGCAGTTTATTCACTGCTATTTAGGAAGCAGTTGTATTTTCTCTTACAGTGCTATCATTTCCCCTACCGTATCCAAATCACGTACAAATTAAAGAATCTAAAGTGGCACATTTTACATCACACCAAAGCACCATATCACACAATTTTGGGAACAATAAAACATTATCTTGCAAGAACAAAATACAACTGAAAAATTTTGTTTTAAAGGGGAACTTCAAATTATTCTTTTTAAAATTTCCAGAGGGCGTGGTATGTATCAGATTAAAAACTATTTGGATAGGTAGTTCTCTCATAACTGTACGTTTCAAAAGCACTTGATTCAAAAGGAATTGCGAGAGGGTCCACTCTATTGTCCTCGAGCAGTGCTGGGACACAGTCGGTGATGAATGTGTCTCGTTTCTCCTGAAGCACCCGGCACAGTGCCTGGCGCAAAGAAGGCACTCGGTGGATATTAACCAGTTGAGTGATGACTCAATATTCCCTATGCTCGTTACCGGCCACCTCTACAGCCACTAGATATTTTTGAACTCTTTAGAATATTTTGCTGGTGCTAACCGTCCTACAAATACCAGTACGTTAAAATTTCTAAGACTAGCAGAACTGTTTATCTCGTACACAGCTGTCTCTTGTTGGAATATTTTTTGGAGACAAAAATTAATGTTGAACTACAACAAAGCACTATTCCAATGAATTTTTTTTCTAGAAATTTCTGAAGACTAGACTTAATAAAGCTATTTTTATTCTCTCCTTTTCAGTGCTGACTGAAAGTGATTTGAGGGAGGGACATGGTTCAGCTCAAAGAATATTGTTTTATCCATTGTTTGTCAAAACGGCTGCCATAAACCCCACCCCACATCATTCAAGATCTATAATCCTTTTGTTTTCTGTGATTATACTAGGATCATTGTATACAAAGTCAAACATAGCTTTAAGGGAAAAAATAACAAACAAACAAACCAGAAAAGGACATTTTCCCCTTTAAAGCAAGAACATTTTGGTTAATACTGAGCCACAACTGTTAGCCCAACACCCACACACTCTGTACAAGCTACAGCAAAAAAAAAAAGAAAAGAAAAGAAAAGAAAAGAAAGAAAAAAAAAGAAAAAGAAAAAGAAAGAAAGAAAGAAAGAAAGAAATGAATACACCCAGCAGAGCCCTTGTCTGTTGCAGGTACAACAGAAAGGGGACTGGCCAATTTACCTTCATCAGCCTCAATAGCCTCAACAGTAGCTGAAGAGAAGAAAGGGGGTGCAAAATGAATGAGAAAAATGAGCAGAGGATTTTTAACTCTAAGAACAAATCAGTGACGATCAAGGGAGCTAAGAGGATTAATGTTCCTGTAAGTGCTGGATTCTGGCACAGACAAAATAGAAATACTTAAAAGAAAGAAAAAACACCACGAAAATGATGGGGTTTTTTTCTTGTTTTTTTTAATGAGCTGGCTACACGTATCTGAGTGACACGATTTGGATTTTGTTCACTAAATACAGGAGAAAATGATTAATCCTTTAAGAAAACACTCAGGAAAGGTTTCTTTGACTTAGACTGAATCTACAAGGGACTAGGTCAATCAAAAATGTGAATCTGACTCACATGAACTATGATAAACCCACTGCTACGATTGGTAATTTATAGTTTTAAAATGCCCCCCAAAATGGCAGAGCTTGAGGTGTTGTCATAATGTCAGTGGAATAATTCACACTATTTAATATTAAATGGCACGATTTCCTAGTGGAATAGAAAAGCGGGGGGATGCAAATTTAGAGTTGCGTCTGAGTTGGTAACACACGTGACTCTTTAAAGACAAACATCGAGCGTGTTTCGAGAGTGAGGGAGAAAGGGAAGAGAAAGAGGATGGGGATGGGATAGCCTGGACTTCTTTTGCCAGGTAACCCAGTTTAAAATCAGTTTTCCTCATTGGAATAGCATTTTTGGAAACAAAATTCTTGAAATGTTATAATCACGTGATAATATGCCAGTAGCAGCAATAATTCTATCAGCATTTTAAAGAAAGGACCATCTAAATATGGAAACCTCAGCATATTTCAGAGGCAAAATTTTAAAAGCCCATTGCTTTATCAGCAATTTTTATAATAAGCTTAGGGTCTATATTCTCGCTTTAAAGGTGTGTGAGTCTTTCTATGTTATTAAGGTTAGGAGATATTTCCCTAATGAAGTGCTAAAATGCAAAACTTCTCTGTATTTCTAAAATGTTTAATATTAAAATCCTACCCCTTGACTTTAATTTGCATATTTCTTATAATTTAAGGTTTTAAAACTAGAGCAACTGCCAAATGTACACTATAATTTACTTACAGTGCATTTTAAATTCCTTATGATAAAAATGGAGAATGGTTACCACCATGGAGAAAAGCCAAATAGTAAAACTTAAGTAGTTTCCCCTTTTAGACAAATTAAAGGGCATCAGACAATGAATTCTGAAACTGTATTAATGTACATGATTTAAAATATACACTGACTTTTCAAATTCTCAGGACTAATAAGATGTCGGCTGTGTGTATGTGTTTGTGTGTGTGTGAGTTCAACACCAAATGACAAACAGATGGATTTAAAATAAAACAACAGAACAGGAAACTGAATAACCCAGGTTAAAATACAGGTGAAAATCTGGAAACAAAACAAAGAATTCTAAGAACTTAAGTTTAAAAGTAAAGCAAAAAATCTGGTACCGCACCAGGACCAACATATTAGAAATATGTACTGTCCATTATTAAGTGTATTCTTCTAAAGCAACTGTGGCCCATAGTTTCTGATAATACACCTGCTGTACCTTAAAACTGTGCTTATCAGAAACTATGCAGATTTTAGTCAATTAGGTAGTTGTGCATTTTATGCATATAATAAATGATCCATTTATGCTAATGTTCTTAGAGAGCATGTTTACTTTGGTGGGAAAATTGTGATTTTTTTCCTGAAGTTACTAAGATAAATTTTAGCTACAAATTAAATGAGGAACTTACTTCAATACTGTGGTATCTTCCTACCTTCATTTAGAAATTTTTTTTTCTTTTTGTGGAAACTCGAAGACATTGATGTTGGAATAAATTCATATGAAAATAAAGAAAATTTTAGTGATGCTGCTAGAAGGTGATCATTTAGCAGTACAATATCCATGAAGCTGGGCATCACTTTCTATGTAAAAGAGGTGTATCTAAATAACATTACCATAAGAATACCAGAATCTTCTAGACTGCGGGATAGAAAAGAAAACACAAACAAAGATTCAGGGAAAGGTACAGGGAAATAAGCAGGAGGCTGAGATTTGCTTTGAAAATGTTCGAGTGTATTGTTGTTTTCATCTTTTTCTGTTAGAGTCTAAAAGCAAAATTTCCATAAAGTATGCTAAAACTGGACTCTAATTAATAACAAAAGTAACAAAAGTAAAAGAGCCCACTGACTGGGCTGTCTAACGTGGTAGCCACTAGCCACATGTGGCTATTTAAATCAAATTAATGAAAATTAGATAAAATAAAAAACTCAGTTTCTCAGTTGTAAGAGCTATATTTCAAGTGCTCAATGGCCATACGTTGCCAGTGGCTTCTGTATAGATAGAGAAATTTCCATCGTTACAAAAAGTTCTATTGGACAGCACTCATCCAGAAAACTACAGATTTTAATACAAAATCTACCTTCAAGGAAATGTTTTCGTCCTTTCTTAAAAATAACATATGATGGTACTCACTCTCTTATGTTTTGAATGAGTAAGTCAGAGAAAAGGCACCTATGACTTCATTTCTATTCAAGTGGATAACAAAATCATCCTTTTTATTCTCTTCCTCCATTCTCCACTAAATCCTAGACTTAGGCATGGATATTTATGTGTGTATGTGTTTATTTCATCAATCCAATAGATAACCAGTACATTTAATAAAAATGTAATTAAAAAGTTGTTTTTATCCACTGCTTGGCTCCAAGTGGTCAAACCTACTGTGCACGTAGATAAGCTGAATGAGTTGTCTTACAGCGAGGCCTGAAATTGTGGTTAATGTGCAAATGAGGATGTGGGGGTAGCGGGGGTCAAGAACACGTTCCAGCAAATGAGGGAGCTACTCTGTGGGGCATGACTGGTCAAACTGATGGGGGCGCGGGAAGGGAGGGGGGTCTCAGCCCTTCTTCCAGCTGAGAAGATCTGAAGACCAAGATGGACCTTAAATGCGTGAATAAATCAGGGCTCTAACGACACAGCTGACTGAGGTGCCTGCACACGGTGTGTCGTACCAATGGGCCTGCTTACCGCTTTGCAGGGTTTGCTTCCCTCCAGAGAGCACTCCACTGGGGAGCATGCCCGTGGGCGTCAGGCCTTTCAGCGTCAGCACACTCTCACTCTCTTCTCTGCAAAGGCACAACGGGGATGACACATTAACTTTTATTTTCTTTCAAGACAAAGAAAAGACTTAAAGGAAAAGATGTAAGTAAGAACACACATTTACCTCTACCTTGGCTCTCTTGAGTTTTTTCTTTTTTTTACTTAAAACATACTATATTTTCACACATTCATATAGAAGTAGTGGCATGCCCATGACATGACTGCTAAGATAAAGTTGGGAATTATGCAATTGTGGAAGTTCAGTCTCTTCTGACTATTGAAGAGATGGAAAACAATTCTACTTTTGTAAGCAGGCTCACAATACAAAGTGTTTGTGGGCATCCTCCACGACACCATAAATACGTTAAAAAAAAAAAAAAAAAGAGCCATGGAGAGGGCTGTTGTAAGTTTTCCAGCCGAGGCTCTGCAAAAATACGTGGGGCTGATTTGACTTGTGAGAGAAAACCAGAGAGTATAACAGATTTAAAAGATCTCATCTATGGATTAGGGAAGTAGGAGTTACATTCAGGGGATTGTTAAGGAATTCTGACATTACATGACAAATACACAAACTAATGGCAAGTCGCTGATGAAACAACTGGTCAAATTTCCAACTTTTCTTTTTCAGTCTCTTTCCCCATGGATCTGCCAATACAGCGTTGTTTTATTACTCATCATGACAACTGTTTTACAATCAGTTTTATGTACATCATTATTTGAATTACATTTATTAACCACAGCACAGCGTTAATCAAATGATTAAATAACCATAAAATAGGGATAACCTCATATATTTCCATATAGTAGACAGTGTAATCCCACATAACCAGAAAAAAATACTTACAATACACATATATATCTAATGTTTATAATATGTACAACTACTTACTCCACACTTTTATGAAGATGGCTAACATGGCCCACACAGAATTCCTAAACTATCCCCAAACCTGCTGCTTCACTATCTTTCTTCGACTTCATCTTTTAGTTAAGCTGAAAGAATCAACCTTTAACTCCTTTTATCCTCTCTTACTCCACATCTACTCAATAAGCAAATCTTGAGGGCTCTACCCTCATATTATTTCCAGTATCTTACCACTTCTCACAATACTACCACCTCATCTCTTTTGAAAACAGCTTTATTGAGATATAATTAACATACCATACAATTTGCCCATTTAAAGTGTGTGATTCAATCACTGGTTTTTAGTCTATTCAGACAGTTGTGAAACATCGGCACAATAAATTTCAGCACATTCTCATCCCTCCAAAAAGCAATCTTGTGCACTCCCATTTCTTTCAGTTTGTATTACTACTCATCTGCTTTCTGCAGATTTGCTTCTTCTGGACACTTGTTATGATGGGAATCAGGTGGCCTTCTGTGACTGACTCCTTTTCTGACCACCAGCATCTCTTAGCTGGATGGTTCCAGCAGTCCCTTAACTGGTCTCTCTGCTCCATCCTTGTCACACTCCTGCCCTCTCCTCCCGTATCTACTCTCAGTATAGCAGCTGGCTGAGCCTTTTAATACCTATACAGATCCTGTCACTCCTCTATGCAAATGGTTTCTCTTCTCGTTAAAGGTGAAAGGCAAAGTCTTTAAAAGGTTTGACCAGAGCCCTAAAAAACTAGCTCCCAACCCGCAGTCTACCATCCTTATCCATCTCTTGGACTACATTTCCTACCACCACCCGCTTCCCTTCGTGGTCCTCACTGTGCACCCAGCGCACCCCACCTTGGGGCTCTGCACCTTTCTGTCACACTCTTCCCTCAGGTATCTGCCTGGCTCCCTCCCTCCCAGCTTCCAACTCTCTGCTGGAAAACTGCCTTCAAAGTGAGGACTTCCTTGAGAATGCTATTTAAAATATATGTACCTCACTACAAATAATGCAATTTCGTTTCTTTTTATGGCTGAGTAATATTCCATTGTATATATGTGCCACATCTTCTTTATCCATTCATCTGTCAATGGACACTGGGACAAAGTGAGAGAGTGGCATGGACATATATACACTACCAAATGTAAAACAGATAGCTAGTGGGAAGCAGTCACATAGCACAGGGAGATCAGCTTGGTGCTTTGTGACCACCTAGAGGGGTGGGATAGGGAGGATGGGAGGGAGACGCAAGAGGGAGGGGATATGGGGATATATGTATATGTATAGGTGATTCACTTTGTTATAAAGCAGAAATTAACACATCATTGTAAAGCAATAATACTCCAGTAAAGATGTTAAAAAAAAAAAAAATATATATATATGCACTTTCTTACGCCCTATCTCCCCTTCCCTCTTTTATTTTTATCTAAAGCACTTATCACCCCTGAAGAGCTATACAGTTTGTTTCCTTGGTGCTTTTTTTTTTTTTTTTTTGAGCTCCTTTGCCCACTACACCCCACCCTCGCTAGAAAAGCTTCATGTGAAAGGGGTTTCTGTCTGCTTTGCTCCTGCTGCATCCACAGTACCTAGACCAGAACAGCACCTAGCACATAGTCGAGATTCATAAAACATTTACTAAATGAAGGAGTCAAAGAAAAATAGGATGGAGAATGGCAGTGTTAATCCACATTTTAGATTTCTGAATCCTTTACTGTTATTTAGAGCCAACGCCTAAGCTCTGGCTAATGGTGTGTAATCAGTCCCCAACATGCTGAGAAAGATGCTCTTCAACTCTTGGTCCCTCAGATTCCCACCTGACAGAGGAATTGCCTTCCCTGCTCACTGCTTCCCCAAGATGTTCACTTTGAAGCAGAAGTTCTGCGTGCATTCGTTTGATTGGTGGATCCTAGGCAACATGCGGCACCTTAAGTGCAAGGGCTCTTGAAAGATAGGTTTCTGGTTCCCTTATAATATGGCAAATTACCAAAATGTAAGGACTGTGCTGGACAGCTATACCTGACAAATGTGTACCACCATCCGTATCCATCCATTACATGTTAAAATGTCTCATTTCACAAATTTCTTGTATTTGCCTCTTCCCTTGCATCTCTCCACCCACAGCTAGTTCAACATCTTTTGCTTGTATTATTTCAATAGCTTCTTAAATGCGCTGACACCCATAAGTCATCTTGCTATCCAATCTTCAGACTATCATTACATATACACCTCCACATGGGTTAGCACATGCTCCGATTCTCCTTACTACTGATCACTCACTGAGTGAGTCTGGACATACTGCGTATCCTCTTTCAGTTTCTGTTTCCTCACTGAGGTCAACTCAACCTTGCAGGCTTGCCGTGTGGACTCCTCTCAAATGTGTACACCACGAAGCATACAGCACCTGGTCCTTAACAAGCGCCCCGTAAAACACTGCTCCTAGGTCCTTAGGATCTAGGAGGACTTCTCAGCTGCCAGAAATGCCTTCACCACAATTCTCCAGCTAATGGAACCTAGCCTGAACTTCACAGCACTTCACCAACGGCAACCTCTTCATGAACATTCCTTTCAGGAAATAGAAGGGCTCCTTCCCATCCTCTTCCACAGCAGAGTACCTCTTCATGTATTTAGTACACATCTCATGGCCTTACATTAGTTTATCGTCTACATGTCTGACATTTTAATTCAGAGTATCCACTTTGCCTAATGCACTATATGGTACACATTTAATGCTCAATCCTACTTTTCTCTAGAGATGACCACCCTGTATTCTACAAATGCTTTTATTATAGGATAGCAATACAATATACCTTGTTTTTATTTTCTATCAATATGTGCGACCTTAATCAAGTAACTGATCATCACTGGGTTCAACTGGAACCCACTCTCAGCTGGGAATAACTGCATCTTATGTACCAAGATGCAGAGGACTAGAGGGACTTTCCAATTTTAAGACCTACCTATGATTCTGCAGCATTGTTCCTGTCACTTTCACATGGTTTGAAGACTAACATAGATACAAACAATTTTCTTTTATGTTAAGAAAGGCTTCTCCTTTTTTTTTCCTAAATGTACTTTCAACTGGAAGTGATGGAGCTGTTTTTACTTATCCTCACAGAGACTTCAGATAGAAAAAGAAGTAAGTGCATTTACTGGTAAATCTGAGGCATGATAAATAAGCAAGTGTTTATGCAGAGGGACCAGCTGAGTTTATGATCTTCACATAGTCCTTTGCCCCCAAAGGCAATTTTTCTAGCCACACAGCCTCCCTGCTGGCCTTAAAAACTGCTTTGTGTCCATCCAAGGATCTTTGTACTTGCTCCTCCCTTTGTCTTTTTTTTAAAAAATAAATTTATTTATTTTATTTATTTCTTTTTGGCTGCGTTGGGTCTTCGTTGCTGCGTACGGTCTTTTTCTAGTTGCGGCAAGCGGGGGCTGCTCTTCATCGCGGAGCACAGGCTCTAGGTGCGCGGGCTCAGTAGTTGTGGCGCACGGGCTTACTTGCTCTGCGGCATGTGGGATCTTCCCAGACCAGGGCTCAAACCCGTGTCCCCTGCATTGGCAGGCGGATTCTTAACCACTGTGCCACCCCTCCCTTTGTCTTAAACACTCTTACTCCCTACCTTCATGAAGGTCATCCCCACACTTGCTCAAATGCTAGACTCAGAGAGTCCTTTGTTGGCCACGTACTAAAATGAATGAGTGCCTCGCCCCTCACTTGCTATCCCCCTGTACTGCTTCATGTTTTTCTTCATGGTACGTAATGGCTACTTTAAGTTTCATTATATTTATTTTGAATGAATGAATGAGTCCTGCAAGTTCAGTAGGAATGAAAAGCATTAGAGCAAAGGCAGCCTCATTCATTAGGCCGCAGGGAGCAACTATGCTCTATTTTCAGCTTTAACATGACTTTTCAAGATTTGGCTGCTACTGCAGAGCTATTACTGACTTTGATCTGGTGTCTTTGGGAAAGGATGATGGTGCTTTTCATCCTTCTCATGGCTCCCTGTTTTTGGTATCAAATCACTTAATTACTCTTTAGTGACTCTTCCAGGAGTGGGATAGAAATAGCAAGAAGGAGAAATCAGAAGAGCTGGTACAGCTACTCCATGAAAGAGTTGAAAAAAAGAATCTGGCAAAAATTAGAATATGAAATTATACAATGTGGAGATGGACTTTCTCCCAAGATATTCCTATTTATCCTTGTTAACAAGGTAATTGTGAATTAACTGGAGGATACTCATCACATTTAATCATACTGTATTTTTAAAAATTTTATTTATTTATCTTGGGCTGTGTTGGGTCTTCGTTTCTGTGCGAGGGATTTCTCTAGTTGCGGCAAGCGGGGGCCACTCTTCATCGCAGTGCATGGGCCTCTCACTATCGCGGCCTCTCTTGCTGCGGAGCACAGGCTCCAGACGCGCAGGCTCAGTAGTTGTGGCTCACGGGCCTAGTTGCTCCGCGGCATGTGGGATCTTTCCAGACCAGGGCTCAAACCCGTGTCCCCTGCATTAGCAGGCAGATTCTCAACCACTGCGCCACCAGGGAAGCCCTAATCATACTGTATTTTAAAGTAATCTTTTGAAGAGAAATATAGATACTTTGTATTATCCAAGAATAGATAACTGAATTTAAGTGAAGAAAAGTGTAGTTAATTCTCTTCAAGAAAACGTGTTTTCTAAGCCCATGCTTAATAATAAGATACATGATCTATTTAAAAAATAACTACTATATGGGAACTGAAATACTAAATAACTTTTTTCTCTCAATGATTTATTAGAATAATATAGATTCACATGAACAAGCTTTATGGTTGTTCATTTCCTAGAAATCTGGTGGAATGCACCTGATAAATTCATCTTTACCACAGAGAGAGAATGAAAAATAGAAAGGATTATAATAGCTTTTCTATTTCATAACATGTTCAACCTATTGTGAAATAAATGTTTTAAAGTCCTGCAGCAAATAGAAGGATGGAATGTGAAAGTCCCTTTAGAGGCTTTCTCTACAGAAATAATTTAGTAGATTTCCATCTGATGAAAACAGTGAGGAACTGACAATTCCATTTTAAAAAATAATTAAGAAAAAGCAAAGAGTTTCGAGTGAAATACTTAAATTACCAGATTAAAGTATTAAAATGTTACTGAGTGACAGTCAAATGCAACAGAGGACCATGATCCCACCTGAGCACGGAGAACACTCTGGCCATCTTGCCGATCGCTCGGATCTTGTTCCGTATCACTTCCTTGCGGGCTGCAGCCGTTGCACCTATATTTTAAAAACAGAGTTAAGAAGTCAGGTGACTTTTTATTTAACTCTAACTAGTTTACTAATTTACATGTACAACAGACTGCAGTTAAGCCAAACCAGGTTTGTTTTTTTTTCCCCCCTCTAAGGATTTATCTGTAAATCAAATTTAAAAGTCTATGCTTCCAGGCATGAATACTTGCCTGTGATACTTTAGAGGTCCCCAAAATGCCAAAGAGCATCTTCTGAGATTTCCAAGGGGAGAGGTAAAGTGCTAACTGAAAAATTACTGAGCAGATGGGGTGGGTTCCTACCCTTCTCTTCTGTTTATACAAAGAGAACGTGCATTGGCAGGAAAAGGAAGTGCGTCACCAGGATGGATATTCCTCAGAAAGCGTGTACCAGGGAGCTGGTTTCCTCTCACCTTCTCTCTGACCTGAAAGCCCTCAAACAGCTCCTATTTTTGTCCATTTCTTTTTCTCTAGTGGCAATGACACCATAGCTAGTATCCCCCAACACATCTAATTGGATTGCATCTATTTTCCCCCAACAACTCCCCACTCCCGATCTGGGCTTGGCCATGTGTCTTGCTTTGGCCAATATGACATTAGCACGAGCTATGCCAGCAGGAGCTTGAAAAGCACGTGGGGCTTGTTCCATCTCTTGCTCCTTGGTATTTACCCAAGAGAGCGGAAAACTTATGTCCACACAAACACTTGTACACAGATGTCTATGCCAGCTTCGTTTGTAATTGTCAAAATGGAAGCAACCAAGATTTTCTTCAGTAGGTGAATCTACTGTGGTCCATCCAGATAACGAAAAAGTATTTGGTGCTAAATAATAATGATCTCTCAGACTAGAACTTAGTACTGCCAGCTCTTCTGCCTGCAAATGAGTGGAGTAAGTCTAAATCCATATGGGAGAAAGCCATTCTCCAATCCACTCTTTCTGATAACCAAGTGGAAACATGGATTCTTATTCATAATTGTTGCCTTGAATTAGACTCTATTGGCCAAAACACTGGAGGAGAAAATGGAGTGTGTGTAGGCCCTATCTCATACTTTATTCTGAGTTTCTCACAATATTTATTATTATCTACGATTTGCAATTATGATTCTTTATATAATAAAACCTGTCCTAGAGACCATTTGAAAGTCTAAAGTTTCTGTGCTTGAATTTTAGATGATTTATGATCAGGAGACTACTTGAAGGACATTTGTTAAGGAAAAAAATAGTGGTATAGCAATCTCCTTATACTGGTTTTCTTATCTATTTTTTTTTTCAGTTATTCTGTTAAATCATGTTTCAGTTTACTTATTTGGTGTGCTATTACCACTCTATGTTTAATATCCCCCAGTCTGACTGACCCAGTCCACTCAGAGGTCATGATGTGCTAAGGGGAAAGATTCTAACTGTCTCCAAAAACAGTACGGCCAGATCATAAAAATCAATCCAACAGACACAAGGAATGGAAAGAGCGGGAGAACCCCAAAAATGGTGACTATATTTAGAAGCACAACAAGAAAAGCAGCAAGAAGGAGTAGTTAAATGTCTAGAAACGAAATTGGATATATTTAAGAGGAATGAGAAGGGGAAAAATGTACAATCAAGTAAGTGAAAAATATCTAAGAAGGATAATCTCTCAGAAAATTTTCATTAAAGGACTTGTAAAAACCATAACCAGAGCAATGAAAAGCAAGAAACTAAGCAGGAAAGGAAGGGGAATAAATTATGTAGAGCTGTCCTTTTCAGCTCAGTATGAGCTGGTACTCAGAAAGATGCTCAAAAAAAAAATATGGAATTTATTTATTTATTTAACATCTTTATTGGAGTATAATTGCTTTACAATGGTGTGTTAGCTTCTGCTGTATAACAAAGTGAATCAGCTATACATATACATATAAAATCTGGAATTTTAAATGTAAAATGAACATTCTGACAGTCTGAGCCAGTTTAGCATTCCTTATTTTTCAGACCTAATGACTTACTGGAGAGTATAGAGCAGGTATCTTACTTTATGTATTCATAGTTGTGCTCCCAATACATGATGGTTCACAGCATATTATAGCACTTTTCTTAATGAAGAAATGCTGTCTCTTTTTAGATTTCTCAATAACCCAGGTAAGAGGTTTTAGACTTCTTTTATAAAATTAGAATATATTTACTCCAACAGTCAATTAACTTAATCATAGACAGTAAGAAGAGACATTAAAAACTAATATCTCAAAGTTCCATTCTGGGGGATTACCTTCAATATTTGTCAAATAATCAAAAGCAAAATGAATATCACACATTTACAACCCACAAAAAAGTAAAATAAACAAATAAAATACCTGAGTTAATATGTAATCAAACTTAAAGGAACTGAACAGTAGCAGGAAAGAATTAAGTACAGATATAAAGGTCCTTGTTTATTTAGTATTGCTATTCCTGGTTTTTGGTATTTTCCAGAGATCATTAAAACTCTTATTCAAATATTTATGTTCCATTGCAAATCCTCACAGCCCATAATTCAATAGAAAGATCAAGGGAAAAAAATGCATGTTTTTCAGACTTCTACTAGCTGTGACATGCAAATATAATGTCATGTTTAACATTCTTGGTACTTGCTCTATTTAAGTTGTGGAAATATACCACAGTAGCTCAACTTAAAATTCAGTATGTTGAATAATAAAGGTGCAAAAAATACCTTTTACATTAAACTATTTTTAATAGTTAACTATTGTTAACTATTTTTCAGAGAAGAATCTAGTCATTTATTCTATTTTATTTTATTTTTTGCGGTACGCGGGCCTCTCACTGCTGTGGCCTCTCCCATTGCGGAGCACAGGCTCCTGACGCGCAGGCTCAGCGGCCATGGCTCACGGGCCCAGCCGCTCCGCGGCATGTGGGATCTTCCCGGACCAGGGCATGAACCCGTGTCCCCTGCATCGGCAGGCGGACTCTCAACCACTGCGCCACCAGAGAAGCCCTAGTCATTTATTTTAACTCAAAAGTCCCAAACTGAAAGGCAATGTTTCTTAAGTTTAAAAACATTAGTAATTCTAAGTACAATTTCATTTTGTGTATCCATTCAAATAATTATCACTTCTTTTTTGGGCCTCTCTTTTGCTTCACCTTTTAAGTTCTAATCTTTTAAAAAGCCTGGGGTATTATGCTACTAATTCCAGAATCTAGGCGCCCTGGCACACTCCATTTTCCTCAAAGGCTAATGTACAGACCAAGGGAATCTTTAAAGATTTGCTTTGACCATGTGTACTTCCTGACCTTAACTTAGTGCCTTACTGACTTCTCATGAAGTATGAAAGGTACGTATGCCAAGTGGCCTGCTGAGTGAATGCTGCCAGCCTCAGAAGGGAGCTGGAAAACTGCGGCAGCATCGCAGCGATGAGGAATCAAGTGCCAGGGTGAAGAGAGGTTCTTACACATGGGCTACCTGCCACGCATTACAGACCCTGGCTCTGTATGGCCCATGGTCCCTATCCATCCATTGAGTGACTACTATAATTCCTCAGTTTTAACTGAATTAGCAGTGTGTGGAAAGTGCTATATAGAATACAATTTATTACCCAAATCATTTATCATAAAGTGTTCTTGTGAATCCTATCCTGTTCTATAGCCTGCCGTGTGCTAACTGCTAGCAACAGAAATAGGAGTAAAGCATGGTCTCTGCTTTAGGAGATCACGTGAACGCCCATAGTGCACCGTGACACGTATTAGAGAGGAAGCAGCAGTGGCGCGTGGGGCCGGTGGCTGTCAGCTAGAGAGCAAACTGAGCACATCTTTTCTTAGCTCCGTGTTCAGTAACTTTGTACTGGTAGCTTGAAACCAGTGGTAGGGAAGAGAATTTATACCAACAAAACCTGCAAGTGCTACAAACCAGGGTCTTTTTCCCCCTGCAGTGAAGCATTGTTAAATATTTACCACTGGAAGTAGATGTGAATAGTCTGGAGAAAAATATTCACCCAAATGGTGATAGTTGAAGGATCCTGAAGGATAAATAAGAGTTAAAGAGAAAGGAGAATTCTCCATAGAAGGAAGAGAATATTCAAGCATGTGGAGGCCACAAGAATCCATGTTATGTTCAGATGATGGGTCAGAAGTCCGGTGTGAATGGAGTTTGCCCTCACTGGGGTGAGGGCAGGCTGAGAATGAGGAGAGAAGCAGGGCATGCCCGGGGCTAAATTGTAAAGGTTTTAGCATAGTAGTCGGGACAAATAAGAAGTTTAGACATTAGCATTCTTATCACAGAGGTACAGAGAACTTACTTTGCACTTACCCACCCCTCTTCAAAAAAAAGAAAAGAGAAAGAAATAAAAAGATGGATGGATGGTTGTGAGACAGAGATGTGAGAAAGCAAATATAATTGAATGTTAATTGTAGAAAGTAAGTGATGGGTACATGCATATTGACTATAAAATTGTTTCAACATTCCTTTATGTTTGAAACATTTCATAATAAAATGTCAAAAAAACCCCACTGTATCTGGAAGAAGCTTGGCTTTGAGGGAAAAGGGAGAGAGCAGCTTTAAGAAGAGAGGTCTCTCCATCCCTCCCTTCCTTTGTGTTATATGGGGGATGCATGAGTTTCCCAAAGGAGGCAATGAAGAAAAGTTCTCAGTGCAGTGACATTCACCCCTTCCTTCCTCCAACCATCTCCAGGGGAAACTGGACTGGTAAGATAAGCCCAATTCAACAGATCCTAATTGCTATCAATACCTTTTTGCACCTGTAAGACGTGATGATGAGCTGTCTAAATTTTTAATACATTGATAGATGCCAGGGGCCTGGGGGTGGGGAGAGGGAATGGGGAGTTAGTGTTTAATGGGGACAGAGTTTCAGTTTAGGAAGCTGAAAAATTCGGGAGATGGATGATGGTGAGAGTTGCACAACAGTTAAATATGGTTAAATTAGTATGTTTTATACTATGTGACTTTTACCATAATAAAAAACATTAAAAAATACATGCAAAAAATCTTTTTTATACTTGAGTATCTTATAAAAGAGGAATATTTTCATATTATTAGAAGGTGAAAAAGGAGCTTGCAAAAAATTGAATTGCTTACTCTTTAATGGAAAAAGTAGCAGAAAATTTCCACGTCATTATTATATTGGTTTCAAATGTTTTGCTATTATTTAGGCTTCTTTCTTTAAAGGACTTTTAACTAAAACAAGTGTATCCATAGCATCTATCTTTAAATGAAATATATTATATTAAAAGGAGTGTATATACATTAACATTTCACACTTTTTCAAAAGAAAGATCTATTTTAAGAACTGTATTTTGCTGGCAAGCTTCAAATCTCTTAAACCTTTTAATTCAAATTCTGAGACAATATTACAGAACACTCACCACTTTTGCAAACTTTTAAAAAGATAACAAAGTTCATCTCTGTAAGAAACCTATTCTACTTGAAAGCAAAATTTTATTATGATTCATTATTTTTAAGCAGAGTTTAGACATGTCTCCAGATTTTATTTTTCGACACCATAGGGCAATTACTGAATTTGAATACAGGTTATTGATGGAACAAAGCATAAGGTGCTGAGATAAGAAATATCTTTTGTTGTGTTATATTAAAGACAAAAATTAGTTTGTTTTCCTTCCAAAATCAGCACTTTGAAATATGATATAATGCAAAGACAGAATATGGCTTCAGATACCTCTAAAAACCTTGCATAATTGGTCTTTATGGCTCTTTACAAATGCTGGTGAAATTATAAGTATACAGACTATCTTATCTGGGAGAACACATATCCCAAATTGACCCCCATTAAGGCTATGAGGCCAAAACATGTACTATAATCCCCAAACCTTATTTTCTTGTCTTTTCTTTCTCTGACCTAGTTTAAAAATAACAGACCTTGAGCATCTATACCTCAACCAAGCAAGGCTATACAGAAATGACTTAAACATCTACCCAGTTTTGCCCTTGGCTGTGGTGAACTTGACAAGTGCTTCATTATATTTTTCTACACCACCAAGCCCTTGAGTCCTGGGATTTACGGACAACACCATAAGCACTGAGAAATTGTGTTCATTCTGATGGACTGGCTTTAAAACTGTGGCCTTTACATGTTTTACTAATGCATCTACAAAAGTATATCCTCCAAAGAATACTCTTCTCACCTCCAAGTTTAAATAATTGTAAGGAATATAATGTTGTAAACATTGCCATTTTAAAATGAAATGACTACACTACTTTTTTTAAAAAATCAATGGCATATAAATATCATAGCAACTTCATCCTACCATCATCCATTTAAAGAAAAAAATCCATGAAAAAGACATTCATTGATATTTAGAAATCTTACAGTAGTCCTTTTTTCTTTGAAATTGCATTTCCATTTCAATTTTCCTGATTTTACTTTAGTGAATTATATATTTATACTTTAAAATATTTTTATCACATTATACTTTGCTGCCAAAAATATGTTTAGAAATTTAAATGAAATGTGTTTTTTAAAATTTCCTGAGACAATAAGGCCCTAAGCCTTAAAAGTTCCTTTGTAATCAATATCACAATTATTATTAGTACATAACTGAGCTAAGTAGCACAAACATATGATAAATTTTTATGAATATTTAAAAAACATAGAAATATGATTTGATTGGAATGCATCCCTTAATGATAAAGATGGGAGGGCGGTTCCACTGCCTTGATTAAGGAGACTTCCTAGGCACTGAGTTTTTCCAACGTCTCTTTGTTTAGTACTCCAGGCAGTGTTCATAGAGACTATGTTTAGGGAGACCCATGCCTTTTTGTTAAAATGAGAGAAAAGCAACTGAGAAAGAAGAGGTGGGAAAGGAGAGGCTGCAGTGAGCCTTGCAGCTCAGATGAGTTCCCAGGCTGATCATTTTTAGGAATGAGGACATATGGAAACTGAGGATGTGAAAATAGATTCCCTTACTCCTCTTGAAACTTCTTTGGGTAACCCCAATGGTCCAAATATTATGGCATGAAGACAGCTGCTCTATCAAGAATTAGATTAATCACTTTCTAGAGGTGACAGTTGTTGGAAGATCTCCTTGACCAGCCATGACTTGAGAATCCTGCATTGCTGATCCATTTAGGGTCAGTGCAGGTTAAATCTAGTCCAAAGAGACTGGAGGTGCTGCCCCTCACATAATAGCTATATGAATGCTTATGTAGGTTACTCTATTAGGCAGAGAAAAACACCTTTAGGATAATAAATTTTAAAAATCTCTGTAAATATTCATCTTTTTGAGGACTACAACCTAAAATATTTGGAATATCTTTCTAATTTTAATTCTAACAATAGCATAGTACATATCCATAGGTGATAAAACTGGGATATAATGGCTACTCATTCCAAATCACTCCAAACCACATATTCTGAATTTCTTCCATATGCTTTTTTAGCTCAACTAAAATCTCAGCATGTAATAGCATCTACGATGGTGTGATATTTGGCATAAGGCTATTCTGTCTTATATGTCATTTTGAAAGCGACAGATCCTTGAAAAAATATATTTTTTTGAATAAAGACTCTTCTGTGTAATGGATTTTCAAAAAGGCCAGTATAGCCTAGACAGCCTAGACAGTTTCTTCCACCTTCTCTTGTCATAAAACAAAACTGGATTCTTCGGATAGGAAGTCTTAAAAATGTACAGACTACTCCCAAATGTCAAATAACTGTCATTATTTGGTTATCTTAAATATGTAGTTAAAAGATACTTTCGTTTCCAAGTGTTAATTTGATTCCATAGACTTTTGTTCTCTGAGACTTTGCGTTCCATCTTTTCGATAATTCCTTGGTAGACTCGCAGAAATTGGCTATGAGCATAATTATAACTTGGGTAAAAATTAAAGACTTTAAGGTAGATTAGGAGGCTTCATTGATTTTTCAAGAAACTATTATATATTCAGCCTATGTTTCAAGAAACTATCATATATTCAGCCTATGCCTTACAGAGGACATTTCAGTTTATTTATATTTACCAAAGTAGAAACTAATAGCATGTGAAATCTCATTTGGATTGAACTCTTTATCATAATAGAAATGCATCAAGTTTATAAACTGGCAATGAAAATAAAAGCAAAATGAAATGAAATAGCAAAGGTCAAGCTAATAATGTAGATGTATTGTCTATAGGAGAAACAATCATAATGCCTGGATGTTTAGTCTGTCAGGATTATTTTGGATATAGATGAGGATTTAACAGTTGAAAAAGGTATTTATTAAGGACATAATTGCTAAATGCTGGAAGAAAGCATTTAGACCAGAAGTTAATTCTGGACCCTTATGGATTTATAAATTTATCAAATAGTAGAATGATATTTAAATGTTATCTCTGAAATTACAGAAATTGAAGGAAAAAATAAACCAATATAGTAAAATATCATGTTTGACTGTCCCATGTGTTATACCCTAGACAGAAAGCTAATTGAGTACCATTTGACAGCACGACAAAAAAGCAGGCTGAAAGACGTAATACTGCTCCAGTCGTCTGACAGCAGAGGATGGTCAAGGTGCTGGCATGTACTGAGCTGATCTGAAATAAAGCCACTCGAAGATCTTCTGATGCTATTCAAGAACTAGGCAGGGTCTTTTGTCAGTACAGGGGGGATGTAGTGAAGATTGTGCCCAAAAAGGTAAATAGGGAAATGAGAATTAGGTTCTGGCCAATGATCAGTGCACAGGCCTGCAGAGGCAACTGAAACAGACAGAATGGTTCCCAGGTCGTTAGACTTTAACATCACTGAAATATATTATTATCTTATCAGAGGAAAGGGATATGCCAGTCAAAAACTGTACTGGTCAGATACAGAGGCATAAGAAAGAAGAGAAGCCGAGGCAAACATCTGACATGTCTAGGGAACTACTGTCCAGGGGCCAATGGACTTAAAGAATTCTGGCCTTACAGCAAGACCTCAGATCGTAAATACCTGGCTCATCGACTTCTCTTAAGACAAATGAATAAACTGGCATGTGAGAGGCAGAATAGCACAGTGGTGAAGAAATTGTGTTCTGGAGTAAAAGACCTATTGAGTCTCAGCTCCCCTATCTACAGGCTGTGCTACCTTGGATAAATTACTAAGCTTCTGTAAGTCTCACCTTCCTCATCTAAAAAATGAGGAAGGTTCTAAGTGCTTTATTTGTATTATTTCACTTGGTAAGTTGTCGACCTAAGGTCATCAGCTGGGAAGTGGGGAACCCAAACCAGGATTCATTCCAGTAGCAGGCTGGTGATCTACTTCCCAGGTGGGTGGAAGAATTTACCTAAGTTAATTCGTTCGTTCATTCTCAACATTGAACAAACACAAGTGCCAGGTACTGTGCCATCTGCTAAAGCACTTAGCATAGATTATTGGTATACAATACTCAAAAATGTTTGCTCTTTCTATTAGGAAGAAGGAAGTGCTTGTGCAGAAGTGAATATTCCAGTTCTTCTAACAGTTACATTTCTCACTGTAAATTAAAAGGTTGATTGTGTGATCTTCATTAATATCACGCTGCCTAAGTTAGGGCCCCAGTCGTGTTTTGTGCCAACCAGGCTAAAGGCTGGGCTGCAGATGATGGCCAGTTTACTAGGGGAGAAGGGGAGAATCCAGGATGCTGCTGGCTTTGCTTTGAGGCAAAAAAATAGACCGCTTCACAAAGATGGGCTGACCAAAGAAAATCAAGATATGTGTTTCTTTAAAATTCTAAGACAAACTGGAAGAAAGTTTCATAGCTCCTCGTAAGCTAGGAGTAAAGATGAAGGAATAAAAGGGATTTTTAGGAGAGCGAAAATAGATTACCCTCATAGACAAATATTTTTAAACTTTAGATTTTCTGAGCATTCATTAAACTTTTTCATATGGCCTTTAAACCTGCCATCTGAGATCAAACAACTATAAAGAGAATGTTTTACAAACTTCAGACTTACAACGACTGTCTGCTGTTGTTCAATCAATTATTAATTATTCTCATATAAGTACCACCTTCAGATTAAGAAGTTGGACCCATAAAATGCTTTAGTACAAAGAGAATCACGTAAGCTCTGCCAAAAACGCATGAAAACTGGATCTTATTTTCTTATGGTATCAATTTTCAGCAAGCTGACATTACCCCCTATACTTCTCTCTGTGAAGAACACTTCTTTCATATGTAAATGACCTCAACCGTGTGTGAGAAGTGAATTTTTCTAAAATATAGAGACATAAATATACACAAAATCTTTGCCTTTGTTGAAAAAAGAGCACTCTCTACTTCAATACCTTTCAAATAAAGAATACATTAAGGTTTATAAAGCCCATGCTTATTTCCCTTCTTAGTATACAGCATGGGCTTCCTTCTCAAATAAATTTTATAAATACATTTAATCCAAGTGTATGCTTAGATATGCAATAGCTAACGTTTAATATAAGTTGGCCAATGTCACCATAAGTTGAAGGAAAACTCAAATGCTACAAAAAAACAATGATTTTTAAAACTGTGAATATTGTATATGTGTATAGTACAGGTGTCTATGGAATACAGTATAAACTTCTATTTACTGCAAGCATTTTAGCCAATGGTGGACATTATCCAACCAATTAGCTCTAATAGGGAGATGACTGTGACTTTAATGTTTAGTTCGTTCTGCAAAGTCTGCCTTTTTTTTTTTTGGTGGTACGCGGGCCTCTCACTGTTGCGGCCTCTTCGTTGTGGAGCACAGGCAACGGACGCGCAGGCTCAGTGGCCATGGCTCACGGGCCCAGCCGCTGCGCGGCATGTGGGATCTTTCCGGACTGGGGCACGAACCCGTGTCCCCTGCATCGGCAGGCGGACTCTCAGCCACTGTGCCACCAGGGAAGCCCCAAAGTCTGCACTTCTGTGCAATATGAAAATTATGCCAGCTAATATAACTCATTTGTGCAAAATCATGTAGTGCAGTAAGAAGAGAAAGCAGTACTTTTAATGTCTATGTTACTGTATCATTTAAATTGGCAACTTAAAAAGATTTTAATTATTGTAATCACATATAAGTCAGACTTGATGATACTGACTACAATATGACGGCTAACCAGGTACGTTGTTCGATAGTCCCGGCCCCAAAATATCAATAGCCATATATATGATGGGAGTTCATACCCTAGTACCTAGTAAATGTCTGTGTATTTTTTTAGACATGTTTCAGTTTTAATGATATGCTGGATATAACTATTTGTTTCCTTTTTTATACCATAACCCTGATGAAAAAAAGCAGTTACCTGTACTATAAAGGGTATAGAGTACCAAGGATACGTTTATAGTGACGAAAATGATTTAGCCTCTAAATTACACATTGAAATATTAAGTAATTGAAAAAAATCAACAATAAACTGGAAGGTAATTAACAAAAGCCTGACAAGCAACTACAAAGCCTTTTACAAAATACTGACTAATCTTTCTTTTTATAGATGTCATCCCTTCCTTTCTCCAATTACATCATGCAAACTCAGTTATTTTTAAAAGATAAGAGAACTTAACACTGGTGAACTGATACCCATCTTTGCATATAATTTTCTGGAAAAATTATACGGATTTCTCACACGGCCATACTTCTTAAAGCAGTAAAATACATAAAGTGCTTTTCTTTTCCTTGTCAGAAGTAGAAGAGAACGAGAAAGATGTCCTTTATGTTTCCTCCTTCAGTTATCAAATATCTTATCCCAATTCACACCCCTTCCTGCAAGCCTCTAAATCCTCTGTGAGACCAGCATATTTAAAATTGGTTTCTTATTGCACTAGACTCTCAGCTTAGTGAAGGCAGAGGCCATGTGTTTGTTTGCCACTGAATACACAGAAAAAGATACTTCATGAATAAATACTTTTACATGGAAATAAAAATATGATAGAAATATAACATGGTATCAAAATTAGGGTACTCTGAATTTTATTTTAGTTTTTGGCCTTCTAAAAAATGATTTCAATTTTCTATTTTAGCTATCATAAAAATGAAAACAAAGTTTGCTATTTGCCTCTTTTCAATAATCTGTTATCTGACAAAGTTATGCCCTAATATTTCACTTTCTGGTTTTCTGGTCAGACTTATATCTCACAGTAATTTTTCTGCATTTGGTGCAAATATTTTAAAATAGCTGCTGCCTGAACTGCTCCACAATCCTGGTTCTTACGCTGTCTCCCTCATCACTCCTTTCTCTTTCACTTGTTTGTCTTTTTTCTCCAGCTTCATAAAGAAGGGATAATTTTACAGATTGGTCCTCAATTTTCTGATATTTCCTTCCACATCAGTAACTTTGGAGGCCTGTTTGACTCTTAGCAGATTCGGCTGTGACTTTTAATTCAAAGCCTCTGTCACCAGACCCGATTTTGTCCCCAGTCTCCAGGGTTCCATTTCCAAATCCTCCCTGGGCATTTCCAGAGTCATGTGCGTACTCAAACTCATGTCTGTCATTGAACTCCTTTCTCCCTGAAACAGATGAAGTTTTTCCATAAGTGTTCTCATCCTCCTAGGTACCAAGGTTTGAACCATCCAAATCCACTTTTGTTCCCTTTGCCCCACTAATACGATAGTTGTAAGCCCAGCTCTTTAGAATAGCTCCCTTTTCCTTTATTTATTTATTTATTTTTTGCGGTACGCAGGCCTCTCACTGTTGTGGCCTCTCCCGTTGCGGAGCACAGGCTCCGGACGTGCAGGCTCAGCGGCCATGGCTCATGCGCCCAGCTGCTGCGCGGCACGTGGATCTTCCTGGACCGGGGCACGAACCCGTGTCCCCTGCATCGGCAGGCGGACTCTCAACCACTGCACCACCAGGGAAGCCTCCTTTTCCTTTTATTATTAACACTATCACTATTTCGATCTAGTCACCTCAACTTTGAAATAGTTAAGTTCCTAAATTATACCCCAACTAATCCTTTGTTCTTTCTCCAAGCATTTTCTTGGGGAAAGTATTTGCTATTTCTCAGACACTGCTTTTATGATGTTACTCCTCTGCTCACCAATGGCAGGTTATGCTTCAAAGTTGATAGAACAAGAATCATGTCGCCACAGGCCTGCTGAGGGCTCTTTTTTTGTATGTCTAAACATTTCTTTGTATTTTTTATATTAATATGACATATTTTTTCTCCCAAACTGCCAATTATTACCAGACACACAACTTTTTTTCACATTGGGAACATGGAATATGAGATGCTGAAATGAGTTGCTCAGAAATGACAATAATTACAGCCACAGGAAGAGCTCTAAGCTAATGGCTCTTAGCGTATGTGCTGCCAGATGCACAAAGCAGAGGGGAATTTTTAAGATGAAATTCATCTCAAACATTCATCATGGCAAATATATACAGCTTCGGTAGAAAATGATATACCCAAACCCTATATAGTGGTATTCCTCAAGGACCCATAAGATGCCACGCTAGTCCTACTAATTCCCAACTTTGTACTTTAAAAACTTCTGTATGGTTTTTTAAAGCTAAACAGAAAGCAGTGGGGAGACACTCTGGAACCCGTGATATTAGATCTGAAGAATTATCTAATAATTCAAAGCAGATGATGGTAGATAATTTTCTTGTATACAATTTAGATGGTTTCATAGAGGCATGCAAAAAACTGCTCTGATCCCATATTCAGTGACTTGCCTGTGGTTAACATTAGGATAAGGCAAAAATGTGGATAAAGGATAAGAGTTCCACCATGTGGTTTGCTCCTTAGATGAAAACAGAGACATAAATTCTAATTTAATATTAAGTCTTTCCAGGGCAGCCTGAAACTATATTTGGCTTAAAATGTATTAGTTTTATTATTTTTTTCTTTCCTTTCTTATTCTACAGGATTTCAGTTTTACCTCCACAATTCTTTCCTGTTAGCCAGACTTAACACATATCATAGTTTCAAATATAACTTGTATATATAGGTATAGATATAGATATAGATTAGATAGATAGATAGATAGATAGATAAAGTGATCTCAGAGTCTAAGATTTCAGAGCTAAAAGAAAGTTCCAAATAAATATTTCTAACTCATGAAACTGTCATTAGGTTTCTACTGCTTACTGCTATTCCAGACTTCCTTATTATAATAATGAACAGTAAAGAAAGTTCTGTGATGCAGATTGCTTGATTTCTGTCAGCTCCCCCCAACCCCCTGCCAACACTTTGGGATCACTTACTAATCCTTGGTCTGAAATGAGACTTCTTCCTTAATGAGAATCAACTACCAAATGAGATACATCTACTTGGATTTCTTCCTTCTTTGAAATGTTCTGGTGAATAACAAACCCAAATTGAAACCAGACTATCATTTTATCATCCAAAATCAGAAGTGGAAACAGGAATCAAAGACCCCAATACATATAAACTAGATCCTCAAATACATCACTTGGCATTAAAGTGCTTCAAAACTTTACAAGATAAAAGAAGTTTTGTATTTTATTTTCAACATAAAGGAAACATCGACCAATATAAAACAGTGATCTTTTTCTAGATAGGCTATCAAATTCCTTTATTTGTAAGGCAGAAGCTAAGGAGGAGAGATTCATGACGTGATTTCTACTCAGCAGAAGCCTAGGCGAGCCAGGAGACTCTTTGTCTGCTCAGATACAATACAATTTTTCACATCATCAAACACATAACTTCTTGGAGTAAGTTGAGGTTAACAGAGTAGCACAAAACTATTTTATTTGCTTTGACTTTCATGGCCTAATAATAATGTAAAAATCTTTTTTTTTTATTTTATGGATATTTAACAGGACGAACTAAAGTATAAGTTTAGCTATTAGCGTTGTTCTGTTAAAAACAAAAAAGCATCATGCTGTTTAAAAAAAAAAAAAATTCAAGCACTGGAATCACAGGTTGTGGAAAGTTCAAGAGCCTGAGAACTAGGCAGACATTGGTTTGAATCCAGGCTCCATTACTTCACTAACTCTGTGACCGTAGGTTTTAACCTCACTGCCCTGAGTCTGGCTAGCTTCATATGTAAAACTGGGATAATCATAGCACCTATGTCAAAAAGTTGTTTTGAGGGTTAGAGATAATATAAATAACCTAGAAAATTTCCTTAAAGTAAATGATAGTTAATAATTACAAATTTTTGTTGGTCAAAAGGTACAATTAGCAAAGAGTTAATACATATAAACGACTTAGAATGATGCCTAACACATAAGTGTTAGCTGCTGCCATCACCGTTAAGTGGTAAAGGGGAGCTGACAGAACATAAAAGAAGCAAAATTAATCCCACACCTATACTCCTTAAGGACAGGAGGAGACTTTCTGTCTGCAATAGACTTTATAAACACAAAAAAGTCAACTTGATAAGATACACAGATAGGCATGGTCTGTAAAGGTACCATTACTACCTTGGATTTTGCAGCTTGATGTTGGATACTAAGCAAAATATTGAGAAGGGTTTGATAAGGACTCATCAAGAGATGGCTCCCCTTTAGAAAGAGCAGGAAGTGCTTTAATTAAGTCCTTTGATGTCTTCTGATTCCTGCTTTCACCTCTGGAGCCAACCACAAGCCCAGGAGCCTGATAGGCAGAGCAGAGGGCCAGACCCCAGAGAGAGACAGACTCTGCAGGCTGCCTGCAGGAGGAACAGGGTGGGAGAACTGGAACCTTTATCCTAAGGTTGAAAATAATATCACACAAAAAGGAAAAAAAAACTTAAATATATGTTCTCAATAAACTATTGTTCCAAAAATAGTTAAAGAGCTCTGGGAAGATTTATAAGTTGTTCTTTGGGTACCTTTGAGGAAATCCATAATTTTTGTGCCGTGTTAAAATAAAGCACTAAAGAACATTTCTGATGATTTACTCTGAAATGTATAATATTCTAAGTTAAACATATTTTTTAATTAAAACTTTTACTTCTCTTTTCTTTTTTTTCCTTAGAGGGTAAATTTGTGAGATTTGAGCTGAAAAATCCCATATTTTAGTCCTGCTGTTTCTCTGCAGGACTAACCTAAGATTTAAGCATGGTAGTAAGATTTCACTGGTCTGCTTAGAAAGAAAAAATTCTTCCAAGTGCCTTCCAAGTGCCTATGGGTTAACATATAATTACAATTATATGCAGGTTTACTTATTCTATTGAATATACCATATGTTGTATATTTAATATGTTGTCTATACTATAATTATTGGTCAATAAACCTGACTGAAACAGAGATCTGTTAACAGAGATGCATCACTGCATTAGTGCTAATTAATCTTTCTTTTGAGGAATAACAGGAACATAGTGAAAGGCATCTATTGCAAAATGTCTGTTGACTTTTAAGATTTAGATTCCACCAGATTAGTATTCTTTCCTGAGGAAAAAGTAGCCTCTTCCTAATCTTCCATTAGGAAGATTAATATCTCTTAAATGACATGACCATCCCTGTAAAAGTTAATGATGGTAAACTGTGACTATAACATATGAAACATCTAGAATCTGGATAAAGCACAGAATATCCACTGAGCTTCTGAATATTTTAAAATGTATCAATATATTCACTTAAGTAAGTTCTTACTTAAACCATGAGATGGTAGGAATAATTGTATCCTTTAAATTTACCTAAGTATATACTCTCTATTTATATGAGTGTACGGACACTTTTATTTTACTTTTGCCTACAGAGTTAGGTATTCTGCATTCATAGATGTGACCTGTATTAAGCCCAAGTAAATATTAAATCATGCTGTTCAGATAGTAACTTTTGGAAAGGGCCACATTCTTTCTTCATTTTACCCAAGTGCAGTTTTTGAAGGTAAAAATTTTATCAATTTAAACTTGCCACAATATCTAGTTTCCACTGCTACCTTCCCCCTTTACTTGACAACTTGTCTTATTTTATTGATATTATAATGTTTACGCATCCGTCTCTCTAACCAGACAGCAACTTCTTCTAAGGTCTTTAATGCATTTTGGAATCCCGAGTGCCCTGTGCAGAGCAGGTACTTAGTAAATGTTTATGGAAGTGCACTTTGCACTTTCCTCCTTCAGCTACATTTTTTTGTAAGTTTCCATTCATTTTGGGGTCCTTTTGTAAGAGCCAGAGTCATTTTTTCTATCTTCATTCACCTCATGAATCTTTTGTCTTTTATAGAAAGTGTATTCTTCAAGGGTAACTGAATACCAAATAGTATCTTAAAAAACAACAATAAAAAAACCTCATAGCTTATTCATTAATTATTATAGACATGAAAAAATATTGGGGTTGACATAAATACCAATATACCAATGTGTAAGTATCTTCTTTTATCATGGACATCAAAATTTGAATAATTGACAGAAACAACCTCACTAAAAGAGCCAAAAAACTCACTTAGCAATGTGAGATACCGAAAGATGTTTATTAAAGTAGGTTCACAGCTTCAACTATGTTTTCAGGGTAAGGGGAAAATTCTCTCAAGTTTTTTCTTGCAGTTTTTCAAAGCAACTAGAAAATATAATAATATCTTTCATTCTCAGCAGTATGTTATGATTTACACATCTAAATCTTAGAAATTTATTCTTAGGGTTATACCTACGAGACGCCAAGTAATTACTTGGCAAACAGCATGAGCACAAAGGCTCAAGGCTCTTACCATCAAATCCATCTTCTTCTGACCCTAGTTCATCATCTGAGCAGATGTTGAGGACATTTACCAGCATCTCAGTCACTAAAGAGGAAAAGGAAAGAAAGAAAGAAAGGAAATAAAAGTCTACATTTTCTACTATAACCTTAATTATTACTCTGGCACTGTTAATGACCAGGCTTAGCAATAACATTCTTATCTATATTGAAGATGGAATTTCCTGCAAGTAGTTTCTATAAAATTCAGACCATAAAAGATAACAGGCTTTGTGTTTCTATACAGACTTTATATTTTTAAAATTATTAGCTCATACCTACAAAATCTAATGGTAACATTTACCAGCTATAGGTCAATAGACAGTGGACAAAAGAAAAATGTGGATATGAATATACTATAATCTATGAAGGAGAAAATGGTTACTTTTGAATTTTTATTTATTTGTACAATGATGCTGCTAGATTTAGACCAGATTACAAACTTTATGTTCATAGGGATCGAGTGAATGCTAGATCTCTTTTTAAAATTTTTTAGTCCCCCAGAGAACCCAGAATAGTGATAGAAATGTGGTTTTGTGTTTAAGAAAAACTGATGATTTATGAACTAATATATTTGAGGTAGTTGTGAGAATATTGATTTTAAAAAATGAATGTGTTGAGATATATATATATACATACATATATATATATATGCACATATACAACATTAAATTTCATTTTCAAAAAGGTTTTACAAATGAAGCTCAGGTAAGTTTAATAAGAAATTTACTTCAGTAAATAGATTATAAGAGGGCTGTATAAAAGCATTATACACAGAAAATTAGTACTGTAACACTGTACACTAAGTTACATGTTATTTGCATTGAACGTTTTAAAAACTTAGGTTGGGTTCTATCATGAATGTGAAAAGAAGCCTGTCCACTATTTCTTCAAGAGTTACTTTTTAAAATCAGTGTTCTTCTAGCATTGAAGATATATGATAAAGGGTAAAACTTCATTGGAGCCAACATTAACTCAGAGCTTCAGTTTAATTATCAAAAGTAAATTATGTACACACTGCTATATTTAAAATGGATAACCAACAATGACCTACTGTATAGCACAGAGAACTCTGCCTCAATGTTATGTGGCAGCCTGGATGGGAGGGGAGTTTGGGGGAGAATGGATACATGCACATGTATGGCTGAGTCCCTTTGCTGTGTACCTGAACTATCACAACATTGTTAATTGGCTATACTCCAGTATAAAATATAAAGTTAAAAAAAAAAAGAAAAAAAAACGTAAATTATGTACACGAATATATTAATACATTCTTTTATAACAGATGTTCAAAATCTGAATAATTAATGGAAACAACCAAAATGAAGGGTGTTCAAGGGTAGTTGTCAGGATTCTCAGTGCTTCTGTGTCCACGCTGTGATCTGATGGGTGCAAGGAAGTGGTGACATGGAGTAGTACTGGGAACATTTATCAGAAAGTATTAAAATTTACTTTTGACTTATTTTGGTGTTGAAAGGGAAGACTTCTTTGCTGACAATTCATAGATTCTCGGGTTTAATTGTTTTTAGAAAATTTAAAGAAAAAATACATTGACTGTAGGAAAATAAATACTACACATATTAATATATTACACATATGTATTAATATAAACAAACAAATATTTCAGAAGAATGTACAGCTTTTCTCTAAAATCCCCCCATAAGACATCATTTTTCTGAAACACGTGCAAGCTCTTATGTTTATTACAATGCACATTCACCTTCTCTGTGATGCTCAAGATGTTGCATGAGGAATGATCCAGATTATCACCATTAAACCTCCTGAACTGAAAACTCAAGTTCAGTGGGTGCAGGCCTTTCCTCAAAATTTTTGCTGAGGTTTAGGTCAAAATACAAAAACCAAATAAAGGGAGAAGGAAGGAAAGAAGGATAAGGCCAATTCTTGTTTAAACCTGGGGCATGCTAATAAACAACTTTTTAAATGTAAATTTGTCTCACCTTATACTAATGGCCACCATATTTAAAATGAACTATTATTTTGTTATTGTACATGTTGTGTTTCAAAATATTGTAGCCATTAATCACTTTCGTACAATGATTATTATTAACATCAGAAATGTGAGGAAAGCATGGTTATCTCAAGCTTTTAATTTGACCAGTAGTCTATAAAATAAAATTATAATGCAAAGGGGTAAGAAAAAAAGGTAGCCATTATAGCTTGAAGCCAATCAAAACTATGAATCTGCTATTTTTTAAAGGGTTGGATTATTCTAATGAGGTTATATAAATTATCCTAATATTCCTCATTTCTTTTATTTCCCCTTAATTCCACACATTGCATGTTGTTAATGGCATATACAGTGACATACTCTCAAATCACTGCTCCTACGGTGAAGCTTGTGAGTTTTACTGGTTAGGCCAAAGTGTTTCTCTTTCTGACTGTTTCATGGTAAAAAAGGCCACATTACCTCTCCTTCCTTCCCATACCATTTTATTAAGAACATCTCAGGATTCCACAACACACCTTTTTCCCCAACAAACGGCAGGGACCAAGTGAAAACATCCATGAAATTTGGAAGCCAGTATGGATGAGGAGAACAGTTGAATTGCCTGATATTCATGACATTGTTCTCATACTTCAATACTGCAGCTGAAAAACACAAAAAGAAGGACATTAGATTCACAAGCACATATTTCTGCTTCTACACATGGCTTGAGTTGATCAAGAAAATTCAACTATATATTTGACTTAAGTTCCAAAACATCAAGGCAAACAGCTTCATTGATCACGAATGTTTATTTAGTTATGGATTTAAACTTCATTCAGTGTAGTATCTAACTGCACAATGTATAAATACCATACATGAAATGGCATTATAGTTTGGCAAGTATTTATATAAGATAGTTAATCAAACGTCAGGAATTGGATCAAGCTCCTTTTGCAGCCAAGAACATTTTAGTCTTATTTAATACCTGGTGACATGAATAAAAGTGGCATGGCTAAGGTAGTGTGATATAATTTAATAATATCCTCAAATATTTGAACAGAATTTACATCTATTGTTTTTAAAGCACACTTGTTTCCAGTACAACTCACAACAGTTGTACAAAGTAGTTTAAATTAGACTGCACTCTTGACTTAATAAAGTAAAATGTTTGGATTGAATCCTGCCTTAAATAATATGCCGATGTTGACTCCACCCTTGACTTCTGAAAAGGATGCACCATCCTCAAAAATGGGAAAATCAATCTGCCTGCTTCACTCTGCTTTGCCTGGTATCTGTAGGTTGGATACACACTCACATGGGATGTTATGGTTGTAGAGATGTTAAGAGCATGGCTAGTCTCACTTCTAACCAGGTTCAGAACCTCATCTATAGCAATCGGGACACAGGGTGAGCAGGTGTCCGTGAATACTTTCAATGAAGCAAAAGCTACCTGTTTTAATAGGGTCATCTCCTCTTTGGATAGACGATTTTAAGTTGTAGGAAATTCTCAGGGTGAATTTAAACCTTCTTTACTACTTACTGATCCTAGTTCTGCCTTCTCGAAAAACACAGATCAAGTATACTCCTGTTTCTAAATGACAGTCCTTTAAATATTAAGAACAATACTCTCATACTGTACCTTGCTGAGCTTTGGCAAGATTTTACTGTTATTATACTATCATAGCATGATTAGCATTATATTAGCAAAAACTATTGAACAGATCCTAGATGTTGCCAAATGAGTTTTTCTTGGTTTTGTTTGGTGGTTTAAAATATAGAAAAATTAATCATCTCATGACTTTTTAATTTTTGGACTGACTTTTATATGTGGAAGATGTTATAGCATGTGATTGCTATGCATAAAGATAGCCCTTAAAAATATATATATTTTTGAAAAGCTCCTGGGAGTTTACTGGGTTTGAGCTTTGCATGAATGTCTGCACTAATATCTTACTCAACTACTTATCGATATCTTTAACATAACATTGCTTTCATAACTCTGCATTTTCCTTCCACCTGGAATGTTTTCTCAGAAACCTGTGAATTTCCAAATTCTTCCCATCCTTCGGTGCCCAGCCCAAACACTATCCCCTCTGTGAAATCTTTTCTGATTTCCTCTGGTGGATGTCTCTCCTCTGAATTCCAAAAGCCCTTGACTTACAGCTCTATTTGCATTTATTATTCAATTTTGATCATAGCTATTCTATGTATATATGTATATATCCAACGTCTCCCTACGGCTGTCAGGACAAGTACCATACAGCAGGCTTTCTATCTTTATATTTCATATACCACCTTCTCAGCATAGATGCTCAGAAGCTAAGGATACATCTTGATATTTCCCCTATAATCTTTTTCAAGAAAATTCTTCCTAATGCCTTTGACCCTTCCTCATATGAGACTGCTTCTAGAGCCTTTCCCCCATCTTGCTTATCCTATTCTGGATGCATGCCACATCAGCAATGCTACTGTTAAAGTGTGGCTCAGAACTAATATAATCTTGGTGGGGTTGATCAGTGCAGAGCATGGGAAGGATGTATAGTTGTCTGTGATTTGCATACTACATACATCATATTGCAGCTGAATAATAAGTGGATGTTTTCAGCAGCTTGAAGTTAACAAAAATCATACTTGAGAACAGTGAGGTTTTTTCCTTTGACTCATATTTCAGGCTGACCAACCCAGTTCCAGGGAACAGAATCACAGATGGTTTGGGGACAAGAATTGCAGATAATGCAATCCACACTGATATGGAGGGAGTTAACTGTCTTCCTCCCATGGAATGCTGAATCCCGCATACACTTCTGTAAACCTGTTCTTCTTTGCAGTATCCTATCATTTATGCAATATGTCATTTGGCCTAAGGATACATTCACATAGTATTGGAAACATGCAAAATGAAACACTCATGGCAAATTACAATATCAATACTTGGGATCTGCCAGATGGGAAAGGTGAAGTACCTCCCGCTTTTGCTAACTGCTCCCTGAGCACCGGCTTCGTGGACAAGGTCTTTACCATTTTTGAATACTGCATATTATTAGCAGAAATGGATCCTCCCATCTTCAAAAGGATCTCTTGAGGTTCTAAGTCATCTCTTTGAAGAGTAATTTCTCCTCTAAGTCCACTCCCCCACTTTTTATTAGTGTTAGGCTGGTACAGTAGGAAGAAGGGAAATAAGTGTTATAACTGACAGTACCCCAGATGAAAGAGAGAGGCTTTCTAAAATATGTCACTTAATCCTTACTACAAATCTGAGAAACAGATGTGACTGCCCTCATGTGATTAAACTAAGGATTTGAGGTCAAGAAATGTAGTGACTTTCTCAGGATCCTGCAACCAGGAACTAACTGGAAGATATCACTCCTATTCAAACTCAGCTTCTACTGACACCAAATCCATTCCCTTTCCACCATTCCCTCTCTCTCTCCTAAATTATAAATGTATGAATTCTAGTCCCAGCTGTTATACTAATTTAACTTTGAATATGGTATTCATAATTAAAGAGGTTTTAGCTGTTTGCCAAAATACATGTTTGAGAAAAGTGAAATAGGATGCACATTCACAAGTGTGGATAAGGCTTATCCACAATAGATAAAGCAGAAGCTCTGTTTTGTAGCTGGTGAGACAAAGCATTTATTCATTCAACGTTGGCTCAACATAATTTATCTGCGTGCCTACTGATAAAGCAGATACTGTTTACAGATTTTATTTTTGTTTATTAACAGCAGAAATAATACCATTTAATAGCAGCTACGTTTTCTAAGCATCCGCTCTATACCAGGCACTATATTTGGTCTTTAATAATCACAAATCTTTGCAATCTCTCTCAAAAGTGATTCTTACTTGCATTTTCAAAATAAGCAGAGAGGTTATTTGCCCAAGGGCACACATGAGAAGCAGCAAACTTTGAATCTGAAGTGCCTCAACTTTCCAGTATTCCACAATATTCTCACCCTTCTCCTTCCACATTTATTCTTTTTTTTTTAAAAAAGGAGCACAGGACTGGAAGCCCAGGCGCCCAGGCGCCCAGACCGAGAGATGGATTCTGTCATGAATTATAAGACACAAGGTCACTTAATGTCTCTATGTCTAAATTACCTCACCTCACTACATGGGTTTATCCAGATAACTTATACGACCTCTTCCAGACCCAAATGATATTCACAAACTTCTGCAGCAAAGATCTCATTATTAACACAAAGACTGATGAATATTCTCAGTAATTCTAAGAGGCCATTAATAGAACTTTTTTCTTATTTTTCTATAAAAACAAAAATAAACAAATGGGACCTAATGAAACTTAAAAGCTTTTGCACAGCAAAGGAAACCATAAACAAGATGAAAAGACAACCCACAGAATGGGAGAAAATATTTGCAAATGAAGCAACTGACAAAGGATTAATCTCCAAAATTTATAAGCAGCTCATGCAGCTCAATATCAAAAAAACAAACAGCCCGAGCCAAAAATGGGCAGAAGACCTAAATAGACATTTCTCCAAAGAAGGTATACAGATTGTCAACAGACAAACGAAAGAATGCTCAACATCATTAATCATTAGAGAAATGCAAACCAAAACTACAATGAGGTATCACCTCACACCAGTCAGAATGGCCATCGTCAAAAAATCTACCTACAGTAAATGCTGGAGAGGGTGTGGAGAAAAGGGAACCCTCTTGCACTGTTGGTGGGAATGTAAACTGATACAGCCGCTATGGAGAACAGTATGGATGTTCCTTAAAAAACTAAAAATAGAACTACCATACGACCCAGCAATCCCACTACTGGGCATATACCCTGAAAAAACCATAATTCAAAAAGAGTCATGTACCACAGTGTTCATTGCAGGTCTATTTAGAATAGCCAGGACATGGAAGCAACCTAAGTGTCCATCGACAGATGAATGGATAAAGAAGATGTGGCACATATATACAATGGAATATTACTCATCCATAAAAAGAAACGAAATTGTGCTATTTGTAGTGAGGTGGATGGACCTGGAGTCTGTCATACAGAGTGAAGTAAGTCAGAAAGAGAAAAACAAATACCGTATGCTAACATATATATATGGAATCTAAAAAAAAAGAAATGGTCATGAAGAACCTAGGGGGCAAGATGGGAATAAAGACACAGACCTACTAGAGAATGGACTTGAGGATATGCGGAAGGGGAAGGGCAAGCTGGGACGAAGTGAGAGAGTGGCATGGACATATATACATGACAAAACGTAAAATAGATAGCTAGTGGGAAGCAGTCGCAAAGCACAGGGAGAGATCAGCTTGGTGCTCTGTGACCGCCTGGAGGGGTAGGATAGGGAGGGTGGGAGGAAGGGAGATGCAAGAGGGAAGAGATACGGGGGGACATGTGTATGTGTTTAGCTGACTCACTTTGTTTTAAAGCAGAAACTAACACACCATTGTAAAGCAATTATACTCCAATAAACATGTTAAAATAAATAAATAGCTTTCATTTAAAAATGCAAGTGCAATAATATATATTCTTTTTTCTTCAGCCACATAAAATACTCATGCAAATATACTTCTCGAATAATCTTACATTAATAACGTATGAATTTTGATTTTTTGCATAATAAATATATATGTTGCAAAAATACATGAGAAACATTAAACCAGAACAGTCCCAAATATTCCATCACGAAATTCAGTTAACGTTTCATCTTCCACCCCTGACACCTTCTTCTGACTGCCGCTGGAATTACAGAACTCAACTGAGCCCTAACAGGGTGCTCTCCTCTGAAGTACTTGAAAGATGTTTATCTCCAGTGCATATAAATAATACAAATGGTTGTACTCCAAGAATAACTTGAGACCACCTCCTGAGACCTCGTCTGAGAAATAGAGAGAGGAAAGAAGAACAAAGTCTACCATCAAGGAACTCCTCTATTCCGCTGGCAATTATACATGACCCCTTTACCAATTGTATCAGAGGCCTGGAGAGGGATTATGACACATATACGGGCCTTAGGTTATGAACCATTGTTCAGAGCAGACCAGACAGCACAGAAACAAATGCTCTTTTGTTGCACACACAGGGGTGAAGAATAGCCAGAAGAAATTTGGTATAATAGAAAGAATATTAATCCCCATGAATCTGGAGACCTGACTGCCAGTTCTTTCTCTGATGTCAAAATTATGGTTGCAAAATTATGCAATTAGTTGGTCCCATCATGCTTATGTAAAAGATATAAAAATCAGTGATAAAGAGACTGCTCCTACTAGCGAATAGGGAAGGGGCACTGGACCTCTATTATTTCTAGTGATACCACAAGGCCATCTGAATATAGTGAAGCCCGAGGAATAGAATCTAGATATTAATTCAATCCTCCGTCTATCAAACCATGCATAAATTGCTAGGCCATATCCAAATCTGTAAATTAAAGGGGTCTCTCCTACTTTAAAATTTAAAATTTTGATGAGACACAAAAACCAATAGTTCACAAAAACTTGATAACATTTCGCAGCATCTTCTTTACAACTGCCATCACCAGGGAAGCTGATGACAGGGCAGTAAATGACAAAAATAGGAAGGTCAAAGAGAGCTTCCAGTTTAAGCGAAGTTATCAAAATATTGCTATAGCAAGATGCATTGACTAGCTCACCGAACCATGGGTTCAACACATTCCAAGTCGATTTTAAGAGGAACACAGAGCTCCTTTTCTGAAAGCCTTCAGATTAGTAACTGTAATGTTCCCTACATACCTCAGGCATTCTCAACACTACTAGGGCTGTTCTAAGATAGAGGAGAGAAGAGCTCAAAAGAAGGGAAATGATAAATTTTATTCTTTTCACCCTTCTGCTAACGTTTTTATCTCAACTCTAATTGACAATCCACTCCCCACTTCAAAAGATGGGACAGAGGGACAGAAAAGAAACAAAGATGAGAGGAAAGCAAATGAAGGCACTTCAGAATCCCTGGAAGCCATCCAGAAAAAGCGCAAAAAAAAAAAAAGCATAATAGGCCCAGGATGTTTTTTCCTTTCAATTCTTCCACCCTCAGATAACCTAGTAGAAAACGTAGCATCAGTGTGTTCTTTTGGCAAAGTCCTACCATCATAGAAGGAGACATGATAGTTTGATGGATAAAATTCTTGAGGTAGGACTATGTACTCATAATGTCCTTTGGCAGAATTTTAAGATTATGTTGGTATGCCGCATGAAAGGGTCTTCTCTCTGGGAGAGATGCTACAGATTTTTAAAAATCTGTATGTTCCCATAAAGATTACTTTGGGGAGGGTACATGTTTCGTTTAAAAACTTGAGAAGGTATATATGTACATTCACATATATGCACAGTTATTGTAGTACATGTTATAGCATCTATAAACACAATCTCTACGATTCCTTCCATTCAGAAATTTGACTTCTCACTCCTGTTTCCTTTTTTTTTCTTCTCAATGTCCTATACTTGCCTGATGGATTCTGTTTTAAGAAGATTCCTTTTTTTATGATTAGTGACCTAGGTAAAGGGCATGACCTAGGTCAAAGGAAATTTACCAATTCATGAGGGTTACTGTATTTGGTGAGCAAGGGCTACACTTGTAACTCACTTTTACTCTATGGCTCATAAGGTTAGGCTCAAAGTAAGTGTTCAAGGCATTTATGAAGATGGATTTCAAGTCTTCAATTTATAGGTAATTTTCAGGTAATTCTGTCATAATGATATTTTTCAGTATGGGTTTCTTGAGAAATTTAATGTTTAAATTGCTCCATTCAGTACTTATCAGAGTGTACTTCACAGGCACATGCTCAGTAACTTCTACATAATGACTGAATTTCAACCAACCTGAAATATCTTAGTATTACTGGATACAAATAGTAGTTATATATAATTTTCTTGAAGGTATGAGCTAATGATTTCGTACTTATTGAAATACACGTGTGTGTGTTTCACGTGTTTCTGTATATAATCCTTTTACGCCCACATCTAACCTTTGTTCCTCCTCTTACCTTGTACATGCCTCTTTCATGGCACCTATAACACCTTCTTTAACTTTGTCACAAGTCTCCTACATAAATGTGGATGATATTGTCTTACATGAAGGAAGGTGACTGTACTAGATCTATCTATTATCTGAGCCAATCTTATGGTTATGTGTGTGTGTGTGTGTGTGTATGTATGCATGAGTGTGTGTTATGTGTTTCCCTTCTTAATACTGCATTAGTAAATTCTGAATGAGGTATTATTCAAATACAGAATTTTGAGTAAAGTAAATGGAAGGCAAATGATAGAAGGAATGAAGAAGGCATAGATCTCTCTTCTTTTTTTCTTTTACTGTGCTTTGTACCATACCTGGCACATAGCTGATGCTCAACAGTGTTGGCTGAAGAAAAGATCTAATTAGATCTAAAGATCTAATGATCTAGAGAAAAGAAAGACAAGATGGAGAAAGAGAGGAAGGAAAGAAAGAAGGCAGGCAGGCAAAAAAAGGAGAAAATAAAGAAAAATTTAAAAACATAAAACATGTAACTTGTCAGGACACTAAAAATGTAACTAACCACATATGAACAGAAGTCTGAAGGGTGCTTGAAAGAATTTGGGAAAAAGGTAATATGTCACTTCAGAGGCTGTTTTAAAATTGTAAGATTCTAAAATAGATAAGAGTGGAAATAATATTGTTTCTGTCACATAGTAACTATGTGAGCTTTGGCAAACATTTCTCCTTATTTGAGTCATACCTTTCAAACTTGTAAAATAGGAAGAATTAGGTCATCTTCAAAATATGAAGATCAAATAAAATAATATATGGAATTAATATTTATAATATATACAATCAGATAAAATTTTGGCACCTGAAAAATGTAAAGTATAATGCCTCAGTTTCAAATTCCTTGAGGAAAGAATGGCTATCTATTTTTAATAGTTTTGCCATTTTACAATTCCCACTTAATGTGTCACATCGACATACCAGGATCCAGAGAATTTGGGCCAAAAATTGATCCTTGGGATTAGCCCAAGTCCAGTCAAACACTGTGAATCATTTCTAACATTACAATTTCACATAGAGAATTTGAATTTCTACCATTAAGTATTTTTTGCTAAGTCAACAAGAAGGAGTCGTCGGCAGTTTTGAGTTCCTTATCAGTTTGAGCTGGTATGGTTCCTTTAAGTTCTAATCTGTACTATTATAATGTTAAAATAAGGCTTAATCAACCCTAGACTAAATGAGAAGGATTCACCTGAAGCTTTAAACTACTGGGGGAGAAGGCATGGACATAGGAAACACTGTGCCCATGCCTGGCTCTCATTCAATACAGCTGATACTTATCAGCTCCAAATGCATAACAAGGGTAAGTGTACCTTGGTGGGAGGTACTTTGAAAAGTAGTGCCTATATCAGTATCTGTTTCAGTGTCTGTATGCACTTTCACCTTGTACTTGGTATCAAGCCTTAAGCTGCAGCTTGCAATGGTTCTAGGTTGCTATCTCCAAGATATCCTTGGCACTGAGTTAATATAAGCCTATACACTTGATACCTACTTTTTTTCGTGGAAGTAATGTCACTGAGTGTCTTGCAGGTCTAGAACCTCTAGATAATGAATAGCAAGGGATAATCCACTGATTCACATCTTTAACGTTTCATATATGTTATGTGTCTGTGTGTGTGTGTGTGTATATATATATATATATATATATATATATACACACATACATACACACACACACACAAATAAATATATATTTCTTGTTTTTCCTCCTGTTAAATGCCTTATTGACAACTGTATTTCTAGAGAAGTTGGTTTCAGTCCAGGGTAAGAATCCTCTAACCATCTGTCAGAAAATGGAATGTAGCACAAGATGTAAGCCTTAAATGGTCCCGTCCAAGGGGCAGCAGAAGAGCACTGATAAGGAATCTGGATGGAGGACTCAGGTTGCTAGAGGTCCTGTCTTCATCCCCAAGGAAGGGTTCACAGAACACTGTGATCTGATTTTATGGGCAGAGCTCTGTGAAAAGCGAGGATTATCGCACCCACTGCCATAGAGTGCTTACGTTGTTGAAGCTCCACAATTACTTAACTGCTGAAATTTACAATCCTGTAGTGGTGATGGTTAAGAAATCAAGCTGTGACAAAGCCAGAGAGAGGCATGGACATATACACACTACCAAACGTAAGGTAGATAGCTAGTGGGAAGCAGCATAGCACAGGGAGATCAGCTCGGTGCTTTGTGACCGCCTGGAGGGGTGGGATAGCGAGGGTGTGAGGGAGGGAGAGGCAAGAGGGAAGAGATATGGGAACATATGTATGTGTATAACTGATTCACTTTGTCATAAAGCAGAAACTAACACACCATTGTAAAGCAACTATACTCCAATAAAGATGTAAAAAAAAAAAGAAATCAAGGCCATTTGTTAAAGATACATAGATTATACGTAGCTTAATTCAATTAAAATATATAGGGAAAGTAATCCCTAAATATTCAATCTTGATAGGTTTTCTATTTTCTATTTCACCTTCTGCCCCATTAATTAAATGTTTAAATGTAAGCAAGGTGATTACTGGAGTAAAACTAATCTATTTAGAAAGCGGCCTCCAGCAATGACACTTTCACAGCAGAGCTGAATAAACAAAAGCAAAAGCATAAGTGCTTTGGGGAGTATCTTTTCAAGGGAGACATTTATTTCAGACTAGTACAAAAGATACTCTAATCTTTTAATAATGTATGTATTTGGATGTAAAACACTCATGTAATTTAAAAGTGATAACAAATGACTCTTCATTTCAAAAGCTTTTCCTTTCTTATTGAAAAATAGTCACCTAAACACAATGAACCCCTGAGTTGAATAGGGGATCAGTGCAAACGCTGCCCTGAAAGCTTTCACATAACAAAGCTGATGCACAAGAGCACAGAAGGAGGTTAACCCGTGGGCCCTGGAGTCAGACTGCGGAGCTTCAATCTCGGTGCCATTCCCTGACCAGCTTGCATGAACCTTGGGGAAAGTATGTAATTCCTCTGTGTCCCGGTTTTTCATCAATAAAATCAAGATTATAATGTAGTTCATAGAGTGCTTGAAAGATTAAATGCATTTATTCACGGAATGGAAATGTAGAGCACTGTCTGGCAATGGTAAATGCTCAATAAATATTAGTTATTATTCTTGTTATAGGTATAGGAAATCACAACCACAGATGAATTGCACATATTGAAGAACGCTGGTTATAAAAGGCAGCGTAAAGGGGACATTCTACTGAAACCTCTCTGCAGTTAATTTTATCCATTTATCTATCTCAGAGAGGTGATTTCTCTGAAAACCAATCAAAACCTTCTAACTTCAAGTTCTCTTGACCTTTAAAAGTCTACCTAAATTTCTTTTTTACCGTCTCATACTGATAATAAAAGGAGTTAATACTAAGAGTTTTGTTCATGGTTTCTGCTTTACTCCTTCATAGATTCTTATATTCCATACTATTTCTTGGTAGATTGTCCTAGGTTTAATAACCATTATTAAGAAATTATCTTCCTGGTGTGTGTAATCCTACCAATACTCATTGGGCTAAAAAATAAAAATGTTTATCAAATAAATAAATAAATGACTATTTTTTCATGGGGGTGTATCTTACTTATTGTTTGCTTTTGCTTTAGCATTTGTTAGCAAATATCAAATAACAAAATGCTACCATGAATATGTATTTACATTTTCTTTGTTTCTTTTCTTTTCTTTTTTTTTTTTTTTTTTGACTTAAACAACAAACATTTATTTCTCACAGTTCTGGAGGCTGGAAGTCCAGATCAGAGTGCCAGCAGGGTCAGGTTCTTGGTGAGGGCCCTCTGGCTGGTCTTGTCCTCACGTAGCCTTCCTTGGTGCATGCAGAGAGAGATCCTCTGTTTCCTCCTATCTTTATAATTAATCCCATCACAATGCCCCAGCCATGACCTAATCTAACAGTAATTATTTCCCAAAGGTGGCACCTCGAAATACATCACATTGGGGGTTAGAGTCTCAACATAATGAATTTGGGGGAAGGGGGAACACAAACATTCAGTCCATAGATGGTATTTTTATAGTTTATCTAAATGTAAATACAATCTGAAGTGAAAGATTAAGTATCTACATTTTCTATATTGAAATAAGTGAACTGGCCAAACAGTTGCTCAAGAGCAATTAAGAAGACCTTTAGATTTGAGATGATAGAGGAATAAAGTAAGGGTTGGGGAAACTGTTGCCATTGGGCAAAGTCTCTAGGTTAATTTTATCCAATTTGTAAAGCAACTAGTGATCACATTTATGGCTACGGTTGCAAATACCCCAAAAATGCTTTAAAAAGGGATATGTTAATGATAAAGGTTATGCCCATGCTGAAGACAGCCTCAGACTCTACGGAAATGGCCCCTCGTTATAAAACGCGGGTGTCTTTGCAGGGAAGTAAACTTTTAAACATGCTGTAGAGAAAGAGGCAGAGGTGCTACTGAGGGTTGCCTGGGCACTGATGCTACTCCCTTCCAGAGACTCCCCCTGCCCCTTTCCCTCCTCCACGCAGGACAAAGATGGAATCTAGCTGGTTCTATTTGGCTCCCGAACCTGGCAGGTTCCAGTTATCTCTAAGTTTGTGGAAGTTATTCCTGAATGGTGAAACAAGCTCCCAGTGTGAAAGGGCTGCAGTGCAGCAGGGTATGAGATTGTAAGGTCTGGCAACACCATGCTGTGTCAATGGTGTGTCACTGAGCTCTGAGAGCTCTTGCTGGAAGGTGGGGCTTCAAGGCCAGTTGGCTTCAGATATGCTGCATTTGCTCCTGGAGTTCACATCACAACTGCCAATCAGATTCCTACCTGGGTTCACTATATTAACAATTCAATCCTCCCTTACGATGGTATTTTCCTGCCAAGTCAGACATTATCTTTTAATTTATAAATGGTATCTTCCTGAAGGCCCTGTCTATTTTTTGATTGGGAAATATCTGAGGATGTTGAAATTGCAAGTTTTGGTAAGACTAAAATGCTTTTTATAATTAAATCTATCAAGCTGTCTAGTTTAAAAGTCCAAAACATCATAATATGTTTTTTTCTATCAAAAAGTGTAGACTTTTGCCAAAAAAAAATCTCAAAATTCTTGTAAACAATGCTTTTCCTGTCCATCCTTGAAACCTGATTTTCAACTTCTCTTCCTTAACTTACTTTAACATTGAATTGATTTCTTTCCTGGTTGTCATTTTAATCTTTGGTCTTGATCACTGTATTAGTTTGGTTGTCATTTAGATTTTCCTCTCAACTCCAAAATACATTTCATTTAATACATTTTACTTAATTACTTAATTTTACTGTCAGTAGATTTTCTTAGAACTGAGTTGTATACCCCTGGTATACATATTTATATTTCTCTACATCTGTAGCATACATCCATCCATCTAGCCTCTCACCTATCCATATGACAACTCATCTGAACTATCGAGAACTGGCACCACATGGAAACCTACTACAATTTACTTTAGATATTTTTGAAGCACAGTTATAATCATTAGAGAGACAAAGGACTTAACTGTTTACATGAAGGTTTAAAACACTTTTTAAAAGAGGTTTATTATAGTTTTCGGCCAAACCGAATTGTTTAAAGCAGAGTTTAAATCTGCCATTGTGTTTTTCAGCACTGAGAGATTTCACTCTAAGAGAGCTTACATGTCACTTTCTCAGTTAAGCTTTTTTGGTTGCCACCAGCTTATTTCCACTCTCCTTTCATACCGCTCTTTTCTTTGTAGGATTTTGCAAATATATTTAAATAATTATTGGTGAAATTCTTTAACGCCTATCACACTACTAGATTATAAACCCCACTAGAAAAAAAGACCATGTCTGTCTTGTTTATTTTATATCCTCAGCACCTCACGTGCTACTTGGTATATAGTAAGTTCTCAATATAGGTTTGCTACGTTGGTGAGTGGATGAGGTTGAAGTCACTTTCACAGATGGAAAATTATTTTGAAGAAGCAGCAGCACCAGTAGCAACATGTCATTACTGCATTTTTCTTCTGTTTGGTGTATCTGGATAATTGTGAAATCGCTTTTCCCTTGGGCTACAGCTTCACAGGAGAAAAACAATTCAAAGGTGCTAAGTACTCTGCAAAAGTTTAACTCCAACTGGGAAATCAACACTGGTTACAGCAGTAATTTAAAGACAGATAAAGCTCTGAGGGTCAACACCGATAGGATACTTTTGAGCACTGTCTTGCTATTAATTCCCAGAAAGAAAATGCTTTGCTCAATGCATGTATTGGCTGCCTACCATGTAAAAGGCATGCTACTTGGCTTTACAATGTGTACCCAAAAGCCCCTGATTCAAACTATAATCTGATTGGGGAGTTATAGGAATGCACGGAAAAGCTAACTACAAACAAAAGTAAATGCTAAGTACGAGGGTAAATGATTGGTATTGCAGGCGTTAAGAGGAGAACTACCAACAGACAGACCGGAGGGGGTGTAGTCCATTTACATGGGCAGAGAAGAGCAAGACAAGTATTCTAGATATAGATGAAAAGAAGTGGGTGGGCAAGATGTGGCGAAAAGGAAAGCCAAAAGTTGTTCAGCGCGATGAGCAGAACAGGGTTCATGCAGAGGGAAGCAGAAAGATCGGTCACGAAGGTAGACTGACCCATAAAGTAAAATTATAGCTATGAAGCTGAAGAGGAAGAGTATTCTGCCAGCTTCTGGGAAGCCCCACACGGACACATGGCATAATTAGAGCAATATAAAATATTCAATGATGATAATATCTTAATAGTGCACAACGTTTTGTTTCAAAGTAATTTCATCTATTATTCACACAAAATTTTTTTTTTCTCGTTTTACAGAGATGTCACTGTATGTCAATAATTTTAGATGAGTTAGTTGTTTCACGGCAGAGCTGGGATTCAGAGCTACATCTTTGGCCCTGGCATCTTACAGGAGTAAGCAGGATTTGTCAGAGTGAGGAAACCGAAGCAGGAAGAGGGGCAAGTTGTTTGTCTGTGTTAATGCAGACTGGAAAGGATAAGAACTGAATGGATTAACATAGGAGATGGGGATTGACATAGGGGATGGGACATGTACAGTCCTCAAAGCTGCTTTTCATTGCAGGCAAGTATGAACTGCTAATCCGAACGACTGGACATTTAAACATTAAGCTGATCATATGACTATTATCGGTTTTTAAGACGGCAGACTAGACTCACAGACATAGAAAACAAACTTATGGTTACTAAAGGGGGGAAGGGGGGAGGGATAAATTAGGAGTTTGGGATTAACAGATACACACTACTATATATATATATAATAGATAACCAACAAGGACCTACTGTATAGCACAGGGAACGCTAACCAATATTTTATAATAATTTATAATAATTATTTTACATTTTATAATAACCTATAAGGGAAAAGAATCTGAAAAAGAATACATATGTATATGTATAACTGAATCACTTTGCTGTACACCTGAAACTAACACAACATTGTAAATCAAATGTACTCCAATTAAAAAAAAAGATGGCAGAATAAACCTATTTTTTTTCTTTTTCTTTCATTTTGCCAGAGAGCTATTACTGCTTCCTTAATTCGCAGGAATTTAAAAAATCAAATCACACTCTAACTACTAGGTTATAATCCCAGAGGCCTTGATGGTCATCTGTTTTCTAAGAATCAAATGGTTAACTCAGAGATTCTTCATGGCTGTTTCTTTCCACTGATTGTGTTTTGAAGGTGCTTGCAACCCAGTTTTATTGCACTGGCTTTTAAAGTTCTCGTTAACATTTATTTTATTCTAATACAGTCATCCTCCCTTCAGCAGTGAACTCCCAGTCCCACATACTGTACACAGTGCTAGCGTAATAGCTTGAAAGTGCTTCAGAGATTTTACAGAAAAGTCTTTTGAAATTGTGCTCAAACTGAAGAATATATCGTTCTTCTTCCTATCAGTTTATCTTCTTCTCTCAGGAGAATTTTTTCTTTTATGAAAAGGTTCCCAAAATGAAATGCTTCTGTCCCCTCCCCGAGAGATTTGTGATCTGCCCTAAAGGCAGAGTGAAAGAAGCACAGAACCTCAAAGATAGCAATGCACTGATGTCTATTGTTTTTTAAGTTCCTGCCTTGTTAAATCAGACCCACAGACAAAGAAGCAATGCACATCTTATTCAAGAAATCTCTACTGGTCTCAAGCAAAACTGCATTGCCTAGCATTGTGATGGATGGAAAAAGGCTAGACCTGTTTTCATGGAGTTAAAATCTCAATTTTCTCTTTCTCTCCGTTTTTTTTTTTTTTTCCTGTTTTGAGGGTTTTTTTTTTTTTAATTTTTAAAAAACTTGTAAGTATAGTACATGCTACTTAGTAATCAGTCTCTGTCAAGAAAATTATTCATTTGGGCACTGCCTTCACTAGGTGTTTAATGCCATAAAACAAGAAAAACATAAGTGCTCATAAATTATATACTTTTGGTAAATAACAGGATCACGGTGGGACATGCAAAACAACCTACTGAGTTCTTGCATTTCTTGTAGGTACCAAGGGGAATTTTGGGGACAAGATGGAGAAGCCTTATCCAACCAAAGGGAACTACTTATTGATTTTACACAAGAGGCTTCAAGATTGAGATTTTGTTTGGAGATGAAAAAAAAAAAAAAAGTCTTTGCTGCTTAAAAATAAAAAAGTTGCAAAAACACTTGCCTTCACTTTATTTTTTCCTCTGTCTAATCAAACGTTAACCATTCTTCCATGTCCAGATCATATTTTATCTGAAATAAGACCTTCTCTGACCATTCTAGAAAAATCACCCCTTGTCGAATGTACTTAGTATGTGACTCTCTTGGTTTTACTTAATGACACTGTCTTACATTTTTATGAAATCATCCAGATGTCTTGCTCTGTCAACTAGTTGATAAGCACTTGATATGCAGAGAACATGTTTTACTTGATTTTGCATGCTGCTTGCCACAGAGAACCAAGGGCAGGTTCTTTTCTAGGAACTAGGCAATAAGAAAAGGGGGACAACTATCCCTCACATGCTGCCATCCATGGTTGTGGCAGAAACTCTTTGTGTCTACTGATAACCATGCCCCAAGGCCACAGGGGAGGGTCCCCCAGAGTCAAAATGGCAACGAAACAGATGGTGCAGCTAGAGCAAACTCCAGCCAGCAGGGGTCACTCTCTGAGCCATGGGGACAGGGGTTGGACAGTCAGATACTGTATCTGTAGGACAGCGCAGATTCCTCTGGGGAGAGGTAGAGATCGGGAAGTGTGACATGTGGTTTGCCCTTTGGAGCAGAATCCCTGACAGATCCAGAAGATCTTAGAGTCCAGGCCTCAGCAGGAGGTGGGAAAGTGAGAAGCAGGAGATCAGGGTACAGGCAAAGGGAGAGACCCACTTCCCAAGGGGAAAGTGGAATGCAGGCTTGAAACGAAGGTAACAACCTATTCATAAGGACGGAGGACACCAAGCAGGTGCCTGGGAAGGCATCCTGGACACCAGCCTAGGACAGGAAGCTGCCTCTCACAACTCGCAGAGGCATGGGAATGGCTCCCAATTCCAGGAGTTTTCAGACTGGCTCAGAGATAAGGCTGTCTTTTCCTGCCTCTTCTGGCCTATATTTGACCTCACATGTATTATTTGATTGGTTTCTTTCTGTTTTATTTCTCTTAATCTCAGAAAGCCACACTCAGAAATGCTGCATATATACTATCCAGACCAATGCCAATGAGGGTTAATGACTGTTTCACACTTTCTCATTCATTCTGCCACACCTCTAACACCTCACATCATTTCCTTTCATAAAGAGATTACCTTTATGAAAGAAAACAATGTGGCCCCCACTCCCCCTCTCTTCTCTAGTCAGTAAATAATGCCCTCTCCTTTCCTGGTCTCTTTTGGGACACAGGTACAGCGTTGCAGAAAGAAAGTACAGGATGCTGGACTAGATGATGTCGGTTTGATGCCAGTTCATCACTACCTAACTGAGTGACCTTGGGCAAGGCAATTACCATAGAGACTCACTCTGGGAGGCAAATGATATTTATTTTAAAGTTTAATTCAATTTTTAAAAAATAAATGAATACATACCTATCACAAGGTCTGACTCATGGTAGGTGCTCAACAGATGAAATCTGAATTTGAATTTCAAGCTATAGCTTCTTTCTGCTTATTTTTCACAATCCTTTACATGTGCAGTCACACTATTCTTATTTAAATCCCTATCCTTCTTAAGAAGCATGATTTTGGATTTCTCTCAATTATTCTTTCTTTTAAAGCCTATACCTATCATAGCAGTAGCTACTTTACATTAGAATCTCCTAGAGAACAATTAAAAATTAACAGTGCCTGGGCTCCCACCTCTGACCAACTGAATCTGGAACTTTGAAGATAATCACAAAATCTGCATCAAATAATAAATGAAAAAGTAAGGAGAAAAAGAATGACTAAAAATGCTTAATTAAAACCAGACCAAAAGAGAACTTAGTTATTACACATACTATACAAAACTCCAAGAGGGATTTGAAAACACTCACCTTTGTTATTGTATACATCTAAGTAATTTGGTGCTGAAAAAATTGTAATGAGAGAAGGGAAGCCTGTTGTTTGGCTTTTCCTGTACATGCGGTACCTAAAAACAATAAATACAAGTCAAAACAAGGCTAAGTATGGAAAAAAGATGATATCAAAATAGACATTTAGAAATAGAAAATTAAAGTTAAGTTTTACTATTCAAAGAGAATTCAATTATGGAGGCACTAAAAATTTTCTCTCTGAAGTGTGTTATACACAGACATCAATTCATTTTGGGGGTGACAATGGAGACACACAGTCATATGTACAATTTCAAAATAGGTCTTTTCTAAGTTTAGCAGACCTGGGGGAGAGTGGAATTCAGTGAAAAATCAGAATTCATTTCCATGTTCAACAGAGAGGACAAAGGCTACTTTTTGTATACAGATACCTGTACCTACCATGTTTTCCAGAAGTTTGCCAATATTTTTAACATAAATAGATTAAATAAGCAGAGCAATATACAAAACTTTACCACTAATAACCAGGCTGATTATTCTATTTGTAACAATATTCTGTTATGGTTATATAAATCCATTTTGCCTAGACCAAGTGATTTGCTTTTCATAGAATGTCTGGTTAAATCTATGGTTTTACGAGCTGAAATTGTTTCTATTTTAGAATTTTATTTATTACCAATCTCTTCTGGTGTCCATAGGTCAAAGATTATTGTCTCAGCAGGGAAATATTTAATCAATCAGTAATGAAACCTCTGCAAGATCTTTGGAAATAAATTAACAATCCAGTTACTTTTCTTTCACTGAGACAAAAATAGGACTCTAGTCTTCAAATCAAAAAATACAGGATATTCGGTTCTTCTCCATCAAGGTGAAAACGTATCTCATGACTTCTATGTGACAGATTTCAGGAATATTAGTTTAGAAAAATTCCTAAAGTGCAAAACAAAATTTTATCATTCCTTGGTTCTTCTGCGTCAGTTATTTCTGGCAGACTAATCATGCCTAATTTAGCTGGGTTCTAAACAGGCCTCAAATAGTACCTTTAGATAGATTAAATAACCACCTTAAAATTTATAATTTTACAAATATTTTGATACTACTTTTCCCAAGAGAAAATACCCCCTTAAAAATCTTTTGAAATATCCTAGAAGTATTTATTCTGCTTATGGAACTGAGCTTTGTTGGGGGAAAAAATCAGAATGGAAAAGACAGTGACACTCTTAATCCTAGTACCTTGACTTTATAAACTGTGGCCGATTATGCCTACTTGACAACAAATAAAAACAAAGAATCTGGATGACATAATCTCAACTTTCCCCAATGAAACAGTCAACTGCTCATTTTAAACAAATATACTTGTTGATTTTAATCGACACACTTAACCTGTTTTCAAATAAGCAGATGGATTTCAGGTCTATCATGGGATTAAGATAAATCTGCTTAACATGTTCAGTTGGGACAGTCAGCCAAAAAGCAATGGTGACACCACTGCCCTGAAAAGTGAACAAAATTATCTGAGGACCTGATTGGCTGGGTATATCAATAGGTTACTGCGAACATCAGCTACAAGAGCACTGAGCACACAATATTGGATCAGTTCATACTTGCTGATTGATTGCTTGAAAAAAGCTAATTTTGAAAACAACAGGATCTGCCTTGATTCAGAATCGTCACAGGTATGGGCTTACTTCAGAATACAGGCATCTGAATTCCCAATTTCAGTACACAGATTATAAAAATAAATGTTCCTCCTTTTCAGAAAACTTAGAATATGAAGGAATGAGCTTAAGCTTTTGAAGGCAAAACAATGCCTTTCAGTGGAGCTTACTGGGAAGGGTATTGGACTTCAAATCCTAGAATTAATTATGCTTATTTCTCCCTATGCCTGTCTCCCAAAGGTAGATTTAATGTACCATCAAAGTGCATATCTGATATTTTTTAGATTTCTAAATCCTTAGAATCAGTTTACATTTTTAAAATTTACCAGATATTACAAAATCATGTTATGCATTTGTTAGTTAGAATATAGGATTTTCCCCATCATTTGAATGTCTCTTGTTTTTGCCCTTTAAAACTTGGGATCAGGAATGATATTCTTTAAACAAGAGTACAACATGCAATACCTATTAAATACGTATGTGTAATTCTCATCCACATTGCCAACCAAGACTGAAAAGTAGCTGGCAATTTACTCACTTATGGGACAACGGTAAGAGCGGGAATTGAAAGAAATAAAAGGAGGTGGCCTCACAGTGCTTAAGACAGCCAGGTGAAAATTCTACCTCTTCAAGCTAAAAATGAAAGGACTTTAAAGGGGACTTTACAGCACATCTGCAACTACTTATTCCCCAGGACCCTGCCATATCTGTGTTACCAGAAGGCAATTTTTAGGTCTAATTCCTTCAGGGAGAGACCTTGGCAAATGGAACCTCCACTGCCGAGCATATGAGGGACTGACAAAGGGCAATCCATGGTTTTCATAAACCCACAAAACTGCTCACCCTGCGTCTTGTGCTTCATGGGCTCGGAGTATAGATAACAAGTTATTGTGCTGTAAGAATTCACATACAGCCGGGTAACTGCCAGAGACAAAAAGAAAAGAGAAAAGTATCTGTTATGAAATCATCAAGAGTAGCACATTTATCTATAACATCCAGATTTATGTGATTGGATCAATTATAATCAAACATACATCATTCATGAAACAAGCCTCTTGGTTCTAAGGACAGGTTTTCCCCTGTGGCAGAAAAAGTACCTATAGCTATACTTTTTTTTTTTTTTCTGAAGTATAGTTGACTTATAATATTGTGTTAATGTATGCTGTCCATCAAAGTGATTCAGTTATACATACATATGTACATTATTTTTAATTTTTTTCCATTATGATTTATCACAGTATATTGAATATAGTTTCCTGTGCTATATAGTAAGACCTTGTTGTTTATCCATTCCATTATAATAGTTTGCATCTGCCTATAGCTGTACTTATTTATTTATTTATTTATTTATTTATTTATTTAGGCCGCACCACGTGGCTTGAGAGATCTTAGTTCCCTGACCAGGGTTTGAACTCAGGCCCTCTGCAGTGGAAGCGCTGAGTCCTAACCACTGGACCACCAGGGAATTCACTATAGCTGTACTTTTTTTTTTTTTTTTTTGGTACGCGGGCCTCTCACTGTTGTGGCCTCTCCTGTTGCGGAGCACAGGCTCCGGATGCGCAGGCTCAGCGACCATGGCTCACGGGCCCAGCCGCTCCGCGGCATGTGGGATCTTCCCAGACCGGGGCGTGAACCCATGTCCCCTGCATTGGCAGGTGGACTCTCAACCACTGCGCCACCAGGGAAGCCCTATAGCTGTACTTTTAAAGGGCTGGAGGTGTGTGAATTGGAAAAAGAATGCTGTCATTATATAACGACACTAGAAAAGTATCCAACTCATAGAGAAAATCAATATTATTAAGTCTACATCTAAACACAAAGTGAATGGAAGCATAAATATAACATGAGAGTGGAATTTAAAGTATAAATCCCAATTTTCTCAAATATAGCATTATTTGTATTTGGGTGCCTGCTTGAGAGCTTGACAGAAAGGACTGAGCTAGGGAGTGGGAGAGAGTAAGTCTTCTGAAAAGTCAAACTGTCAACTTCTTTATGGGTACATCAACTGATTATATAATTCAAAATCTAAACAGAATTATGAAATCCACAAGATTTAAAAATGTGTACTGTAAATGTGACCAACAGAACTTTATCTTAAGACATTGTTTCCTGTGACTTAATAAAAATATCAAATATACAATCAATATGATTTTGTCTGTTAAGAAAGTCTCAAAACCAAAGATGAAAACTTCATTAAAAATGAAATTCAAATTACAAACTAACCTGAAAGACCTTTTGCAATCACTTTATCTCTGCTCCAAGAATTTTTAATGAGAAAAATGTATATCATAAAAATGAATAAATTTTAGATAGTTCAAATCAAGAGACAGCAAACCAATGCTTGTTTAAATATAAACAAGCTACAGATATTCACTAGAACCTAAACTACATATACTATAGGAAACAATTCACAATTATAAAAATAGCTCTTTGGGGAAATAATAATATATGTCACTCAAATAATTAAAAAAAAAAGAAGATGAAAATCATTTCTATGCTACAGATTTTGTAAGAATTCTCTGATTAAGAGGAAAAAAATACCATTAAGATGCCATATCACTGTAGAGATACTGATTATAAAAAGGATTCAGTTCTTTGGCAAAAGTGGGATCTGAAATCAAAAATAATCTTTGTGCATGTGCAACATGTGCACACGTGTGTGTGTGTGTGTGTGCGCGCGCGTGCGCACATGTGTCTTCTAGAATATTCTAGCAATTTGCTAGGGAGAGAGCAATAGGAGACACCCGTGCCGCCTTCCCTTCCTAGTGTTCCCAGGTCATCCCAATAAATAAACCACCTAACTGATGAACATTAGCATGATCCACAAATTGGAGGAGATGGCCCACCCAGCGTGTCTACATGGAAACGTGTCCACATGGTACCTAGATCAAGAGTTGGCCAACATGTGCCGTCAAAGACTTCTGTTTTACTTTGGGAAAAGGTGAGTATATCACTTTTCCAGATCAATGTGTCAACAAAAGAGACCTTAATTTCAGAGACACTGGTTGGTCTTCAAAAGTAGCGCATTTGCTTGGTACATATTAGCTACAAGATGCCCAGCCAAAGGGTGACAGAGTAGCGGAGGCGCTCAATAAATGTTCCTTCCCTATCTCTTTAAGCAGTGTACTTACATTTCTTGTGCCCTCAAAATGCTTCTTTAGAAAGACACTACTGCCTTGTTGTACCACCGTAAGACAGAGGTTGTTTGTCTATGTTTGTCACTTTTTCCCTTGTGCAAATGGCTTGGTTGCTCTTTTTTATCTATTTTTTTCCTTGTGGAAGAAGTTACCTAGTCTTATGAAAACACAATTTTAATATATTTTCTTCATGCTAAATTTGATACCCTTATGTGTTTAAGGTAAGTTTTCCCCCATGGAAATACACATCTTATATTTAATGGAAATCTGAAGAAAATAAAATTAACCTATAGCCACGTTAATTTGCTAGGTTAATAGCTTTAAGTGAGGAACACTTGATTACTTGCAGCGAATTCATTTTGAAGACGATTTTTAGATGTGTAAAAGCGTGCATACTCAAATACTCAAACTTTCTAAGAACTACAAACATTTTTCTAAATAATAATTTCTTGAACAATATTAGGAAAAAACCCTCTACAACACTTTTATGCTTTTTAATGGAAATGATGATAAACCACAAAGTGTTCAGCTGAAAAGCATTAAAACAGATACACGTAGAATGGTAGGAAAAGCAGAGTTCAGAACACCTTAACACCGTAGAGAGAGTTGGAAAATCATTCATTCACCGATAACTTATCAAACACTAATTGGTGATTTTCTTTCCATTTGTTATGAGACACAGGGAGGGGTGGTATGATAAGTGCAAGGCATGGTTTCTGTCCTGAAGATATAATCTAGGTACCAAGGTAAAACATATTTTTTTAAATTAAAAAAACTACATTAAAGATAAAATAGTAAAGTTTTGTAGAGAAATTATAAAGCAAAAAAGAAAGCATGTGAGTCTGAGGAAATCTTTGCGAAAAATATCTATCTTGTAGTAGTTTTTCTTTTTTCCTTTCTCTTTTCATTAATAAGGTGACACTTCTGGGCCCACCAAGAAAAAAGAGGCTTTCCTCCTCCAGGCTGATCAGCTCAAGCCGGGGCCATGGCTTTCTGAGCAGAAGGCGAGCTGAATCTCAGCCCCACTCATCCCCCTCCACAGGGGTACCCTTGTCAGGCACAATCTAACTCTTTGAGTGATTCTGCTGGAACAGTTTTTTTTTAACCCTATGTCCTGAACATGTCTTCTAACGACACTTGCTTCAAGGATTGGTAAAGGCCAGTGATGCTTTCAGCTTTGTGATATTCATTTACCAGCATGCGTTGCTGTGTTTGGGAAAGAAGCTATTGTAGTCTTTGAAAATGTTGGGTTTTTTCCTATTGGACTATGATTATTCCTTAAGCACTAGAAAATGCAACTTCTCTGAGTAGAAAGGGAGGTGGAAATTTCCATGGAATAGTAAGGATCCTTAGATTTGGGTTCTTATTCCACTTCTTTGAGTCTGAATTACCCCATTTGCAAAAATGCAGACTGTATTATTTATTTCATAGAATTGAGATGAAGATTAAATGAAGTAGCAATATATGTAGATGTCCTAGCGCAGTGCCTGGCCCATGGCAGTAGACATTCAGCCACTCCTATTTGTCTCCTCACTACCACAGTGCGGAGGTAAGAATGCGCCACAGAACGTGAGTCAGCAACCCCAGATTAAGGCAGTAGCTGTTCCATTTATTAGTTACGACTTGTGTTAGACCTTAGAGGCAATAACTTATGGGGATTAGCAGACAGGCAAGGGGTTAAATTCCGCCGAAGGAAGGAGAGGAATAGGGAGGAGACTGAGCATGAACAAAGGTAAAGAAAGTAGAAAAGACAAAAATGTGAGAAATGATAGAAAAAGCGGCTGGGCATTAGAGCGAACAGCTATTATTAGACTCATTCTATTGCTTCTCTTATTATTTTTGTTTCTTGCTATAATAAACTCTATTTTAGACCTTGAAATAAATCTTGTAGATTTCAGATGCTTTAACCATGATAATAGCCAGCAGGCATTATTAAAATGCCTTTTTATGCTTCTATGCCTTTGCATATACTTTCCCTGAGTTTGTTTGTTCCTCTGCAAAGGCCCACTCTTCTGCGAAGCCTTAGCTAAATTATCATTTGTGAACCCTTCCCTTCAAACCTACCTCACCCTGAGGTGCATAAAATTGCTACATCCACCATGTTCCCGTAACATATGAATCTAATACATTGCTTGTCACACTGTAGTGTAATTTATGTTTATACATCTGCTCTCCAGTAATAGCGAATGCCTTAAGAGACAGACACTGTTTTATTTGCCTTCATATTCTAAATGCTCAGCAGCAATTTGTCAGCTTACTGAAGCTCACACACAACTGTTGGAGGAGCCTCAACAGGGGCAGTTATGCAGGTGCGAGATGCAAAGGGTTTCCTTCCCTCATTGGCTCCAGCGAAGCGGAGGCAGGCAGCCTGCAATCCCTTGCCAGTGGACCAAGAGAAAGCCTCCACCCGCCTCCTTGGTGCCTCACCCACTCTCAGCCTGGTAGTATTGAGGACTCGCCCCCCTGCCCAGCTCCTCCTCTGCTTCTTGGGGCCTAGCAATGGGTTCTTAGCCCTGGGGTATCCTGGCACTGCCCGGATGCTGTCAGGCCTATCTTTTCCTAGGACTTGCTGTGTTTTTTCTTTCCCCCAGGTTCTCCAAACTAATTTCATTTTGCCCACTAGGGATCAAGTCTGGAAGGGCTCCAACTCTTCCCGCCAGAACTTCACCAGAGCTCAAGTCCTCGGCTGCCAGCTGCCTCAAGAGCAGTGAGCAATTTTTATTTAAGGCAAACTTTTAACTGAAGTATAACATCTTTACAGAAAGTTGCACCAATCAGACGATTACAAGTGGACACCTTTGTAACTAGCACTGAGATCAAGACAAAGAACATTACCTGAACTCCTCATATGTCCTTCGAGTCACCACCACCTCCTCACTAAGGGTAAACACCATCCTGGCTTTTAACCTCATAGACTTGGTTTCTCTAATGCTGTACTCTTATTTCAATGAAATCACCCAGTACGCACTCTTTAGTATCTGGTTTCTTCCACTCATCATTATACTTGTGACATTCATCCATGTTGTTCTGTGCAGTTTTTCTCATTCTCATTTGCTGTATATAGCTGCATAAATATACTACACTTTATTATTCATTCTACTAAACAGACATTTGGGTTGTTTCCATTTCTTGGCTATTATGAATACTGCTGCTATGAACAATCTTGTACATGTCTTTTGGCACACATGTGTACACATTTCTAGTGGATATAAAAGTAGGAGTAGAATAGCTTAGTTATATGAAGGTTCAGCTTTAGTGTATACCAAAGCAGCTACCTGTAATTTGGGACTGGGGGTAAAGTGAGACCATTTGGGTAGTCATCTTTCTAGAATTCCCAGGGTTTTTATCTTCCTCATATTTTTCACCACTTCCCTGCCTTGAAGAGCCTCCCCCACTGATTCTGGTTGGGTATGTTCTACTCATCCTTTAACACTCAGGTCTAATAACATTTCCACCATGAGTAGTCCCTTAAACCCCATTCATCCTTGTGTGTGTGAGAGAGAGATAACCTCCACATTTATCACAGAACTACTCACCTTGCAATTTATCAGTTTCTATTTATTGGTCTCTGCCACTAGACTGTCATTCCCTCAAAGGCAGGGACTTTGAGTACCTGTAAAACCTTACGGAAGGCATATATAGTAGGTGCTCAGCTAATATTTGTTAAATAATTGAATGAATGAATGAATTCTCAAAAGGTTACCCATGAATGGAACAGTGTGAATTGAGGGGAGGGGATAGGAAGGTGCTGTGAAATCAGGTGTGATTTCGACAGGCTAAAAATGAAGGTCTTGAACTCAGAGTGGGAGGGAGGGAAGGCAGGATGGTCTAGATGCTGGTTATATTTTAAAGAAAGGGTCAATAAGACGTGATGACTGGCTGGTGGTGATTTCAGCACAAGAAGAAAAAGCAAAGGTATTTGCTAGTCTGTGTGACTGGGAAAATGAACTGTTAATAGAAACAAAAACCAGGAGAAATCTCCAGTGGGAATTAAGCAAGTGGGAAGGTAAATAATAAACCTTTTCAGGCAAGGTGAGTTCAGGATAAGGTGACAACGGAACATTTAAGATAAAAATCCCAGCAGAAAACTAGGCATAGAGAATTCGAGCTCAGGAGAGATAAAGCGACAAAGGGACCAGACATAGATCTGGTAATCTAACCACAGAGTTCAAAGTTTACAGTGAAGCTAAGGGAATAGATGAGGTTCCTGGGAACAGTGTGAAGAAAAATGTCAAGAGCAGGAGGAAGACAAAGAAAGAGGCAGGAGAAGAGTCAGGGATCTGCCTGATAAGTCAGAGGAGAATCAGGATATGCGGAAAAAGGAACCAGAGCATTTCAAGGTGGAAGGGGTGGACAAGAGTGTCAACTGTAGAAGAGAAGTTGGGTTGCTTGTGAACAGAAGAAAGGCCGTTGATCTGTGATTAAGAGACCAGTAGTGATTTGAGTGAGCTGCCATTCGTAGCTTCAAAAACACGTTTTAAGTGACCGTCAAGATATTCTACAAATCTCAGCATATAGAGGAACTTTAAAATGGCCGGTTTAACTCACTTCTTCTGAAGCAAGCTATACCTAGAACACAAAGCTTACAGGATGCCTCCAAGGTAAACAACCCAAAGCACCAAATCTGGTTGACAGTTTCATTTGGTCTCCATGAAAATGAAATTTTACCTCTGATTTGTCACGATCCTCACGAACCTTTATACTCTAGTGCGTGGCTGCTTCAAGCATCTTAGTTACTTGAACATTATAGGCACTGAGTATGCAAACTCTGGTCTAAGGTTCTAAAGATGATGGTAGCACTGGGGCAGAAGCAGAGTTCTTGTGGATTTTCCTTCCTCTCTGTTACATGGACTGTCTTCTATAACTCATGAGCAGCATTGGCAAACTCTTACAGATGCATCTATCTGTATAACTTCTTTTTTTTTTTTTTTTTGCGGTACGCGGGCCTCTCACTGCTGTGGCCTCTCCCGCTGCGGAGCACAGGCTCCGGACGCGCAGGCTCAGCGGCCATGGCTCACGGGCCCAGCTGCTCCGCGGCATGTGGGATCTTCCCGGACAGGGGCACCAACCTGTGTCCCCTGCATCGGCAGGCGGACTCTCAGCCACAGCGCCACCAGGGAAGCCCGTATAACTTCATTTTATTTAAATCATGGCCCAGATAATACATTAGATCATGGATAGGGTGGCATAGCAAATTAAATATACAAACTCTACAGACACATGTGGAATAAAACTGGGAGTTGTGGATCAAACTAACTGCCAATAACTCAAACAGGTAATTGTCACCAAGTTCTTTTACCAATTTTATTGTTCCTTTGTGCCCCTCTAGATCAGCTTTATAAACCATGACCACAGAGGTGGCTTGACACCTTCAAGATGACACTAAAGACAAAAGAATCAAAAAGCTCTAGGAGAATGTGTGAGTCATTTTTCTCTTCAGATAAAACAATCCACACTGCTCTGCCATTTCTCAGAGTACATAGGCTGTAGATTTTGACAGTCAGCATTTCTCATGGCTAGCGATCATTATCTCTTAAGAACCTCTAATGAGAGGAGTTAAATAATAATTTTGGTGGGAACAAAAGTGTGAAAACATGCATAATCCTCCCACTAACTAGTTGATGGACTTTATGTCTGATGTAAACACATCTGTGTCTATATTCACAAAACAAAAAAATACCATAACTTTATACAAGTTCAGTACAGGACTTTATTTAGAATATATTTGAACAGCTGACTCAGAAAACTAATAGAGGAATGTTATACTATGAATTAAAAAAAGATTAATGCAATATGGCTTAATATCGAAATCAAGAGATATATATTTTATTTGATATTGTATTATTGAAGCACAACTCAGTGGTATCAAATAAGTAATTTAAACATTCCTGGTATAATTAGGGATTTGACACCAGATTTGAAAAATTGAACACTTGGCTTTGATATATTTCAACAATACAACTTTTCACTAAAAGTTGGAATGTCTTTAATAAAAGACTACTCTCCAATTAACTAATTACTGAAAAGAAACTTTAGGCTTTTCAGAAATACTGTACTATGACTCTTAATTTTAGCCAAAATTTCCAAAACATAGAAATGAATTGTAAACTTTCTGATAAATAAGCTTGGAACAAACCTCTTTCTTAATATTTAAAACAAAAAACATTCTTTGAATGATGCTTTATAGTGTACAAGACTTTCTGTTCGCAAGCTTCAATTTCTCAATCACATCAACAGATAAAGAAAAGGGAACTTTTTTCCCCATAAGGGAAACAATGTATGGAACAAAATTTTCCACCAAAATGTTCCAGAATAAACTCTGATCAATGTTATGCAGAAGGATGATATCTGCTTACTCTAGAGATGAAAGATATGTGGTTGGATGCATTTTACAGAGTTCTTCCAGCCTGGTCATTAGCTTGGCTGCCAGGGCAGGAATTGAGTGTAAACTTCAGTGAACATCAGGTATGATTTTTCAGGTTTTTTTTTTTTTTAAAAAAGACTATGTACTCTAGAACTTAAATTCTCAACTTCTCCATAATCTCTTTTGCACTTTCATTTTGGCCACTTTCACATCAAACTATATGTCTGATAAGGGAACCTAGTGCAACTGGGGGTAATAAAATGCAGTAGGCTAAAATTGAGGTAACTAAGATGTCAGGAAAATCGTGAGGATATGCAAAAACCCAACTGCGTTGTTCATTTCTTCCTGAAGTGCTCTGAAATGTTATTGGGGGTGGTAATGTTTCCAAATCTCCATACATTTGCAAATAGAAACATTACTATAAAAATTTTGTCAACATGGCTTGTCAAAGTGTTAAGAATAAATTTACTATGGCACCTATATACTGGGTTGCTGCTAATTTTAATTTATTCAGAAAGTCCAATGAACTTAAGAAAATTTAAGAATAACTTGAAAATAATTTAATTGATCAATTTGACTTTGTTTTTCTCATTTAAGTTATGAAAACTGGTAAAAATAATTTTAAGTGATGACATAATTGAAGAAAAAAGAAAATCAAGGCTGGCACTGGATTTTTTCCCTACAGTTCAT
>NW_006790551.1:4321831-4349651 GCF_000442215.2 Lipotes vexillifer
AAACAGAACAAATCGTCTACTAAACCCTACCTACCACCTTCTCCAGCTGCTGAAGCCACTTGCCACTTTTATGCCTTTTCTATTCTTCACAGATATTATATCTATATGCCTATATAGATACATTCATTTCTCTATCTACTTATTTATTTATATTTTTATTCTCCAAGGTCTAAGAACCCATTTGAACCAGGCTATCAAAGCGAACCTTTCATTTGTACTTGCTTCCTAGAAACGTTATACGCACATAATAACTAAATCAAATACATGGACTGATGAATAACAACAGTTAACGAATGTCACGTGCTCCAAGAGGCAAGCTGGAGCTCTCCGTCCTCACCTGTAGAAGTATGAACACCCCCTGACTGTGTTGTGAGTGAAATGTTCCTGAGTCTTCTCATTTCCAAAATCCTCCAGGGGGTCTGACCACAGGATATCACACATAGGTCCATAAGCGGGTGGTTCTTTGAATCGGTCTAACTAAGAAAAATAGAAGACAGAGAACAAAATACTAATCCTTGGAAAGTTGGAATTCAGAAATAGAAGAAACCAGCATTTTGCAGTACCCACATTTGCTGCCCAGCCACAGCGCAGCGTGAACTGCCCCCTACGTCTCTCCTGACCTGTGCTCCTTCCTCCCCACTCTTCTATTCTTCACCTTTCTCGAACTTTCCTTCCTTCTTCCTCCTGACACTCATTTACTATCTGCCTTCAGCTCACCCTTTGCTTCCCTCTTGCCTCTTTAATTCCCACTCTTTACTCTGTTTCTCCTTTCTCCTGGTTTCCTCTCCGTCTTTCTCTCCTTTTTATTTTATCCAGCCTAGTGTTTTAGTTATTACCAATTGATGTGACTCTAACTGTGTTTCATTTCTTGAGGAGAGGCTTTTGTTTTTTACCTTTGGGGAAATTTCTGTTACTGCCTCCATTAAACTGTGATTTAGAAATGAGGATGGGGAACGATTTACGGTGTTTATATTCAACAGTATAATTTTGAGAACAGACGGCTTTCATTTTAAGAGTAGTTACTTGCTATATGACATTTTGGATATTCACTCATTAGGGCATATCTAAGTTTCTAATTAAAGTCCAAGATGACTGGAGTCATTTTACTGGGTACAAACCATCTTAACAATGAGCAGTAAAATGAACTCCAATTTAGCTGGTCATTCTTCAGCTCACAGTTCTAAGCTTTATAGTTTTACCTTAAGTCCTCATATGAAATCCATTTTCCAATTTTCCAGCTATAAATGTTTAGCAAAGTCATATTTCAATTTAAAATGGTACTTTTAGAAGCTATGAGCAATACAGTAACTGGAAATGACACTTCACCAACAATTTTATAACACTGTCACCTTGTTATAGTTTATCCTGATTTGACTACAATTAAAGGATCTTGGGTGAAGTTAGCAGATATTATGGAGTCTCTTGAAAAAAAGCATAAAACAGCTTTGAAAACCCATTAAGAACCAATATTCTCCATTTTCAATACTTTAATATTTAAAAAAACCCCATAGGGACAGGTGAATATATAAGTCTGACAGCCTATCAAATTCTCTCTTTTTCTGAGACATAAAAGGCGATGTAAATAATGGTTTTGCTACACACCATTTTTTACTAATATCTAAAAAGAATGAAGCAATATTTCACTTTTTCAACACCCAATGAAAAACTTCAATAAGATAAGACCCTCTATATTTCAACCATTATACTATACATAAAATATTCATTGCAAACTTAGACTTAAGATAATTTAAATACTTTATGCTCTTGGAACAATTCATACAAGAAAAATAATGCTTATCCATAAAAATACAGAATTTCTTTCTGAGAAGCAAGAACTGATTATTTGGGATAGAAAAGTAGATGAGGGGAGACTTCCTGATTAATGTGAATTCCCAGCTAGAGCTTTGGTAAGGCAACCAGAATACAGAATTTATTCTGGAAAAGTTATAAAATGCATTCTGAAATTAATACCATCTACTGTGAAAATAAACAACTCTGAAGTTAATTAAAGTAAGTGTGGTGGAAACTCTAACTGACATATGGCAAACGCAAACATAAAAATCACTTTATGGCTCAGTCCAAAGTGTAATGACAAATACGAAAATTGAACATAATATCTGAAACCTGCCAGAAACAAAGTCCTAAGGATAGCAGAGCATATTTTAAAAATCTACATAATTTATGATAAGAAGTTTAGTTACTGATTTCAGGAGTCCATCAGACTCTAGAAGAATAAAGTGGTTACATTCATGCAGAAAGTGAACCACTCTATACTTGAACTCCATGACTACACTTCAATGTCCTATCTCTATAGAACTTGAAATATAAAGCAAATATCAATCCTCTGTGTGCTACAGAACACCAGAAGCAGACGTGTAATGGTGTCTTATAAAAAAGGACACAAACACACAGAGCAGGAAACAAAGGTTTATTTAATGTATTTTTGTTTAATTTAAAAAATAAAAACCATGAATTTCCTTTCTAACGGGAAAGTAAATACAATATTATTTTTACATTTGAAGACTTGGACCTTAATGATAGAGTATTCACATAGAATTTGACTGTTTTACTTACTTAAATATAGTTTTTCTTTAAAAACCAATGAAATTTTAAAAGAATATTGAGCATAATCAACGAAATAAAAGACTGTCTCTTCCACTACAAAAAACTATCCTATACTACATTTTCTCATGAAAGAGATATTCCCACATTCACTCTAACTCATCTTTTTGCTGGCCAAAACAACAGTAAGATCTAATGTTAAATTAAGTAGAAAAATACCTCAAAAAAAATCAACTGTTTTTCAACTTGCCACTAAGTACAATCAATAAAATAGCATCATAGCCTTTGTTAGGTTGTTACTTTAAAATTTTAAGCCGTGAAAATTGTTAGACTTAAAAAAAATGCTAATATGGACACATTTTAAAGGTCAAGTTGTGATATTTTCCCAAGAGGAAAGCAACATCTTTTAACTGTAATATACCACGAATATACAATGCATTGTTTGAAACAAGCCAAGGAGAAATGAAAAGGCATACATATATATATATATAATATATATATATAATATATATATATATATTATATATATATATATATATAATATATATATATAATATATATATATATATTATATATATATATTTTAGTGATCAAATATTTAGTATTTCTAATGACACATCACATGGTAAAATGAACCTTGAGGTTTCTGAGATGAAAACTCTTCCAAGTATAAATATATGTTTCTTTCTAGATAAAAAAAAAAGAGATTTATGACCACTTTAAATCATTTTCATTCAGAAGTATCAAATTAGTGATAAAGACAGGGAAATTAATGCCTTGCATTTATTACTGAAAGACACCAAATGGTAGACTTGGAAAATAACAGAACTTACTTTTCTGATATCATCTAAGGTGTTAATCTCTGGAGACAAACCGCCGTGTACACATAGGAACTGTTGGTTCATCAGGGCAGCCAGGGGCAGGCAGTCAAAGGCATCCATGCAGGCATCATATACGCGTTCTGAATACTTTATTTTACCTTTAATATATGATTAAAAACCAACTACTTACTCTTATGATTTTACAGGTAGGATTTGGTTCATAAAAATAGGTTTTTTAAAAAAATGTTTTCTTTCCGGAATCATATTAGCATATAACTACACATGCAAAGTTCCAAATGTGATTAAAGAAGACTTTTTAAAGTTATATATTAATCTTTATATCTACTATTTTTAATTTTTCTTGTCCTTCCATATTTGACAGTTTTTAGTTACTTTTTGTGTAAGAGAGGTGAGAATTTTTGTATACATTTATCCCTGCTAGTTATCTGCAGATGTGTATTAAAAAAAAAAAAAAAGCCCACAGCAACTAGGAGACCAACAGAAGAGGACACAAAACTGGCTGATTCTCCTGAATGTTCTTGTAGAAAAGCAGATTGCAAGAAAGTTTCCAAAGTTGTTTCTAAATCACTGCACATTACTTTTCCTTTATTGACTTATATCTAATGTTTTGAGAGAAGTCTCTATGCTCCATTGAAATAGGACTAAATGACAAAGAGAAATTTAAACTTCCAAGGACAATGAGGAAAATTAAGAGAAGAGGAAAATGATTAGTATTTATTTCTAAAGGAAGAAGTCGTCTTTAATTTTGTAAAATCCACTCAAGGCTGGTAAATCTACTGGGTCCAGAAAGAGAGGCTCAATGTTGAATCTGCCCTCCATTTGTTTTTACTGAGTGATTTGAGATTAAAGAGTAGGATTACCCTGAAGAGCAGTATTCTGACTATTTAAAAAAATAATATCATCACTTGCTGCTTAGGCTAAATCACATCAAATATTAATTTGAATTTTTATATCACTTTATAAAAAATTATAATTTAAAAAGAAATTCTGAATTCTCTTAATTGACCATGCTCAGAAAGTAAAATGGAATGACATAATATAGTGTCAGTTTTTGAATTTCTGACTTTTAAGCAAGGGATCATATTGTAATACGCTCTTTGTATGGATTAAAATCACTATTTAGCGCATACGATGTTAAATGTAGAAGCCTGAAGTATACTTACATTCTTGTTTAAATGTGAAATACTCTGTTAGATGTCTACATTCATGATTTCCACGAAGTAAAAACAGTGTTTTGGGGTAAAGAATTTTCAAAGCCCACAAATACAGCACACACTGAGAAAAAAAAAAAAAGAATAATATGAAAATAAATATTTTCCATTATACTTACACATACCTTGGCTGACATATCAGGAAGACATGAACCAAATGCACTACTGTGACCAAAAGTCCCCAAAAGGCTAAGTCTCTTTTATGGAAGATATTGAAAATCAAACAGAAAACATTACTTTGGTACAGAGCCAAGGTTCATCTATACTAAAGTATAAACATTGCACTGGAGATCTAGACACCACACGAAAACAATGGACTGCATAGAGTTTATTGCGAAAAGCCCGAATGAAAATATACTAAAAATGAAAATATACTTGTGTCAAAGTATGAGAAGAAATGTGATAGACAATTAATAAATAAAATAAAGTCACTTCTCTTTATAAAGGTAATTATTTTGTACAAATTAGGTAAAAGAAATGGGAGAATTAGAAAGGAAAGGCACCACAAAATTTAGAAACAAACATTGACAAGCTCAGGCTGACTTGGATTGTAACTATTTTCTTTTTTTTTTAAATTTATTTATTTATTTTATATTTTTTTATTTTTGGCTGCTTTGGGTCTTCAATGCTACGTGGGCTTTCTCTAGTTGCGACAAGTGGGGGCTACTCTTCATTGTGGTGCACGTGCTTCTCATTGCGGTGGCTTCTCTTGTTGCGGAGCACGGGCTCTAGGCGCGTGAGCTCAGTAGTTGTGACACACGGGCTTAGTTGCTCCGCGGCATGTGGGATCTTTCGGACCATGGCTCGAACCCGTATCCCCTGCATTGGCAGGCGGATTCTTAACCACTGCGCCAGCAGGAAAGTCCCTGTATCTATTTTCCATTATGCTCTCTCCTTCACTTCTCTTCTCTCCCATTATCTCGTCTTTCATTTCAGTGCCTTTGGTATTTAAAGCCTTGAGCTTTTTGTTTTATACATAATTGTAAATAAACTGAAGGCCAGGGAATCTCACTACATATGCTGCTGATAGCTAGGGGAAACATTTCATAAACCTTAAAACTCTCAAATTAATTACTTGGGTATTACAGTTTGCATAAAAATGAGGGCCAAGTATAAATTCACCAGGCTTGGAATCAACCGACACCAACACAGTCTTCCTGGAGTGTGAATTAAGATAACTGGGATACTCAAGTAGTAACATCAATTTCATATAGCATTCATTAAATTAAATTTCATTCATTCATTAAATGCTATTCTCAAATAGCATTCATGAAAAATCCCCAGGGAAGAGAAGAGCACACTGAAAACAAGTATATGCTTTTTTATCCTCATGAACTTTATTCCGAAAGTTAAGATGTTAGAGAACCAGAAAAATATTGAGACAAAAGTCTGATTCTGGTTACTGAAATCTAAAACCAAAACTGAAACAATATTTACATTTTAATAATGAGTTTTCCAACATATAGTAGGTATGCCGGATAATCTCCACAGGGAAAAGCTACTGGCAATTCATTTGTGGTGCTACCTGTGAACAATAATCATCTCTGTCAGCTCATGTGATAATTTATTAAATGAGTGGCAATAAATGTTTGAATATATAGTCCAAGTTTTGAAGAAAATACTAACTATCAGAAAAAATATGTATTCCTGAGTTGTTCAAGCAAGATACTGCCCTGCACTGTAATTATGACTGAATAAACAAAAAATAATTAGCTGATATCAAATTTTACATATATATGTTACATCAGTTAATTTTATAATTACCATTTTCTGCTTATAGTTATTACCTAAAGTTCATGTGAAAGATGATAGCACTATTTCTGAGAAGTTGACCAAACTGGCCTGTATTGAAGGATTATGATCTGTTGATACGTGTACATGGCTCAATGAGTCTCTGACTGCTATGTATCAGGTTTAGAGGTGCACTTACAATGTTCTAGTAAAAGGAGTGTGTATTATCAAGCTTGTCTCACATTTCAGAGATGATATTTATACACTGTTATTAATGTCAATGAGAGAACTATTCTAAATTTAAAATTTATAAGATTTTATCATATGTATGTTTTGTTTATATATTATAAATAATTTAAAATTATAAATTTAAAATATAAATTAAATTATATAAAAATATTTTTCCAAATAGGTTGTTAACATTGGATGTTTGATTTGGAATAGGAATGGGATGGGTATGTGAAGTCTTTTAAAAATTATATTGTATTTAATGTGTTGTATTTAATGCATACATTGGGGGAGAGAATATGTGTTTTGGCTACTCTGTAGTTACTTTTTTAAAAGGTTTTCTTTGTTTCTTGTTTTCACTAATGTATAACTTATATCCAGTGAAATGTATCTATCTTAAAGGTACTGGTCAATGAATTTTTGCATATGTATATTCCCATGAAACCTCTGCCCAGATTCAGTTACATTTCAGCACCCAGATGGCTCCCTTGTGCCTCCTCCCAAATCAATGTCCTTTGGAAAATGTTACCACAATTCCGAACTCTTTAGATCAGTTTTGCCTGTAACAATTTATTTTAAAGCAAAGCTATAATCTCTCCAACAAAAATCTAAAATACAATTTTTTAACCCCACTCAAATACTACTAGAGGAATCACATTCTAGGGCCCATATTTTCTTTTTATGCCATCTGTTAAAGATCCTGTCTTGACATTAGCACATGACTTTATCACCTTTAGTCTTGATTACTATAGCTCTTTCATAACTGAAACCTCAAAGGTTCTGTGGTATCCTTATCATACCTATTTACCTTTTAAATGATTCAGTACACATTTCATGTCCCTTATTATGTAATGGATGTGAAGCACCCTGCATGTAGCAGGAGTTTAGGAAACATGAGCCTCTTTCCTGTAAATGAGAAGGAAGGCAGTCAGAAAGGAGGGGGAAGTAGAGAGAGATTGGGGGAGGCAGAGAAAGAGAAAGAGAGAGAGAGAGAGAGAGAGATGACAGAGAAAAAGGAAGGGAGGGAGGAGGAAAGAAAAGTAAAAAGACAAGGCTAGAGAAAAGAAAACTCAATTTCCAAATTCTTGGCTCGAGTACCCTAAAAATAAGAATCCGCTTTCCACATTTTATTTCCCTCTCCCCTGTGGCAAGAATAAAATATCTTCCCAAACACTGAATAAAACCACAAATGCAGCCAATATGGAAGAAGTGGCATGGTAAATGACAGGGCAAGTGTGGACTGGAGAGTGGAGCCCCGGGAGCTTCACCCTCAACATCTGGTGGGAGAGCACTGCCAAGCACAACATTGTCCTGCTGGTAACTATTTTGCCATCTAAAGTTCTAACATTCTGGAGAGCTAAAGATCTTGAACAAAGTTATAACCTGATATTCTTTTAAAAAAGAAAAGTCTCACGTAAAAAAATTATCCCATTTAATGAACAGTGAAAGAAAAATTAGTTAAATAATTGGTTATTTTTGTCCATGGGGTATCAGATGGCTAATGTGAATAAAATTTTCCCTGGATTAATTGGTTAAAGTAGAAATAGAGAGGCAAGTTCCATTGGCTTTTTTGCAGGGTGAGATGTAAGTTAACTGCACTAATCACTTTCAACTGGACCTCGACTATCTTTCCCGTCATACTCTAAATAATTAAACAGATATTTACGATCTAAAATTAGTTTGCTTTAGTCAATATGAAAGATCGAGCATCCTGTATCTTTTTCTTAATTTTTTATCGCAGACATAGTTTTCTCTTATTTAGCTTCCCCAATGAAGCAGCACTAAGGATATAATTTTCTTCATTAGTCTAATTGGCTCATTGATAATAGCAGTGCAGTTCTTTACTTTGTAATTTATGCCTCTTAATGATGTGTATTCTTAAAAACCTGTATAGGGGAGTAAAGAAGGATGTAAAAGAGGAAGCAAGAAGTAAAAAACACATATATACAGCTTCAGATATATATCAAGCAGCTCCCTAAAATAACTATACATGCTGTGAAACATTCTAATCAAAAGTGCTGTCTCTCAGTCACAGGACGGTAAAGTGAGGGATATGCATTGGCTGGGAAAAGATCCAAACTCCTGAAAAAATGTCAAATACTGCTCCTTTAAGACATCATTCGCCTGGTCTGACAAGCACACATAGAAGCAGCAGTGGGACGTAGCAATGCACTATAAGGACGACTGGCTGCAGGGAGACAGCCAGACAATTTCTTCCTCATGTCTGTGGCATCACTCTGTCACCTAACATTGCTTGCTGTACCCTTTGCTTGTTATTCTCATGCAGAAGCATGGAACATTGCCTGACGTGCTGTGGTTCGTTCTAGTCTATGAGCTTACAGCTAATAAACACAACTACTCTTCCTGCTTAAAGGTGTTTGAGGCCCGGGCTGAGATCTAGTCGTTGGTGCAGGGGCACAGCTCTCTAAGCTCAAGGCAATGTCTTGCAGGGCAGAATGGCTAGAAAGGGAGCCCGAGGAAGTGAATAGAAGAAACAGTTGTGTGTGCCTTTGTTTGCAATTCTGAGTTTTTCCCTGCATTCTCAGAGAAACACACTCAGACACGAAACTATCAGTATATATGTACACATAGCCTTGATCAAAGAGATTAGGTAGCATAACGCCATCATGAGAAAGAGGATGGTATTTGGTGTGAGGCAAATCATTACCCCAGGCAAAATTATCTCTTTCATCACTACTCAAAAGGTTGTTTGTTTCATTTGGGCTAACTTTGTGGGGAACGATTTCTAATCTTGGCAAAAGAAGATGGGGGGAAAGGCGGGGAGGGAGTGTATAAAATGAACTCCATGTACTGCCCAGAGCACACTACCCAGTGCCGGTAAATACTACCCAGATGAGACTATATGAAATCTGAATCTACTCTTCAAAGCTGATTTCATAAAAATTAAACTTAACTGCTCCTCTTTGCCCAGAGAATAGCCAAAGTTCCTGCAGTGGAACTCTGAATTACTGAGATGAATCAGGAAGCCTGTTAGGATAGTACACGCTGGAAAACTGAGCTCTCATTTTAGAATTTTTCTTAAACCAACAGGATACTCAAAGAGAATATTTTATATTTAATGTTTTTCCCTTCAGATTATATTATATACAAAGAGTTATATATATTATATTATAGAATGTGTAATATAATATATATATTATATACGAAGAGTGTGTATCAGTGCCTGCATCACTGATGTGTGCATTTTTTGTGGTTCGTTTCGTAAGTATATGGCCAAGGTATGGGATGTAGTGGAAAGAGCACAGACTTTGCATCCAGGCACTGCCATCTACTATGTGTGTGACTCTCTCTGAGCCTTGGTTTCTGCATGCTGAAAAGAAAGACATTCACATGTTCCTTGAAGAGTTGTGAGGAATAAATGAGATCATTTATACTAGGCAAACAATACCATTTCCAGCTTGCAAACAATGTCAGCTTCCTTAATCCACAATACGAAGCCTCACAGTATCTTCAGTAAGTATACTTTATATAAATATCAGTTCTATTTTAAATAGGGTGATATCACTGAGCCATTCTCAAACCCCTCAAAGGTCACGGTCTAATCAAAATGGATCATTTTTACTTCTGAGGCCATCACACTTTTGTCATTTCTGTGTGTATGTGGTAAGTCCCCGGGGCTAAACTCCCAGACTTCTAGAGTCGAATTAAAGAGGTGTTTTTGAAGATGGGGACTCTGATATATGCATCTCAGAACTTTTAAATGTCCTATGATACATGCACTCGATATTTCACCAACATTTGGTTTCAGACTTTGATTCTTTGCTTGAATTGCAGAAGGTACATATTACATAAAGTACCACAACTTTCATAGTTCAAAAATCTAGATTAATTGTAGACCAAAATAAAAATCTACTGAGGAACCAGTGATTACTGCTTTGCAACCTCTTTAAGGAAACAGTTCTAAAGAGCTCTAATTAGAGAGAGTTTGGGAAGTTTCAAAAGATTTGAGGCCAGAGATTCAGAAGCCTGAACTCTTCGCGTAAAAAAATCAAAGGTAAATAGACTGGTAAGATTAAGAAAATATAATCACTCCCAACAGGAGAGTCTTTGCCTTTCTTTGCTTAGAAGGTGGGCTTCAAGAAAAGGAGAACACCGATTTCATTTATCCTCAGAACCTTCCATAGGAGCATATAAATATTAAATGAATAAGATAAATTTAAGTTACTAAAATAATTTTTTAAAATATTTACTTAGTTTCCACATGACCCTAATTTAAAGGAAGTAGCAGAAACTCTTCATCTCCCATTACAGTTTTCTGTTTATAGCAGTCTTTCTCAAATCTGGCTACACACGGAAATCATATACCGCAAGGTAAACCAATTCTGGCCCACGGGCAGTAACAGTGCCACTTACGGGAAACATCCTTAAATGAGAGGACATACCCTTTTCTTCCTCCTTTTCCTTTTAGCTGCATGTAATGTGGGAATATGAGGGATGAAGCTGGTGTAGCAGTCTTGGGTCATGAGGTTGACTATGTAACGAGGCCACGCACATCAGATCAATAAGGCAGAGACCCTGGGCCCTGGCACCAGGCGGGGTCACACCAGCCATGGTCCGCCCATCTATGAGCTTTTACTAGAGAGAGAAATAAACTTCTATCCTGTTCAAACCACCATTATGGTTTTTTTTTTTAATTTTTTTTTTCCCCTTTACTCTTGGCAGATACTAGCCTACTAGCCCTAATGTGATACAAAGTTCTTACAAAATTTGTACTCAGTCACACTTCTCTGCCATGTTGGTCAAGTTAACCCATGAATGAGGTTTATAAGGTTTCCTAATTTCTTCCTCTGTACTTTTCTCACTTCAGTTTCCCTCCTAGTTAAATCTTACTTGTTTTTTGTTTCTAACCCCAGCCATATATGCCGATATTCTCCCAAACATCTATATTCCAATGGTAATTATTTTCTGTACCTTTTTTATCCCAAGATTTTAATAATCAGTTCAAATAATAATTGAATCCTGGAACCATCTGTTCTAGGCTTCTTATTCTATAAAGCTTTTTACAGTTATATTTTCCTACATAGATTTGGGTTTCTAGAGAGCAAGGATGTATATTCCTTTAAATTCTCCTAATTACAGTGCATATACATGGAAGAAATACCTAAATGTACTCCTCTTTTTGGACTTATATACCAACACCACCCCTCCCTCTCTTACCCATGAATGATTAAGAAATACGTGATCTTTAAATGAGATCCTTAAATGTGATTAATATATTGGTGGGCTATATATATATATATATATATATATATATATATATATATATATATATATACATATATGCATAGTCAATGATGGGAGGTGAATTGAATAACCACCCCCCCAAAAAAGTTAGTATAATAGTTTAAAAACAAAAGCCATTTAGGAGTGACATGTTTTTTAACATTAAATATTCCTATAATAAATGAAATATTATGATGAAAATTTAAAAACCTAGAATCTCTTTAATAAATGATTGTTATGAATGTATGACATTGGTATGAGACTTCAGTAAATCTGATTTCTCTCTTTAATTAAGAATAACTGTTTTCCTTTTTAACGCATTATTTCCAAGAGCACATATAATGTCAGCTACTATAGCATGAGCTCTGATTCTTTAAAACTTATTCTTATTTCAAACTATTTCTTTTAATAAATATTTGACGAGTCATTTCTATGTACAAAACACCATGTTAAGCAATAGAAAGAGAAAACATGTGAATGAAACAAGAGCCTTGTCTTTATTTTGAACGTAACTTCTACTTACCTGAAGCAGATGCAGTTGGGAGGCTGAGGAAGAACCTCTACTCAAAGGTTATCTGTTTTGTTTTAACTAATGATTTTGACAAATTACCCTAGTTAGATGACAGGTGCCAAAAAAGACAAAATATAGCAGCTGTCAGTGTACTCATACAGACTCATACACACAAATGCAGACACACACACATGCACTTGACTATCAATTTACAAAAATAACTTATTGTCTCATAATTATAAGCCATAACCAGGCAAACACATTCCTGCTTATTTAATCAAATTTGATTCATTGTCTCAACAGGAGATAGAATTATCTAATGTCAAATATCATGCAAGTTTTGCAAAGTTGCAAATCTATAAAAAATACGAAAGGCAAAATCTTACTATGAGCCATTTCCTTGGCATTTCTATGCAATAAAAAGCATATGAGAATCAACGGAAAACAGGATATGGAATATCCCACACATTTATGTGTATTAAAGTTCATTGTTAAAGACTAGGGATTTACTTAAGGCAATACATATACCACTTTATTTTGCTAAGATATTGTTGATCCATTACTGAGCAGCTAAGAAGAAATGATGCAGACTTACTTCGATACTGAAGTACCCTCTGTCTACATAGTCCCCTAAGAAGAGGTAGCGAGTGTTGGCAGGAGATCCGCCCACTTCAAAGAGCTTCATCAAGTCAAAGAATTGTCCATGGATGTCCCCGCAAACTGAAAGAAACAAAGAAAATTCATCTGATGGTTACATTTTGTTAAGACTCTGAATTAGACAGTAAAATTACAAAATTTTAGAACCAGAAGGAATTTAGAGGTCATCTTAGCCAAAACGTTCTTTTGCAAAACAGGAAAGTGAGACAGAAATTCCAAACTTAATTGGTGGCAGACCTGGTTTTTGCATCCAGTTCTACCAATTCACAGATTAACTGGAAAAATAAAGATAATAATAACAATACTGGTTATTATTGTTGTACATTTAACAATTCTGCACCAAACACTCTGCTAAGAGATTTCTACACATTTTATAGTCATGGGATAGGATTTCCTTTTGCAGATTAGTCAAAGAGAGGTTCAGAAATTTGACATAATCTATATACTCAGTCTAAATATGTACCTACTACATGTTATTGACTCCTGAAGAAAAGGAAATTTTGATACCCGTTATAAAAACTGTATTTCATTGACTCTAAAATGCCATCAATTATAAAACACATCATTATTTTATGTACCACTGAGAAAGGAAAAAACTCCAATTTAATTTAAATTTATATTATAAAAGAGCATTTTTGTAAGATGTACCCTGGTATCAAATGTCAAAAATTTTTTTTAAATTGTGAAATGAAAAACATCCTGTAAAACTGTATAAATAATGACTGGGAATTGACATTTCTTAACTTTCTCACCTTCTCTTTTAAACCAAAATTCTTAAAAAAGCTATGTAGTCTCTCTTTTTAAAACCCCTTATTCAGCACTTACTATTTCATTTACTACTTTCAAAGCCCTAAAAAAATAAATATTATCTCCATTATGGTTATGTGGCTAGGCAAGATCACTGTTAAAAATGAATGATATGGGCTTCCCTGGTGGCGCAGTGGTTGAGAGTCCGCCTGCCGATGCAGGAGACACGGGGTCGTGCCCCCGGCCGGGGTGTTCCGCAATGGGAGAGGCCACAACAGTGAGAGGCCCGCGTACCGCAAAAAAAAAAAGAATGATACAACTGAACTGAACTGGAAAGGAAAAAAAAAAAAAAAAAATAACGATACCGAGTTTTAATTCAGATTTGTCTAATTCAAAGCTTTTGCTGTCAACCATCAGGTTATAATATCTTTGACATTTATATGGTTTATACATGTGTATATATTTACTACCTTAAGGCAATTTTATGCTTGAATGATGAACGCGATGTGGCTGTTTCTTTAATGATAAGAGGTTCATAGAATGAATGTTATCAGTGAATAGGAAATCAAGAGGCCAAAGGATGCTATCTTAACACATTCTTATGCTGTAATCACAAGCAAGCTGAAATGTTTTAAACCTCATTCCTTTATCTGATGAAAGCTGATAGAAAGAAAAATGAGTCCAAGGAGTTGATTGATGAAAAAAACTATAAAACAATGGGTGAATAAAAATGTCCTATGAATCCCCATTCTTACCATCAAGGAACAGCTAGTTAAGGACCCAGAGTTCTATAAGCCTGAAACAGGTACAGGTGGACTCTATTTTAGAATACCTACACTCAAAAATCTTAGAACCTATCAAAACAGATGTAAATTACAAGGAGCTATAACTGCTAAGGCATTCTTTCTGCAAACTCCAATCCCATAGCTTCTTCCCTCTCATGAGCAAGAGATACACAGTACAAATACCAGAAACATATTCTTCCACTTCTGAAATAATATCATACTAGAAAGCTGTTTATAAATAATCGTTTTTATTCTTACAGTTGAGTATTTTGCAAACGGGTCCTTATCCTGGCCTAATGAGGAATTTGGTTTGTGAGAGACATGTCATATACTGTATTTTAACCAAAGGGAAAGAAATAAAGAGCAAGAAGTGTCGTGGTTCAAACACTGCCGGGTACAGATGCCAGTACCCACTTTGGGGAGACTTGCATGCTGCATTTAGAGCTGTGAAAACTGATATTAATAATAATAATAAAATAAAAATAAGTAGATAATAAAACAATTCTTAAAATTTAAGTGGACTAATAATAATAATAAATCCATTTAGAAAACTGAATTAGCATACCTTGTATTACTAAATTTTTAAGAAGGCAAGGATAAACTTATTAGTTAATAAGTAATAAGATAATTCATCTTCCACTGACTTATCCCTTGAAATTACAGTTGGTATGGCTTACTTATCACAGGTTTCTCTCAAATGGCAGGCATTTTTACACCTGTCATGTTATGTTTCAATCCAGAAATTACAGACAAAAAAGGTTTGGCTGGAAACCAAGCCTTTCTTTACATGCCCTCCATTAAGTTCAGAAGTTGAAGGAAGGAACTTCAGGGAAAGAAAGTATGAAGCAGGGTGCTTTGTTTCAGCTGAACTGATGCAGCCCTGTCAAATGTGAACGCCTGTGACCAGGACACTTCTGTGCCACTGTCCCTCTCTCTATCCTGAATCCTATCAGAGGGATAGGATCCTATCAGAGGGTCAATTATGGGGTAAGGCTCAGGGAAAACATGAAGCCAGGTGATGGGGTAGGATGGAGGATTCAAACATTATTTGGAATTTGTATTATAGTAGCAAGTCTAATAATCATATTTTTAGGCTATTATTAAAAGGTCCCCTAGTCAAAATGGGTGTAGTATTAAGGCTATTAGAGGCAGTGTGGTACAGCATTTAACGACCTAGACTTTGAAGCCAGACACTCAGGCTCCAATCCTATTTACTACCTGAGTGCTTCTGGGTAAGTTACTCAACTTTTCTGAGCCTCAATGTATTCATCTATAAAATGGGATGATATTGGTACCTTACCCTACTGGGCTATTGAGAGAATTAAAGGTATTAATAATGTCATGGGATTAGGATAGTTCCTGGAACCTGATATGAACTTGATAAATGTTATATCAAAGTGGCATTTCAAAACAGTTGTATCTAAAATATCAAGGTACCAGAAAGAATGGGATTCTGGTGCTTGGGGTTGGGGAAGGAGGAGTGAAAGGCATTCTGAAGCATCTTCTTCACCATTCCCTCCCCTCCTATCCTCTCTTTCATTTTTGATTCCTCCATTTCAATTCCGGGCCATGGCTGAAAATTCAAGGATCATTATTTTTTATACCTCCATGTCAATGATAAATATCAAGACATTAATTCAGGCTGTGGACCACGGGTCTGGAGTTAAGTGGTTTTAGCAACTGACATACAACTGTAGCATAATCTGGCAACCAGAACTACACAATATTATAAATAAATGGGCTCTAGACAATGCAAACATTATGGATAACTTTTGTTGGACTACAGAAGTACATTACTGTGAATGCAATTTTATAAAAGCTGAAAAGTAAGCTCTTCTTTTTGGCCTACAGTAACTTTGTGATAAGAGAGAATCTCAATGATTTACAAGATCAGCACAATTATTGGGTCTTGGCTTGACGATATAAAACAGCAGAGAGCAACTGCTGTAAAGTTGGCATGGAAAACAAAATACCCTGAAATTCAGTTACTTGTGTGATGGGTACATCATCACTGACTTTACTTTAGACCAGCCACACAATTCAAATCATACTTTTACAGTAAGGACCTCTTATGACAATGTCCAGCAAAGGAAAGCAACTTGCACATACAATCATAAAAAATATGCAAAGCCCAATGAAAGAAAACAGTAGTTCAAATAAAATACACCCCAAAAATTGAAATATTTTTATTAAGAGATTTAAGGATTTCCCAGGTCAGTTTAAGTTAAAGCTACTTAACTTTAAAAAAAAATCATCCACCTATCTATCTATCTAGTCACCATCCTATTGCCCTTCTTGTTCACTAGATGCCAGTCTTCTCTATCTCAAATAAGCCACGTTTCTTTCTTGTATTTTCACAGGCTGACTCCTTTTCATCCAATAGGTCTCAGCTACATGTCAGCAGTGTTAAGGAGGTCTTTCTATAAAGGAGCTACCTCTCTCTAAAATCATTCTTCTTCCCATTAACTTGTTTTACTTTCTTCATCCTACTTATTACTCTCAGGAATGATCTAGCTTATTAATCTGCATGCCTGTTTCTTCCCTGATTCTTCCCATTGGAACATAACCTACACGAGGACTATAGCCTGCGTGAAGCCGTCAGTCTGGTTCACTGACCAGGTGGAGAATAGCGCCTACCACCCAAAAGGTACACGAGAAATGTGCTACCCTAGGATTCTTCCACTGGGCCTGTGCTGTGCTGAATTTGGAAATCCATTAACTAAGACGTCAAGGTTTTGAGGGGCCCTTGGGATTGACAGAGTTGGACAGTAGTTGGAGTTTGCTTTGGTGGAAGCTGAAGGTCTTCAACTGGTCTGAGATGGTGCCTGTTTTAAGTCTTTAAGTCACAGCTTTCGAATTAGTGTGCAGCAAGACTGGGGGAGAATGTGGGAACTCCACACAGTTTATGGTGGTTTCTTTACCTGGTTCTACATCAGTAACACTTGGGGAGCTTTTGAAACTACAGATTCTTGGGTCCTGAATCAGAATCTCCAGAGATGCAGATTTATAACAAGCTCTTCGATGACTCTTATCTAGAGAGTAAGACTAAACAGACCTAGGCTTTTGACCCTCTGTCTTGGCACACTCAGCCCTCATTCTGCATGCTTGTGCAGTTCCCCTCACAGGGTTCACATGTGGGGGAGATACACACTGGAAAGGCAACTTTGTTCGATGCTAATTCCAGGTTGGTGTGAGATCGGGATTTCCTATTATGTGAAAGGATAATATTGAAGTGATTGTTTGATAGAGCCTAGGATAGAGGAATGAATCTAACAAAGGTGACGACAAAGAGCAAATTTACTTGTGCATTTGAATGTGGCTATTGCTTAGGCCCTGTGCATTGCAGCTTTCAGATAAAGGATTTAGCCCAAAGTCCTAATATTTGGGAACATTTACTATTTTAATATCCAACATCAGGAAGAAAGTGGTCTCCATACTGAGGTATATCCACACTTAGGTACCCAAGAGGATGGAGGGTAGGGCCAGGGCATCACATAGAGGGAAGGGTACTTCCACATGATGGTAAGTGAAAAGTGTAGCCAGGTAACCTTCCTTCTTTGTAATGCCGTGGTCCGCACCTTCCATTCTCTTGGGTACCTAACACACTGGTGTCCAAAGAGAAGTAAAGTACAACAAATGTCAGCTAATGAGGCAAACCATCTGCTTGGCTGCTCACAGCCTCTAATTCCCCACGAGGCTAGGTCCTTTCATCTTCAATGTCACTGGCTTTAACAGCACTTCTAGAACAACCAGGCTTTGACAAGTTCTATTCTACCTTCAAGGCAAGCTCATTCCTCACCAAATACTCCTGCTTCCCATATTCCCCTAGCTTCCCATTATTTGCTTCTCATTTCCAACGAAACACTGCTGGCAGGCAGGAACTCAACTAGGCACTAGCTCTAAGAGACCTACGATACTGAAAAAGCACCAAAAACATAGGAACACAGTACAGGTAATAAAAGCACTCCTAGTCTCTATGAAATATCCACCCATCTGGCTGAACATTCAAAAATATATATATCTTCAATAGATTATTACCAGAATTGTATATATTTCCATCAAAGATGTATAGTTATGGCATTTAATGAAATTAACACATCAAAGATAACGAAAGAAAGCATATGGGTTTTTCTCTGGACCACTGCTACCCTCAGCCATTAGCAACCTGATGCAGTCCTCCACTTCTTTTTATACTGGACAAGTAAGAACTACCAGGTACACGGAGCAGTTGAATCTATTTGTTGAGAAGGTGGTAAGGTTGCCATTATCTTCTCCTTGGTCCCTTCTCTAAGTCAGGTGACTAAGTGGTTTTGAATCTGGCTGTTCTAACATCCTCAGTACAACCAAATGGTGCAAGAGGGATCAACATCCTGCAATGCTTACACATTTATTTCCTCATTCTCGTCTACTATCAGGAAATACAAAAATTATGCCTAAATAACCAACTACTAAGTAATACCTAAGCAAACAATTACTTTTGAGTAATTGCCTTTTAATATTGCTTCCCTCCCCCAGTAACTCTTAACCCACAGTAAATAAAAGTTTACTGGAAATGATTCTCACACAAGAATGGTCTCAGTAACTTTTGATCTAAGGCTTCTGAAGAGGAGTACAGAATTTTAAAGGGGGAACTAGAAAACATACAGAAAGCCTTTGTCTTTGTTTTTTAGGGAAGGAAACAGCTTTTATTTCTCATATCATTGCTAGAGAGCCAGTTATTAAACTTTGAAATCACAGACTTAGGAGGTTAAAGTATATATAAATATAAACATTAATTTAAATGTGTGTGTGTGTGTGTGTGTGTGTGTGTGTGTGTGTGTGTGTAAAGCCACCTACCACAAAGGAGGAAGTATTTGGAGATTAGTGGTCAGTGCAGCAGTTAGGGAGTCATTAAACAAGGTCAAGACTTTACTCACTGTAGATTACAGCAAAGTAGTGCTAAAGAGAAACGCAATAAACAGCTGGGGCAGGAACAAGGGGCTCTTTGTAGTTAGCTGAGAAAGCTCTTGGGATCTACAAACTAGACAACGAATCAGTCACAGGGCGAGTCTAAGAGTCCCTAGAACTGGCACACTGCTCAGGAGAGAAGATAAGGGCCAGCATATTGAGGACAAACAGACCCTTGAGAAAATAATCTCAAGGATGGAGGACAAGTTAGAAAGATAAGCACAACCAGGACCAAGCCTAGGCCTTGCATCTCCAGACTAACAGAAGTATTGCTAACTCTCTGTTGAAAAGGTGCTCAAAACAACAACCCTGCATACGTTATATGTGTAATCAAGTATGCATGTCTAAATCAATTTAGTGATTCTGCAAATAAGTATACTCATATTATAAGTTAATTTTTTTTCAAAGAATTCCATTGTTTTCTAAATCCACATTGGCAACTAAATCGCTACATTAGAAAATGTAAACAGTAGAATGCACTGAACATATTAGGATGAAGTGTCAGTATAATTGCTACACAACTGATAGCTTGAAAAGAACTCTGCTACAGCTGCCATCCAGAGTGGAAGACATATAAAGAAACGTAAGATAAAAATACATACTTTCATATAAAACTACTTAGAATAGCTTTGAACTAATGCTCAGACTTATGCATTTGGCCCTGTTTACTTGCCTATATTAAAGTAAATCCAAAGAAAATCATTGGGTCCACTTTGTACTGACACTAAGCAAAATTTTTATAATGTTATAGAATTCCAGTTTAAAGAATGCTTACAGAAAACAACAACAACAAATCAGTGAAATAATACATTGCAGGTGAAAATAGATTTTTTTATGGACTGGCATTCCAAAATTGCATCAGTATTATGATTTAGAAGTCAAGTGCTTTTAATTCTTGACTCACTGTTTATTTTTCTATAAAGATCTTTTAGTTCCTCCAAAATACTGGCTTCTATCATTGTGGAAGACGTGCATGAAGTAGAATAAATACCTCTACACGTTTTTCCAGTTCACATGAAACTAACAGGTTGTAATTTTTCTTTTAGAGAAGACATTACTGAATTGCTGAGCAATTTTCACCATTAGAATTCCACTCTCCTTTCAACTTCATTTACTGCAACCCAATTTTTTTTCCATAATAGACACATTTTTCCAAGACAATAAAAGTTCTCATGTTAAGGAAGTAATATTATATATAATTCTCAGCATGAGGAGATTAACCTATTAATTTACTGGCTTGGTTTTTGAATCCTCTATCTGCTACACCTTTTGCTTTTCCAAAATCTGCAATTTTGCAGAGAACGATCTTGCATTTAGAGGTTTTGTTAGATGTTAAACACAGTGGGTACCACAAGTACGTATCTGTTTCCCCCTGTAGACCATCCAGGCTTATGTAACTTTAGTGGATGATAAGTTCAAGTACAAACCAGCCAGCCCGAATATGTGTGATTCATTAGCAGAATGTGTAAACTTCTGAAATCAGGCAATTACTGAGATAAAAGTGAGTTTCATTACAGCATTAACTATACATCTAGAGATCTTCATCAACTGTAAAATAAACTAACCAAGAAAAAAACAACAGGGGTCTAATTCATCAAAGAGGTATACTGCAAAATAATTAATATTTTCCCCATAATGAATATTACTTTTCAAATGTTAAATATGTATTGGGTACTTTATAAAATACAAAATATGAATTCTTAACCATGGCTTGATAGTATAAAATGATAATGAAAAGTCTATAATTAAAATTTCCTAAAAACTATATTTTTTCTTTTAAAATCCTTGAAATGTCAGTAATGAAATTAAATACAAAACAATAACAGCACCAGTGAAGATTAACAGCAATAATTTCAAACATTTTCTTTATATTTATGATGCTTTTTTACAAAGATAAACTGTTAACCGGCGTTAATGAGAAATGTAACAGGACAATTGAAAAAACAAGAATGGGATATACTGTAGATTACAATAGATAATAAAATCACAACAATCCAGTACTAAATATGAATACTTCACGAATCCCCTAAATCTCAGTTTATAACTATAATTACATGGAAAGAAATTAGAAGAGTCTGCATTTTTAAACTGTTTTATAGAAGGACCAAGCATACACAGTACCATGGTAAATCCACTGTTGATCCCAATCAGCAGAAAAATCAATGATTGAAACACATATTTATTTCTTATCTTAAAGATGAGTTTTCTCACTATCGAGATTTTTCTTATTTTGTTTACTGGAAGAACTTAATCTATTGAATAAAAATGTATTTGTTCCATCTATTATCACTATTTTTCCATTTCAGCACCAATCCAGATTTTAACAAAATGCCTAACTGTTAAAGATTCATAATAACATTATGGAATTATTTTAAGTCACAGTCATGGCAGTGACAGTAGTAAATAATAACAGTAAGTAAATATGTACAATACTTATAGCGTTATTTAAATTTGGTCATCATTATGTTCATATGTCCAAGTTTGATCAGTCCTGGAAACTATCAGTTATTTGATATGTGGATTTACTTACATTATGTAGTTCACTACACCCTTGATTGTCATCACCAGACAATAAAGAGTACTGGATGAACGATGAGATGATATAATTTCAGCCAAATATAAATAAACTTGATATCTTACGTACTTATATATATTTATTAATAAACGAGAAATTGTTCCCTTCACTTTTTGAAATACTGATGCCAGGTTTCAGATCCTATGAACTCCCTCCAGGACCCTAAAAAATGGGCTCTCACTATGGTAATCAGACCAGGGGTTATAGATCTATGCCTTAGCATTCCCATCTTAGGTCTTCCAAACTGGTATTTCTGGAGGGGTGTTTTTATGTTTTGTTTTGTTCTTTTAATTGTCTGGGAACTGTGGCCACAGTACACTTTCAATTCTGGCTTTTTCCTGGACATGTTATTTCTTCCTGGGTGAGAGGCAGTAGCGTGTAACGGTTGAGAACACAGTCTATGAAGCTAAAGTGCTCAGTTTCGTAACTGCTGTTTGTGAGTTTTTGCTTTGTATGTGTATTCCTCCTGACTGACCTTAATCAGTAAGCTGTGGCTTTTTAGTTAACCATTTTCTCATTAATTCTCCCTGAATCAGCTTTACCATCTCAAGAAAGCATGGGCTCTTCTAATATGCTTTTCCCAATCTCCTCCTTATACAGTCACACTCTATGCTCTTTTACTGCAATTCTTTAGGCTTTGACTATCTTGCCCTATAAATCGTCATTTGTGTAAGTAGGACAAAAAACTTAATCTGTGTAGGAGGCCTCAGATGGCTCATCTATAAGGGGCTTCATAATAAACCTTTTTAAAATAAGTTTTTAAAAATTAAATGAAATAATATAAGGGGGGAAAAAAGGCTCAGCACGCTGTGGCACACAGAATGCACTAACACAAAGGGAAATGGCAGATGTGGCCACTATTCCAGAGGTTGTCTACCTATGAAATATCTTTGCCAGATTTAGACAGATGATTGCAGTTCCTGTAGTCAATGTAGCCATAAATAAAACATACAAAAAGTCGTTCTATTTTCTTCCACTTCTTATCCAAATGTATGCTATCATATGTTGAAAGCTGTTAAGCCTGAAATCAAATAGACTAGGCCTCATGTTCCACAATTTCCATTTTTTAAGAGTGGAAATATCTCCAAATGGCTTTAGTGATATTACCCATCTCTCGGCCAGTAACAGCACCATGACGAGTTTCCAGTTAGCCTCATTTTCTTTTGTAGCAGAGCTCATTTACAAGACCACTCTGTTCCTTGGCTGTGTAATGGGAGTAATGTTTTAAAAGCTGAAAGTGACACGGTAAATAGAAGAAATGTAAGGTATTTCACCAAATGGATTTTCAAAAAAACGACTCTTCTTAGATTTCTGGAAAACTCGGTTAAGAAAAATCTTCTGAGTAGGAAAAAAGTGAGTCATCTCTTATTCTTGTCACGATACTCATCAAATTTTGACGATTTAAAAGATTATTTTGTTTTTAATATTTTTAAAACTCAAGGAAAGCAAGCTAATGATATTTAATTCTAAAGTCCACTTATTTATCACTAATTTGGCAATTACAGGCAGTGGGGATATTCATAAAAGGGTTTTTACCTACCACTGACTTTCAAGTAGTCAGCTCTATTTATGTCTACTAGTAAGTAAACAAGGCTAATAAGTGCTATTCCCAACCCATGATACTTAAATGACCTGATGGAAAGAAAGACAGATTATGTGCTACCATTTCATCAGTAAAAACATACGTTTATTTTGGTAACATGACTCTTTTTGAATTATGGTTTGCTCAGGGTATATGCCCAGTAGTGGGACTGCTGGGTCATATGGTAGTTCTATTTTTAGTTTTTTAAGGAACATCCATACTGTTCTCCATAGTGGCTGTATCAATTTACATTCCCACCAACAGTGCACCCTCTCCAGCATTTATTGTTTGTAGATTTTTTGATGATGGCCGTTCTGACCAGTGTGAGATGATATCTCATTGTAGTTTTGATTTGCATTTCTCTAATGATTAATGATGTTGAGCATTCTTTCATGTGTCTGTAGGCAATCTGTATATCTTCTTTGGAGAAATGTCTATTTAGGTCTTCTGCCCATTTTTGGATTGGTTTGTCTGTTTTTTTGATATTGAGGTGCATGAGCTGCTTGTAAATTTTGGAGATTAATCCTTTGTCAGTTGCTTCATTTGCAAATATTTTCTCCCATTCTGAGGGTTGTCTTTTGGTCTTGTTTATGGTTTCCTTTGCTGTGCAAAAGCTTTTAAGTTTCATTAGGTCCCATTTGTTTATTTTTGTTTTTATTTCCATTTCTCTAGGAGGTGGCTCAAAAAGGATCTTGCTGTGATTTATGTCATAGAGTGTTCTCCCTATGTTTTCCTCTAAGAGTTTGATGGTGTCTGGCCTTACATTTAGGTCTTTAATCCATTTTGAGTTTATTTTTGTGTATGGTGTTAGGGAGTGTTCTAATTTCATTGCAGCTCTATTTACAATAGCCAGGACATGGAAGCAACCTAAGTGTCCATCAAGAGATGAATGGATAAAGAAGATGTGGCACATATATACAATGGGATATTACTCAGCCATAAAAAGAAACGAAATTGAGTTATTTGTAGTGAGGTGGATGGACCTAGAGTCTGTCATATGGAGTGAAGTAAGTCAGAAAGAGAAAAACAAATACCCTATGCTAACCCATATATATGGAATCTAAGAAAAAAAAAAAAAAGGTCATTAAGAACCTAGGGGTAAGACGAGAATAAAGACGCAGACCTACTAGAGAATGGACTTGAGCATACGGGGAGGGGGAAGGGTAAGCTGGGACAAAGTGAGAGAGTGGCATGGACATATATACACTACCAAACGTAAAAAAGATAGCTAGTGGGAAGCAGCCACATAGCACAGGGAGATCAGCTCGGTGCTTTGTGACCACCTAGAGGGGTGGGATAGGGAGGGTGGGAGGGAGGGAGACGCAAGAGGGAAGAGATATGGGGATATATGTATATGTATAGCTGATTCACTTTGTTATAAAGCAGAAACTAACACACCATTGTAAAGCAATTATACTCCAATAAAGATATTAACAAAACAAAACAAAACAAAAACATATGTTTATTTGTTATGTGGGGCATATTTGGAAACAGGATTTTTAATTCTTAATTGAGTGATTATTAAAAATACATGAACCACACAGACATGTTAGAACACATTGATTCGAAAATTAGTTAAGAAAAAATATTTCCGGGAATATGATTCTGACAAAGGCAATAAGCCTGTTTCTTAATTCTGCCTGGTTTTCCTCTATCTATCATTTCCTTGTCTACCTTTCATTAAGCAGATATTCCAGAATATCTGGGGAAAAGTGAATAAAACATTGAAATATGAAATATTTACTAAAAGCGCTGTATTAAAACGATAAATAAACAGCATCAAAGGCTGAGTACTTTTTACTTGGGTTCAATTATACTGAGACAACGAAGAAATGGAAGGCATGGAACTTGGTCTCAAGAACTTTAGAGCGCACTTGAGAAGACATACATATACAAAATGGCATGAAAAAGTACTGGCTTCCTGACATCTGAGTATTTCCCTCTCCATCCTGAAACATCTGAGCACTTACTCATGGTCAAGAAGTATGGGTTTAAGACTTAGGTCTCCCATCCAGGCAAATCATTTAATTGCCTATTTACCCCCTGTCAAATTCTTAACAGAGGGAAGAACATATACAGTTTTTCTAAAAATAAAAGTCAAATTATAAATACTTCACATTTACCTTTAGTAATGATATTTTTATTTTGAAATTTCAAATTCATTAAGAAAGGGTAAGAGATTGTTTTATGTATTCAAAAGGGGAATCAATTAAAATTTTTAAAAACTTGTACTAGGTTATCACAAATTTCTATGTCAGAACTAATATTCACTCAATTGAAGACTTCTCTTATGGGGCTGATTGTATTCCACAATGATACAAACCATCAATTTTGTTAATTTTATGAGTATAAATATGGGTCACAGTTACCTAAATTGATTGAAACCATAGCATCCATAACTTCTTTGTATATTCTGTACATTTACATATGTGCTTGTCACCAGTTTGAGCCTGAATCATGTCTCATGTTTCTTGTTTCTTTAGCATTTGACACATAACTAATTAAATTATGCAAAAATCATGTTTTCCTAACATGTTATATATGGCATATAAACTGAGCCATCGTGGCAAATTAATGCAGGTGTTTGAAAACAGAAAATAGCTGCTGATAACTCATCATAACTTGTGATTCATTAGTAATTATAATTTCAGATTTAGTTTAATTTTCATCAATTAGAAATGATGAATGTTGTTATATATTTGAATTGCTAAAAAGACCAATCAGGATTATCAATCAACCTTTTTCCTTCCCTTCACAAAATATAAAAAAACTGAAAAACACGTTCATAACGTGTTTGGTGAATTACTAACTAGGTGACTTTTACTAGGAAAAAGTTTGTTTTATAAAATCACATAACTTCAGGTTTCATTTCCTTATAGACCTACTTCATTAAATTTCCAGAACTCTTTCCATCTTCTATATTCCTTATTAATGTATTTTAAACAAAAAATTTTAAGGTTCTTAATGCAGAGGCTTTTTAAATATGAAATGTCTTTGTTATTAGTCACATCACAAATTCAACTACATTTTTACAAAAGAACACTGATTTCTCCTAGGATGATTTGGTGCTTTATACAGAGAGTTCACAATTCAGATGGGACAAAGCTGTCTATAATCGCAAACAAAAGCTAACTTCATAAACGAGGATATTTTATGCAGTCTTAACCAGCAGGTAGTTAATAAGTATCTCTGATGTGTTAGGTGTTACGGTGAATTACAAATCAGTCATTATTCTTTCAAACTGGTGGGAAGACAAGCTCATACAAATATGAAATAAAGAATAATATATAATTTTATACTAAATGAATATAAACACAATTAATTCCCTCATGAAATATAAAGTATACTTGGGATATAAGACTTACACATATGAGTAGGGATTAGATAGGGATAAAATCTCTGTGTCTTATGGATGTTTCCCGGGAAGTGGTTAGAAGCCAAAAACATGGGGCTTGAAAATATTTGCCGAGGCAGGCATGGCAAATATGATCCTTTCCTTCTGTTTCATGAATAAGTAATTTTCCTCTTAGCAGTGCTAAATCATCCTGACCACTTCTGACCTTTGCCTTGCGAAGAGTAAGACCACGCAAAGACCAGGGTGGCTGAGGTCACACATTGGCTTCAAATGTGTTCTGCAGAGCTGAAGGATACATGAGGAGTGTTGTGGTCATTATTACAGTAAGCTCTACTTTTATTGTTTATATCCCTTGGAGTTTCATGTAGGGTTTTTTCTTTGTGTGTGTGTGTGTGTGTGTGTGTGTGTGTGTGTGTGTGTGTGTGTGTGCGCGCGCGCGCGCGCGTGCGCACACGCACTGGGGTGGGGTACCCCCAGGGGAGATTCTGCTGCTAGAAACTTGTTTATGAATACTACTGATACAGACAGAAGTCTTACAGAAAGTCAGAAGTTATGGAAATGAAGATCGGCTGATATTATCAAAGAAGACTTAATTGAAGGAAAGTGACTTGCAGTGTTGATAAAATTGTTAATAAACGGAGAATAAGAGAAAGAGATCGGGCTTCCCTGGTGGCGCAGTGGTTGAGAGTCTGCCTGCCGATGCAGGGGACGCGGGTTCGTGCCCCGGTCCGGGAAGATCCCACGTGCTGCGGAGTGGCTGGGCCCGTGAGCCATGGCCGCTGGACCTGCACGTCCGGAGCCTGTGCTCCGCAACGGGAGAGGCCACAGCAGTGAGAGGCCCGC
>NW_006790551.1:4349735-4360095 GCF_000442215.2 Lipotes vexillifer
AAAAAAAAAAAAAAAAAAAAAGAGAAAGAGATCTTTAGGTAGGAAGGTGCAAATGAACGAGACTAACTGGATCGCAAAACAATTTGGATTGATTAGAAGGTGCATGTGAAACAGCAGGAGAGAAATTCTAGTAGAAAGGTGTCATGAGATTATGAAGGGCCTTGGATTTCAGCATGAGATGTCTGAAGAAGGAGAATGATCCCACTAATATAAGAAGAATAAATCTGGCAGCTGTATGTAAAGTTTAGTGGTGTGGGAAAACTGAAAGCAAGGTTGATTCCAATTAGAGGTTCACTGCAATAATACAATCACAAGACAATGAGGTCTGCTATGATAATGGTGGAAGTGTGAAAAGATAAAAGGGGCCAAATAGAACATTCTTATACTTCTACCTGAACCATTATAAATGAAATAATAAGTAAAGTCATTCATTTGTGCCCTGATTCGATAAACATCAAAGCCGACAGCATTTCTACAATATCCCATTGCGTTAGACCCTAAGAATGTAATAGAACAACTTAGATATAATCAAAGCTCTCATGTATCTAATGAAGGATACTGAACTAAATAAGTAACAATACCAGAGTAAAAGCCATAAAGGAAGAGATCTCTTTCTTCTTTGCTCCCTATTACATTCTTAGTGCCTAGGACAGTGCCTGGTACAAAGGGGATCCTCAATAAATATCTGCTGAATGAATTTATGAATGAGGCAATGGGCATGATGGACTTGGGGAAGTTTCCTGGAGGATGCACTACATAAGCTGAAACCTGGAGAATGAAGAGGACTTAGTCATAGGATGGTGGGGACAGGAGCAGGTAATAGGGCTCACAGCAGAAAAAACGACTTGCAGCAAATTTTAGAAAGTGAAAGGCGGTCTGTTTACCTGGAGTCTAGGTAAGGAATGAATGAAAAGGTGATGAAGCTGTAGAGATTAACAAGGTTCTGAGAAAAAGGGTTTTGTCATCCAAGTCAGGAAGTCTGAACTTCATCCAAAGAGGAGCCGTTGAAGGGATTTGGGCAAGAGATATTCTATCTTACCTCTGGTAAGTCACTCCACCTCTCTAAGGCTCAAGTTCCTAATGTGTAGAATAAGGACAGTAGCAGCTACCTTGCACAGTGATTGTGAAGATGAGATCTGAGAATGTAGTAACTGACACAGGTTAGTAACTCAAGGTAAGTTCCTTTTCTCTATGATAGCTCTTTTTAGCTTCACTTGATCGAAGCTGCCCCCCACCCCCATAAGTGACTACAATAATATTTCAAAGTAAAGTGTCACTAGCATGAGTCTGGATAAAGAGTTCTGTATATCTTATATTAAAATTTACCTTCTTTTATTTAATGCTAGCTACTGGGTAACTGATGGTCCCAACTTTAAATCTGTAGATGCAAAGTGCAAGTAGGGAGATACTGCTTTCTTATTCACCTCTTTCCCCACAACATGACTGAATCAGAAAAAAATAACTGCAGAAATATTTAAAATAGAAACTACATATGAATAAATTATATAGAAATGACTATTTTGGTGTTAAGTAGCATGTTTTTATTTCCATGCTTTTGAGTTTCCATCATTTATAAAGCCCCTTAACTGGCATTCATTATTAAAGTAAGTAAATATTCACAGGTTTCTGAATAATTAATTGATGCACACAATACTTTCCAGTGTTTGTAAATATAATGTATTTTAAATGAAACAGAGTTTCAACATGTCTTAAAAACACAGAGAATTAGAATACTTCAAAACTTCAAAGACAGCAATGAAGTCTAAATGCTTCTCAGCACACAGGTGGCAGGGTATAAGATACCACAGAACCTTTAAGCCACATGAAGGATATGCTCCCAATATCTTGGAAAATCCTCTAATCCACAAACATTACTAAACATATTATTCTCCCATGAGATACAGTAAAATATAAGCACTGACTTCAGGCACAAATGAATCTGGGCTTAAACAAAGCCTCCCTAACTTTCACTCTCCTATCAGCTTCTCTCTCCACATTGGTCTTATTTTCTGCTACTGAAGTTAGGACTTACGCCAAGTATCCTCCAATAGCATCCTGCCAGCACACTGACTTAAGAGATGGATCCTCCAATTCCAGAAAAACTGAGCCCTGGAGTAACTGTGACTGGCCCCTTGCAGGTCCCCTGCTCACTCATGAATCAAGCGCTGTGTGCAGGGAACGCTGACTGGCCAGTCCTAGCTCATGTGCCCCCTCCTACTTACTGATGGGAAGGGGGCAAAGTCTATCATCAAAAAGAATGGGAATGGAAAAAATATTCCAGGCAACCACAAACAGGGGATTTCTGCACCAAAAAAAAAAAAAAAAAGATTGAAATTCTTCTACTTTTAACTCAAAGATCATTTCAGTGGGCATTCTAGTGCCTTTGCTAGAGTTTTAAGTTCTCATTTGAGCAATGTTGGCAAGACCTGGAAAACTCACTGAAACAGTTTAATGTTCACTTTGTCTAGTATCTGCACAGAAATTTTGATGGATTCATTTATAGTACAGACCCAAATCCCTAAAAAATATGGCATTCTATTCTTTATCTAAAGCCTTTTTTTTCTGGCTGTAAGTCATCACCTCATCACTTCTTACTTCCAATGACATTGACTGTCTTTTTATAGAGATCTTTTTTCATAGAAAATATACACACATACTAGACACACACACACACATACACAGATATACAGCTAAACACACACACAATACTTAATAAGAGAAAAAAGCTGAAATGAAATTCAGATGCTGAGAGGTATGTCAGCCTAGTGCATAAGCTAAATTAATACATGTAACGAACCATTGAGAAAGGTCAAGTCTTAGAATGTGAAAACTGTGAATGCCAAGACTCGACTCTTCTCCTGCTGTATCCTATGATGTCTAAAATATGGTGAAAACATTTTAAGTACCATGACTCATGTCTCTGAAGATGGCAGCAGTCTTCATACAAAGATCAAGTGTTAGCAAGGCATGGAAAACTGGAAATGAAACAACTATATAAAAACCCACTTAGGGGATGATCTAATCTTTGTTGATGCAAATTCCTGTAAGGATTAGAAAATTCTACGTTAAGCACACTTTCCATATTTCTCTTTCCACAGTTGTCATTAATATGGTATTTACAAAAGACTTTCTGACTAAGATACAGAAGAGATGAGTTTCTTAATATTTCTTAATATTTCAGCCATACCCCTTCTTACTTGTAGTCAGAATCCTCTATTTGGGAAATCAAGACTGGTTACTCTGGAAATAATGATGGTACAGACACACAGGCAATCAAAATAAACCTCTATTTATGATGCAGCTTTTATTCATAGTATCATTAAACATTTTACAAACCTAACAAACTCATACTCACCCAACAGTAAAGCTCTCAAGAGCAGACAATGCCTAATGGCGATACAGAGCAAATTCTTAGTTAAGTATTTTAACCAGAAAACAAAAACATAACTCTTCCCTAGGAGACTTCAGACGCAACTTACATAAGCAAAATCTAACTATGTAGGTTGGAAATTGGCCAGGCAGTCAAAATCAACAATGCTGCTTTTATGAAGGCTGTTAAAACTGTATTAGTTTTCAAGAGGTTATTTATTCCATGTTTGAGGAAAGGCACTTGCACGAGTAAATTGGATCCTCAGTGCCAACTTTGGGTTTACAGCTTACACCTTTGTACCCAGTTCAGTATTGCAGGCCCTCTAGGATGTGGGTCCAAATTTGCCCCCAGGGAGAACTGAAATCTTATTTTTCCTTATCTTAGCCCAGAGGTTTAATTTGGGCTGTATTATTTATTCATAGAAACTTCTAGTACCTATTCACTGCTTAAATCTCAAAACATCACCTGTTCTTATATCTCCCATCCCACCCCTCCCCCCACTGCTGTCCTCTACTTGCTTCTGGGGTATCCAGTTTTTCTGTTTTGAACTTCTCTGTTACTAGATATAATGAGTTGAATTCTGTCCCCTCAAAATTATGTTGATGTTCTAACCCTTGGTACCTATGAATATAACTTTCTTTGCAAATAGGGTTTTTGCAGATGTCACCAGGTTAATATGAGGTCATACTCCATTGGGGTGGGCCCTAATCCAATATGACTTGGTGTCCTTATAAGAAGAGGAAAATTTGGACAGAGACACAAAGGCCATGTAAAGACAGAGGCAGAGATAGGAGTCATGCTGCCACAAGCCAAGGAAAGCCTGGGGCTACCAGAAGCTGGAAGAGGCAGGGAAGGACCCTCTCCAAGAGATTTCACAGGGAACATGGCCCTGCCAACACCCTGATTTCAGACTTCTAACCTCCAGAACTGTGAGACAAATTTCTGTTGTTTCAGTGGAACTTTGTTATGGCAGCCCTTAGAAACCAATACACTAGATTTATAACTCAACTATTTGAGTTCTCTCTCTCGTACACACACACAAGAGTATTGTGAGTTCTTAAAATATGTGAAATATTTCTAAGCATTTTATATGCTTAAGTTCAATTAATCCTCAAATAATCACAGAAGGTGGGTACAATTATTAACCATCATTTTCCAGATGGCGATTTGAGATGGCGATTTAAGCAAACTGCCCAAGCTGGTAAGCAGCAGAGCTGAAGTTCAGACACAGAGAGTCTCACTGTGGGGCCTGAGCTACGCAGGACGCCTCTTCATGCCAGCTGTCACACCTCTGCTACGTCGCTGTGACTTCTTGCCACCACAAGCATCTGAATCTCCATGGTGAACCATCTTCCACATGCAGATGCCAAGGTCGCAAACTCTTCCAGTCTGCCCTATCCTAGTAAGAGTTGGGTTATGTGCCCTGAGAGATGACACAAACATCCTTCTTAAAAAATTCAGGAAAAGGTGAGCCTGGGTTCATATCTATTACCTTGAAAAGGTCCTGGAAGTGTTTAGTTGACTGCAGACTCAACGTGTGTCATGTCTATGCTGAAACTCCTAAGGCAAAAGTTCACTCTGAACTCCGTATTTTTAAACACACAGCAACAAAATATAGAATATCCGAAGGGAATATGAGAAACATTTATTTTGGGCCTTGAAAACATGTTTTATAAGAAAAACAGGGGTAATTTGGTTCAGGAAACAAAATAGATGGCAACATGATAACAGTTCCCAAGTATTTGAGAGGCTTTTATGGATGAGACATCTGGTTTATTTTTTCTGTTTTTTTGGAGGGCGGAATAAAGGTGAATGAGTGAAAATTAAAAGGAAGCCTATTTGTCCAATTAAAAAAAAAAGATTCATTTCTAACAAGAAAAGCATTCAGAATGGAGTCACTGGTGTTGTTGTATGATGTGCTCACCCACCCTAGAAATATTTAAGCCAAGAGTGAAGCACCAAGTTGCTACTGTTAATTCATCATATCCCTGTGTCCTCCCTTTAATTTTCTTCTTTTTGATTAAGGATCCTCTTCACTTGGGGCAACTTACTCTGTGTAAACAGCTTGAACTCTGGTTTTTTTTAAGATGTTTTTGATGTGGATCATTTTTAAAGTCTTTATTGAATTTGTTACAATATTGCTTCTGTTTTCTGTTTTGGTTTCTTGGCTGCGAGGCATGCGGGATCTTAGCTCCCCGACTGGGAATCAAACCAGCACCCCCTGCATTGGAAGGCGAGGTCTTAACCACTGGACCGCCAGGGAAGTCCCTTGAACTCTGGTTTAAGTGGCAGCTACCATTAACCAACTATTAGTTTCCCAACCACTATAGGCCTTCCTCAACTTTGACAGGGTTGTGTCCTGATAAACCCATCATAAGTTGAAAATAACGTCAGCTGAAAATGCATTTAATACACCTAACCGGCCAAACATCAGAGTTTAGCCTCGCCCACCTTAAATGCACTCAGAACACTTACATCAGCTTACAGTTGGGCAAATTTTCTAACACAAAGCCTGTTGTGTAATAAAGTGTTGAGTATCTCATGTAATTTACTGAGTATGGTACTAGAAGTGAAAACACAGAATGGTTGTATGGGTACAGAATGATGGTTACTGGATCTGTTGTTTACGCTTGTGATCAGGTGGCTGATTAGGAGCCATGGTTCACTGCCGCTGTTGCAAATCAGGAGAAAAGTAGCATACATATTGGTAGCTCAGGAAAAGATCAAATTTCAAAATTGGAAGTATGGTTTCTACTAAATACGTATCACTTTCACACCATTGTCAAGTCAAAAAATCATCATTGTGAGTTGAGGACCGTCTGTACTAGTTTTCTAAGACATTGAGCTAGTCACCTCATCTGCAAAACCAAAAGAATAATATCTCACCTTGCAGGGCTGTCTGATGATTAAAAAGTATATTGCACTGTGATTGTCACTAAGATATTTCAATGACCTTAAGATATCACTGATTATAAGAAACACCAATTATTTTGTGTATTACTAAATCAAACAAAAAATGAAATATTTTCTTACGACTTAAAATCTTTGTTTTATACTTTATAAGAGAAATATTGATTAATATATTCCTAAATCCTCCTCCCATTCAGTTTGACTCATCAGAAGCATTTTTCACATCAGAGTCATCGATGTTTTTTCACCAAATATCATCATGTATGTTATCAAAAGTGGCTGCATTCATAATGCAGTGTTTTTAAAGGAGTGCTATAACCAGGATTTGTTGCTGGACTGTCTTGATGGGTGTATGATAGGCAATCTTCTGCTCCTGTGTTGGTAAGAAAATTTCATGGGCTTCAGCAGACTGCGGTAAGTTTTATTTCTCAGGTCCCATAAAGCATATGGTTTTGGCTTTGTGTGAAAACAGGAAATTGCAAACGGTCTTCCAATAGTGAATATTTTCATCTCTAATTATTGGACCTCATTGTCCTGTTTCTGTGCCTTTCTACATGATAACATTTAGTTTCAATGTCAAGTAATATTTTTGAAGACGGTTTGTAAATAGCGATTAAACTCAACACATGCAGTTCCAACAATGCACCTAACTCAGAGGCAACAATATGAACAGCTTCGACCAAGCCCATACCTGAGCAGGCAATGACAACTATAACATGACTATTGTTTGACTAGTGATTGAGAGACCCAGGCAAATTTCAGAGAGGTTAGAATATGAAAAGAGTTCATTTTCGAATTGGTGAAATATGGTATTGTTTGATTACTCTACTGTAGTTTTCCTCAATTGTAAGTTAAGTGTCTGTCTTAATATGTACCCCTATATCTACATAAAAGAAGGACTCAATAAATGTTTGCTTAATGGAGTAGAGGCTGGCAGGCATATTACACAGGGGATTTTCTAGTATTATCCAGAGGACAGGACTGCTAACTTACTTTTTGAACCTATGATTCTTTCATCCCAAAGCAATTAAAAAGGCAAGATACGGAGAGGAATGGGGATGTGACTATCAGGCCTTGAAATGCAAATAAAAGAACACATGAAATAAGGACTCACAAAGCTGTTTGTCCCTGAGGCTGAGGAATGGTTTGTAGTTCCCAGGCATCCTGGCCAGCTGCTGTGAGACACACAGAGACGTGTCTGCACTCTCCCAGGTATGTCATCTCCACAGCTCTCTGTGGACCAGCCACCTCAATGCCAATGCCACACTCCTCTTCCCAGTGAACCAAACCAAAGGCTAGGTCTCCCCAGAGCAGGGGTAGGCTGAAGCCCCAGGGAAGAGCTGAGTCACCACTGTCTCTGGTTGAGGTGCCTGCCTGTGCGCTATTTTTTCTTTTCATCGTTGCTGATCTTTTTCTTTTTGGAGGCTCATCATCCCACATTAGTTTTAATTAGTTGATGCAGTGCCACCCCCCTCTCCCTATTTCTTCTCCTGATCTAAATATGTCATGAGAACGAGAGCAATTTACTACTCTCCATGGGCTGAGAGCAGGCATGGATAAATTTGGGAAGCTCATTATAACTCACAGCTGTCAGTCCTCGAAGAAAAAGAAAAAACAACCTCCCACAAAACAAAACAAAAAACTCAAAACCAGCAAGGACTTTGTCTCCATTATTCTGTGTTATATAAAACAGATTGTTAGTAAGTGAGCAATTATATTTCCACTTCTGTAAAGTTGAGATCTTACTAATCTTCTTACAGCATTGCTTTCACCATGTCACACCTCTGGGCAGAAATAATCAATGGTTGCCTTTTGCCTAAATGACAAAATACAAATTTCCTATCATGGCACCGCCATATCCTTTCTTCTCAATACAATTTGGTTCTATCTCTCCTCTCCAGCCTCGCCTCTAGTAAATCCCTTTGAGAAGAAGTTGGCATTGTAGTCAAGTGTGTGAGCTTTAGCACTGATTAGACCTGATTGGAATCTTATCTTTACTGCCATTACATGCATAACTTTGAGACAAGTAACTAAACCCCAATGGACTTCAGAGTTCTCTTCTCTCAAATGGGGATGAGACATCTACTCATTGGCTTATTGCATGATACTATGTTTAATCACCATGCACACTATCTGACATACAGTTAATGTATATAAATGGTAACTATTACTATAACAAAAGCATTCCACTCTGCACTCTCACTTGTCTTGAATCTTATCAGGCTTGCTCTTTCTACTACTCATTCTGTACTTGTAATAAACACATGTATCTACATATAGTTACACATAAGGTTACATATATACAACTTTATCCATAGTTATAAGGTTATATATCTATAAGGTTACGTATTTAATCTTATATGGATAATAATTTCATATTATCATATGACATAAAATGGAAATAAAATGAAATTATATGAATGATAGGAAAATGATATGAAATAATATATATATATATGAAATAATATGAAAATCTGACATATGAAAAACATTTTCAAAGAAAACTTTCACAGTAAGCTAAGTAGTTTATGAAAGTGGAAAGTAAGTCTTAGGTTTAGATGATTTGTTAAAGGTGATCTGGCTGGCTAGTGACTGGGTCAGGTCCAGGAATCTTAATTCCTAGTACAGTAGTGTTCACACATCCCAAATTTGATGAGGCAACTAGAGGACAAAGACAGCCTGTTTGAGTTCTCTACAGTGGGAGCCCAATAATATTTTACTTGACCCCTACAGAGAACATGGCAAATGTATAAACCGTGCTTGAGGTATGAACCAAAAAGAAGTGAACCTGAATAGAGTCCTGATGTTTTTACAAAGTGGAATGGATTTTCACCCATAGAAGATTTTGGGTTTTTTGTTTGTTTTTGTCCTGTAACTACTGAACAAATAAAATAAAGGGCTTTGAGAAACTTCTTCTTTCTACTGGATGTGAGTTTAAATTTGTTCCAACTCCTACTACTAGAAAATTATGCTAACATAAATAGGACAATACAATTAATTCTGTAGTCTTTAAAATTTCATTTTCTCTTACAGTATTTTTAAGCTTTCTGGCAAAATGACATTACTATATAATTCTAGGGATTTTTTTTCACAAATTAATGTTTTTTGTGTTGATTTTCCAATGAATTTTGTATAGCACGTTCATATTTTATTAACATAGTTTTCTGTCTAGAAAAGAAAGAGTAGAGTATGAATTCCCCACTCCAAGCTATTCATTTATTTATTTACATAACAGTTTTTTAAAAGGGAATTGATAATTATTCAATCTTCATTCTATCTCAGTTTGCTGAAAGAGAGTACAGATAAAAAGGTTCATTTATCTTCAGTAAGGTAGAACTCTGTGCTATATTTCTTCTTTGCAATTTCCTTTTCAAATTAACTTAGATTTTAATGTATATCCATGCTGAGTTCTGAGTGCAGAATTCAGCACTAATGACTTGATAATACTCTCATTTGCAAAATACTACCCTTTCAAGCCACAGAGCTCAGCAGACAAATACATGCCCCACGCAGATACCTGGTCATGTTAATGACAGGTACTTGCTGGCAGCTACAGCAGGTCTCCTCAGTGGTACTTAGAACATTAATCACATACTATTAGACACTGAGAACACTTTCTTTTTCCCTCTTCTTCCCCTTTTCAGCATTATCTTCTCTGGATAAGATGCTATGTGATTTAGAATAACATGAAAAAACATGTGCTCTAATTTGTACTTTTATTTGGGAAGAAAAAAAATTCAAGGTGCCTTTCCTATTAAAGTCAGTTTGAGTAAAAGTCAGATGTATCTGTGACCAGCACATAAACACTGTACTACGGACAAAAAAAAGAAACTGCCGTAATTATTACAAGGTAGTTTGCGGTTCCCAGAGTCTCCCAGTTAAGTGTGCAGAGCACTGGAGCTATGAGTCTGGTTCTCTCTCTATCCACAGACACATTTTGTAAAACATATGATTAAATTTATCAGAAACAATATTATCTGTTTCTAGACGTCTACTTCCATGAAGGAAATAAAAGTGCATAGACAGGGGCTTCCCTGGTGGTGTAGTGGTTGAGAGTCCGCCTGCCGATGCAGGGGACAC
>NW_006790551.1:4360105-4373878 GCF_000442215.2 Lipotes vexillifer
GCCGGCGCGCCCGGGGCCTGTGCCCCGCAAAGGGGAGAGGCCACAACAGTGAGAGGCCCGCATAACGCAAAAAAAAAAAAAAAAAAGAAGTGCATAGACAGGGATTTGACCTTAAACTGTTTATGTTTGAGACACCATCCCCTAGTAGAACATTTTCATAGAATAGCCAGCAATTTTGATTAGTTGTTCATGATTCAGAAAAGAGGTTACAACATAATGGGGTCAGAAATAACATCTCAAGATGTCTTAAGATCAATATTTTACTTCTCTCCTCAAAACCCTGTGACATCCTATTTGAACTGAGTAAAAGCCAAGGCCCTAAATGTGCTGGTCTCCCAGCCTCCAGAACTGTGAGAAATAAATTTCTGTTGGATAAGTCACTCAGTTTTTGATATTCTGTTATAGCATCCCAAATAGACTAAGACAAAAACCAAGAAGACGGGATAGTGTTAGTGGAAGTTGAGGAGAGAAGGACTCAAGAATGCCTGCTGGGCTTGACAGGAAGTAACTGGTGCTTTCTGTCCATAGAAAAGGAGTAGAGTGGCTGGGACAAGGACATTCCTGTTAATGTGAATTGAGAGTGATTGGGGCAGAGGAAGGGAAGGCACTCAGGGTAGACCACCCTTTCAGGTAGCTTGGCTGAGAAGAAAAGCATGTCAGTAGCATGAGAGGATTACAGAGTCAAGGAAAAACTGCACCAGGGAAGAGATTCAAGTGTTTCTAGGTAAAGGGAAAGAAACCAGTAGAAAAGAAGTCAGAAACGTATGAGACAGAGTAAATAATTGATGACAGAGCATGATCCTTGAGAAATTAGGCCTGGAGGATGGTACAGAAACCTCCTTAAGGAGTGGCTGGGAAAGAGGTGACCAGAGGCAAGGTATCAGTAAACAAGATCAAGGCATTGGAAGACTCAAGTCACTGGCAGATTCAGTTTCCTGTGAGGGATAAATCTGATGGGCTTCTCCCATCTTCTTGCTGTGTCCTCACACAGCAGTAGGAGCAAGTGAGTTCTCTGACATCTCTTTTATAAGGGCGCTAATCCCATTCATGAGGCCCCCACCCTCCCAATGGCCCCACCTCCAAATACCATCACATTGGGGATTAGGTTTCAACATACGAAATTTACAGGGGAACCCAAACATTCAGTCTATAGTAGTTCTCCACAAACTTTTCTGACTATAACTTCTCAATCTTCTCTGTGGCCCTTCTTCCTTTGATTGTTCCTTAAACGCAGGCATTATCCCCAGGTTTGTCATTACCCCTCTACTAGCATCCACTTTTCATGCCTATATAATGATAACTCCAGAGTAGCACCTCTAATCCAGATCTCTCAGCTGAACTCTCGAGAAATGTATACACAGCAGTTAACTGGGTGACTCTGCTTAGGCATTACATAAGACACTCACATTCAACCTGTCTAAAATGAATCTGCTGGCTTCTCACAGAAATCTGTCCTACAGAGATATTCAGTCTTGGATGGTGGCATCACCATCTATCCAGTCACATAAACCAGAAGGCTGAAAATCATCCCAGATTTCTCTTTCTACCCATCACTTCCTTCTTGACACCAAGTCTTAAATATTTAATTAAATCCCATCCTTTCTACCACTACTGCTGCTGTCTCTGTCTTGACTCAGTTCCTTGTCTGGACCATCATAATGACATTTCAGTTGGTCTTTCTGCCTTCAGCTTTTCTCCCTCTAATGCTACCTTCAGAGCGATGTCCTAGTAAATAAAACATAATAGTAACCACATACAAGCAAGCCTTTTCCTTACTAAACACGCTTTGAGTGTCTGTACATAATGAAGCTTGAACTACTTACTCTTAGTGTATGAGACGTCCCCCTGTCAAATTCTTCAATCTCTCTTGGCACGTGCCTTCAGCCCTAATAGTTTTCCAAACATACCCAGGTAAAACATCCCTCTGCTCCTTGGACCACATTATTCCTATGTCTAGAATGCCCTCTCTACACCTAGGTGTCGGATATGCTATTTGTCTTTTAAAACATAGATCGGAAGTTACTGCCTCTTGACCTGTACCCAGAGAGTCACTCACTATGCAGCCTCTATCCTTTGCAAATAGCTTTTAGCTTACACTTATCATATGTTTCATAATAGATTTATTTCAGTATCTGTAACATCTAGTAGACTATGACATTATTTAGGGCAGAGGCTACATGTTTATCAATTCTGTGCCTGTAGATCCTAGAAATGTAAATGCTCAATAAATATTTCCCAACTAAACAGAAGAATGAATAGTCTATTTAGTCCACTTTCATCTACTTCTAGATATTCCTTGAGGTTTACTATCCATGCTTAAGGAAACCTCTTTCATGGTATTTCCCATGTCATATTTCTCTGAACAATGGGAATGCTGTGCAAGGTTCTGTGCTGTAGGCAGGGTTTTCCAAAATTATTTGATCACCAACCAAAGTTAGAGATTTTACAACATAATACATTATAAATATACATATGTACAAATAAACAACACTTTTATAGATACTTTCCCTTATTTAGCATGATAAACTCTGATATGTTCTTTCTTATTCTACTTTTTTGCATTAAATTTTAAAAATACTGGATCGATAACAATAAACTACTTTCATGTCTCAGGGATTGTGATACACATTTTGAAAAACACTGCTGTATATGTAGTGTTTTAGAAAAAAAATTCTTACCTTAAGGAATTTACATTTCTGAATTAGTTAAGTATTTCTCTTACCTTGACTATGAATTTAACAATAAATGTTATTGGAAAACATGTATCATTTATCCATACTTTAGAACTGTCTATGTAAATATGTGGAAAAATTATAAAATATTTAAAAAGAAATATCATGCTACTTCTTTGAAGTTCAAACATTGTTGCAAACTATAAACAATATGTGAAGGTCCTGGATTTAATGACTACATAAAAGCACTTTGTTCACAAGTTATTGTGTTAAATATGCCAATCAACTCCCTTTGAACTATTTCACATTTTATTTAGTTTAATAAACCTTTTATTCACAGACATTTTCAAAGTAAACTTCAGTGTGGTCCAGATCTAAGTATCAAGAATCTAAATTTAGGAGAATTCAAATTTATCAAGTTTTTCTTCATTCATGTTTAAAGCTGGAATATTCTCACCTACCTATATCTATTTTTTGTGTTTTTAGGTGCTGCCACTCTACAAAGTTCCTAAGGGCATAAAATCCATCTTCTGTGATTTATCCAAAATCACCACGAACAGTAACTGAAATTGGGTAGGAACACTGAAGTGCAGCTACCCTTTACGACATGTCTCTGCACATCAGGCAAAATGCTAGGTGATTTATGTCATTCATAATTCTCACAACATCCTGAAGGTCAGTGTTATCCTCTGTTTACAAAGGATGACCTAAGTAACGTGATTCCAAACATACAGTTAGGAAGTATAGGAATCAGTGTCAAAATCAGAGGAAGAACCACACTTTATTATATATTTACTATCTGCCAGGCACTGTGCTCTTCATTTAGTATCTCATTTAATTTGGACAACATCCTTCTGAGGAAAAGGTACTATTTTTATGCCCACTTTTCAGATTAGGAGACAAAGCAGAGAAAGGTTAAATAACTGGTTCAGGGCACACAGTTACCAAGCGGCAGAGTTGAGATTGAACCCAGATTTCTCCCAAAGTTGAGGCTATTCCCATGGGATTCTCTGCTGTTAAATAAATGCAGTGAAGAGTCAAAAACTGATAAGGTGCTGGATGCTGGATTTAGAATTTAGGGTTTTTCTTTTGTGGCCAATAATTTCCCATTTCCTCAGTTCTTCTTTAGAGCATGCAACTAAATTCTGGCTTAATTTACTTTACACTCTGTAAAAATGTCACTGTATTATTATAATTTAAAATGAATTTAAAGAATACGAGCATTTTTCAAAGATGCCACGAGTGAGAGCTTGCTGGCATGCTGCAGTGTACGATCAAAGAATTCAGAAGGATGCCTTTTATCTGAGAATATCAAAGGCCACTGACTAAAAAAAGACACAGAGTTCCTATTACACTGAGAAGAAAAAGCTGAGTCCATTGAAATATAATACAGGAATGTTGGCATGCAGGTAATTCACAGATATTATTACCTTTGCTACTTGAAATTGGACCAATCTGGATTCTTTCCAAGAGCTATTCTTCTTGTAATACACTCAATTCATTTGTTACAATGGCCACCTTTTTTCTTTCAGTACTCTCCCACACTTCATCGGTACCCTACATTAACACACACACACATACACACACACACATACACACACACAGAAATGTACAGGTTCAAATCACACATCCATATATTATGCTGTTTTTCCACTGTGATTAATAACAGTCGATGCCATTAAATAGCTAGTATTTACCAGTTTAAAAACTACAAGATTAAAATTAACTGAATTATCTTTCCAAGTTGTGACAGGTCTCTGGTCATTGTGAGGGCAGGTGGATATTTTCAAAATGTAGTTGTTTAAGTAACTTGGTGTCTTCTACTAAGGTCCATGTTTCAGCCTGAAATAGACACAGTCAAGTACTGGTTTTGGGCATATTGCAGACAACAACAATCCCTTCTTAAAATGTTCATCTCAACTCCTTCATCCAAAATATAAATGAAAGAACAACCTTTTTCCCTAGGATACATCGAAGGCAGTATCATTACTGAGTTAAATCTCATCATGATATCAAAAAAACAGGCCTTACAGAATTTTTAAAAAGTAGCTGGAAAAAAAATTCTCCTTGAGCTAGATGTGACATAAAAATAGGGGCTAGGAAGAATGAATACAATCTCTGAATAATCTGACTCCTCAAATTAAATGCATAGTTTTTAATAACTATATCAAGGTAAGTATTCCCATGTACAATCTGACTTAGTTGGCATGGGTTTCCATAACAAATACCATAGAATGGGTGGCTTAAACAATAGAGATTTACTTTTCACAGCTCTGGTGGCTGGAAGTCTAAGATCACAGTACCAGCTAATTTGGTACCTGTCTCTTCTTATAAGGCCACTAATCTCATCACAAGGGCCTCATCCTCATGACCTCATCTAACCCTAATGATCTCCTAAAGGCACCATCTCCAAATACCATCATGATGGGTGGTAGGGCTTCAACTTATGATTCGGGGAAAGAGGGGATGGGATATAAACATTCATTCCACAACACAATTTGTAACACTTTATTGTTCCTCAGTATGATATTTTTTTCATGTACCATTATTTCTAAATATTTAACTCAGTTGCCCTGGTTAGGCTATCTATGAATTTATTAAATGTCTTGACTGTGAAAGCTAATTTCTCTTTCTAAACACAGGAATTTCTGATATCCTGGAAAGAAACATTACCATAATTTATTTTTTATACTTACAAATAATGGATTTCTCAGAGATATTAATCTCTTGATATCCTGTTCATATGGCAGAATTACTAATTTAGTTTTGCTGACTGAATTCTCAATCAAATTAGCATACACATTTTAAAGGTAACATGTAAGCTGTTTGGATTTTGATAGCACTTTATATGGACCCAAGAAGCCTGGTGCCTGGGTCTGTCCTCTATCTCACATGGTTAGAGCATCATTAGACCCATGAAAGGATGAGGAGAATAAGCCTCTATGACAGGTCAGGGTGGAAGGTTCTCCCACAGGTGTCACCGTGACTATTTAAACTTTGTATATTTAATTGTTAAAAGGAGTAAAGTTGGTGACTCTCTCAGTATATACAATTCCAAATTAGAAAAAAAAAATTTTTAAGCATAACAGAGTCAGACTTAAAAAGAGAGACCTATCATAGCAATGGTTCTAATTTTGTTTTACTAATTCACAGCATTACAGAATAAAGATAAATTTCTAAAATGTGTCTCTTGTTAAGGTTTCCTATTATATTTTTAAAAGCGATGGAAAAGTGGATTTTCAGAAATTGGCACTTTAAAAACTATTTCTATTCAGAATGCTGCAATTTTATATCTTTGAAACCATGAGCACATATTAGATAAATTATTAAATTCTAAACAAGTTATTTAAGGCAAAAAAAATAGATAAAACTGAATTAGAAGTAACTGTAACATTTTTTTCGAGCACTTAGTACGTGTAACACATGATCTTTCTTTACATGCATTACATCATACCCTCACAGCAAAGAGCAGTAACTAGACAAAGGTACATACCATAGTGGTTTAACCAAAGGACTTTGGCTTCACACATTTTCTTACATTATTCACCTGTTTTATTTATTTTTTTAGTTTTTAAAGATCTTTACCTAAAGAAGCTAGCAAACTGCATTTTTATTTCTTTATCTTAGTTTCTTAATAAATAACTTGGTTGATCTTGTTTGCTTTGTTTTGTTTTATCCGTCATGTTCCTGGATCTTTTTTTTGTTTTTTTCATTTTTATTGGATATAGTTGATTTACAATGTTGCATTAGTTTCTGCTGTACAGCAAAGTGAATCAATTATACATATACGTATATCCACTCTTTTTTAGATTCTTTTCCCATATAGGTCATTACAGAGAATTGAGAAACGTTCCCTGTGCTATATAGTAGGTCCTTATCAGTTACCTGTTTTATATAGAGTAGTGTGTATATGTCAATCCAAATCTCCCAATTTATCCCCCCCACCGCTGCTTCCCCAAGTACCGTAAGTTTGTTTTCTATATCTGTGACTCTATTTCTGTTTTGTAAATAAGTTTATTTGTACCATTTTTTAAATTCCACATACAAGCGATATTATATCACCTGTTTTAGAAAACACTGCTTTTCAATGTATTACCATTGTACCCAGGTTACAAACAAACCAAGCACTAGTCAGAAAACAAGAAAAGGAATTGGTTTCATCCTGTACCCTGTATAACTAAAAGACTAACATTTGAAATCATACGTTAATTCAACCCCAGGGAAAGGAGAAAGTCAAACATTAACCAAAATGAAAGATTTCTGCTAAAAGTTGTAAGTTCAGTATAAGAACCAAAACAACAGCAATGTTCCTTTGTCTTGCCTTTACTTGTGTTTCTCACACTGTCTATCAGGCATTAAAAATCCAAACAATCATGTGCTCCTTTGCACCTCAAATGACATGATTTTTCTCTAACCAATAGTTAAGAATTGAGCAGAGAAATCCAATCCTAATATTTTTATTCCTCAAACATTTATCAGACACTGATAAATTATCAGACACAGTTGCAACATTATAATTTAAACTTTAAGTGGTTGATGATGGCAGGATCAGAAATACACCTAAGATTTCAGCTATCTCGTTAGATCATTATCTAACAATGGCTAGGTTACTGAGTTTGCAACCTGCAAAACCCCGTAGTAAGGTCTTTATGTAGATTACCTCATTTAAACGTCACAATAATCATACTGCCCACATACAACTCTTACTCCATTTCAGAAGTGAGTGAACTAAGGCTAGAAGAGATAGCGCAACAGTTCCAAAGTCACAGGGCATCTCATGGTGGAGCCAGGACTTGAAATCAGGCCTTCTGATTCCAGAGTCTGTGTTCTTGACCTCTAGTCTATACTATTCATATCCATTTTGGGGGTAGAGTGATAATGCACATACTTTCACCATAACCTCACTGAACAAAGACTAGAATAGTAGGAACAAGATCATCCGAACTTGACAGGAAGTAAAAAGATTCAGAATAGGCCCACAGTTATTAAAAATCCGGAAGTCAAAGTATACTTGGCAGCCTATTCTAGAGGTTAATGAGTTCTTTCTTCAGTCTGACTGTCTGGATATATGTCTAAATTCTGTGCTTATACATTTGATAGCTCTTGAGTTTTCTCTGTGCTTCAAAATTTCGGGAGTTCTAGGCAGCATTTGAGAGCTCAACATGGAGACAGAACACATAGGTTGAAGGGTGGTTTTGCTATTTACTAACTTAATCCCTCTTTCATGCTTCCTTTTCACTAAATGAAGTTAACTCCTACCCTGCTTGCCTCATTGAGTTATTGAGAGAACATATATTAAATTGCTTTAAGAATATAGTTCTCTATGTAACTATTATTATCGCTATTAGAATATAATGCTATAAACTGACAGAGTAGTTGAGATCTATCATTTTTTCCCTTAACTCACGAGAACCAAAGTAGTTTTACTTAAGTTAACGTGTTGTTAAATAAAGCGTTATGTATGATATACAGTACAGAATCATTAACAAAGCAGAAAAGAACCAAAGTACAGAAAATCTAGATAGTTATCGTAAACTGTGAGTAAATGTAGATAAATAAGCCAATTTAATATTATCAGAGCTCTGGAAAAAAATTCAAAAAGAGATTGTTTAAAGAGAAAAACATAAAAATATTAAGGAAACATATGAGTGTAATCTCTTCAGTGAGAAAAGTTTCAGAAGTTAAATAAGAATTTCTGCTGGAAGTAAACTTCAATTTTCCTCTTACCCTGGCTCCCCATCTAATTTGTTAAGTTATCCTGTTGATTCTTTCTCCACCTTTCCACTCACATCACTTCTTCTTTCCATTTCCACTGCCATTGCCTGGTCATTATTTTTTGTCAGGATTAATCCATCAACCTCTTAAGCGGTCTCAATTCCAGATTTCCCTTCTCTTCATGTATTCTACTTAATGCTACAAGGGTTGCCGTTATAAAGCAAGGACTTGACACCATCCCTGTATCCATCAGGACAGGAGAGACAGTGGTGGTGCAGTAATAAACTACTCTCAGATCTCTGTATTAAGTTTAAAACAACAAAGGTTTATATGCTTTGCTTAAAGTATACATCCATCTCTGGTCAGCAGGAGGCTCTACTCATAGGGAGCAATTCTATCTCAAACATACCAAAGGAAAGAGAGAGAGCTGGAAAAAGACTTCTCTTGGTCATTAAATGCTGCATCAATTCTACTACCAACACTATTCTTATAAGCAGCTACATGACCCCATCAAACTAGAAAGAACAGAAAAGGGGGTTGTAAAAAGTGCAACTCTACTAAGTGCCTGGAAGGGAAGACATTTTTGGTGGTCACTGTTATTGATTACTAGAGTCTCTCTTAAGTTAAAAAAAAATCTTTAGTGGTAGCTCCCTATGACCTACGAAATAAAGTCCAATTCATTAAAATCAGGCTTGCCATTACCACCCCCAAGACCCAACTCCAAACATACTCTGTCCAGTCCCACTGGTTGGTCCCCTTCCCTGGATACAATCACACAGTGGTTTGCTTCAGAGGCTCTGATCTACCTGGAATCTTCTGTCTCCCATGACTTGTGTATTGAAATGGTATTCAACCTTCAACTACCAATTTCTCTATGGAGCATTCTCTGAGTCTACAAATTCACATTAATCACTTCCTCAGTCTCATAATACTTTTTTTTTTTTCATTTAATTTTTGGCATCTATCACAGCCTATAGCATTTTATTTAGGGAAACATTAGTTAGGTTCCCTGGAATCCCAGTCCTTAGGGAGAGTCACTATGCCTTTTTCATTTGTATATCTTCCAAGCTTAGCCTACTATGCTGTACACCATGTGCAGTCAACAAAAGATTTTTTTTTAAGTTCTACAAAGTTTACAATGATTATAACTAACTGCAATACCACAAAATTAAATTCATAAGATTTTAGAACAGCGTGACTTTATTTTTAACATTGGATGTTAACATTAGTACCTTTCCATAAAGGGCTACTTCAGTGCTGGCCCATCCGCAGTGACGATGGACCTTTGGTTAGAATTTGAATATAAAGGTTGAACAATACTGTTTGACCAAATATTGATTTATTTAAGCTTTATCTTGAGGAAGTTCAATAAATTCATTTCTACATAGAAATGTTTACTCTCATTTTTCTATACCAAGGAAGATGAGATATAGATTATTCCCAAACTTTAGCTGAGCTAAAGTGTTCTACTTTTCTACATATATTCAAATATTCTGGAATTCAGGAAATACAATGTAGCGAAACCTCATTACTTCAGTGAAACCAGAAGAATGGAGTATATTTGAACTGCTGAAAATGTGAACCTTAAATATATTTTCCAAATACTTCTAGAAGGCAGGGGTAGTATATTTCTTTTAAATACTCAAAACTTAATATTGCATTTTTAAAATTTATTCATTCATTGTTCCATTCAATAAGCATCAATTGGACAGAGCAAGGATTAAACAGATATAAAAATGCAAGTAAATACTTGGAAAATACATATAGTATTTTGATCTAGAATGAGATATATTAGTGGAGGTCTTTACAGGGCTTTATAAGAAACAGATAAGAATAATTGAGAATTACCAGCACAACTGTTTAGAAGTAAATAACATCATGAAAACACTTTTCTTTTCATGAGCTATCTTTAAAAATTGCTAGTTCAGACTGTCTAAGTGATCACATTCTAACGCAGTAGGTGCTTTAATGAAGATATTTCACTTTATAAGATCACAGTGTTATAAAGCTATCTATTTATAATTTAAAGTAAGAAAGCAGGTAGTTAATCCAGATTATGTAACAGAAAATAAATTAAAATGCATCGACTTTCGTTTGTAAAACAGGTTTCTCTAGCACGTAGTAAGTATGTGCATACTTTTTTCTCTTTATCAATCAGTCAGTAGATATTTAAGTGACCATGGCACAGTGTTACACATTGTGGAGGGAGACCAAAAGAGATGAATACAGTCTTTTCCTTGCAAGAAATAAACAAGTTTAGACGGGAACACAGATTATAGGCCACAGAATGTTTGATGCAAAGTGCATTATTCTTACCAAAAGGAAGAGTGTGAAGACAGAAGACTGCATGTTTCTGTGGATAAGAGATCATTTCCCACTGGAGTGACATTTAAGTTGAGATCTAAAGAAGTCCTCCGGGCATGTGGGGCTGTAAGGAATTTGGATTCTATCCAAAGGGTGAAGGGAAGCTACTGAAGGGATTCCTGTAGGAGCAGGGGACTGACATGTGTGTGCAGAACTCTGTGGGTGGGTCTGAATGAGGCAGGCACCACAGGAAAGAAAGAATTCAGGCTTCTTCTCAACCTGGAATCTAAACAAAGCATGATTATCATACCAAACAAAGGAGCATCCCCTCTTAAGTTCAACTGTGAGCAAGAAATAGAATACATACTATGTTCCTTTCTTTCTTTCAATAACATTCATTTCAACAGTGCACATACAGCAAAAGATTTCTGAAGATTTCATACATTAGTGGCAGAATAGAATTGTATCTTGGGCACATGGAATAGAAAATTCTAGCCATCACCCCCCATTTGTTTGTTTCGCTGCTAAAAGATCTCTTGCACAAAGAGTCAGGTCAACAGAGAGGTCAAAACATCAAGAGAGAGAGATCCTGTCAGAGCTTAATTAGGGGTTCCAATTAGAAAACCAAAGTAAGGATCCTATTAGCACTCAACTAGGCATTCTCCTTGACCTGGAAGAACAAGCAGCACCCACATCTAATCTAGCTAACAAAAAGGAATTTTTATCTTTATGATGACCTTCCTTTGATGGGCTCAAGTCAACAAAGACAAGCAGCGTGAGAATCATACTCTCAGAAGCACAGGGAAGAGAACCACTGTGTGCTCAGGAACACTTCCTGCAATTCTCCAAGTTACCACCACAACTCAATTTTTTTTTAATACCGGAACAGTTTGGACAATGCACGGCCTTGTCTGCTGCTCTTCGATACAAATTATTAAATAAAGCCCATGGTTACTTTTAAGAAAAAAAATTTTCAGGTCATAAAAAAGGAAAATTTCTACCTTAAAATGGAATTAACTCAATTTTTTATAAAGTACCATATTTACTTGTGTATTTCACCTGTATCATGAATGCTGCTTGCCTGCCTTCCAGTTTGGAAGAAATAGTTCTTTCCTCCTCTCCAAATTATTTTGTGGCCAGAGTGCTTTATAAAGTGTAAATGGCCCTTTCCTACTAGTTAGTAAGGAAAAGGTCACACTGTTGAAACAGTGTTTGCAGTTCTGTACAAACTTCAGAGACCCTAGCAATGAGTAACCTTAAAAGAAAAATTTCAGTTCAAAGTAACATACCAAGTAACATAATTCTGAGCAGAAAACTTATAAACAGGATCAAAAACTTAAATCAGCCCAACAGTCAAGCAGCATATGGCCTATAATGCACAGGAATTTGGAAATGGTTCTTTTCCCAGGCTGATGAAATGGTGGGAAAAATAGTCTAAAGCTATGCTATGGGACAATAAAAATATTTTCTATACATCTAAAAATCATACGGCCTAGTAGTAACACTGAAACTCCAACACCTTATCACAGAAATACGGAGGGACTAGATTTTAGAAATCACTGGTTAAGGCCTGTCCCAGAGTTACCTGATCATCATGACGCCAACTCTGGTTTTCCTCACCTCAGTAAGAGATTCTCCAATCGCTCCAGTGCTTCCATTTTATAATTCTTAAATATGCATTACATTTGTTCCACTTGGCATTGAGTTTAGCAAACATAAATCTGATTCAGAAAGTTTTGATTCCCAGAAGAAGTATTTTAAGATTTAATTTGAGTTGCTATGTTAAAACACACACAAAAAAACCCATCTCCCTCACCTCAAGGCAGAGAAGTAACTCTCATTCTTTTCCTCTGAACGTCCAATACCTAGTATAGCGCTTGTCACCAGGTATATGCTCAATAAGTAATGAATGGAACAAATAATAAAAGAGTGAATGAATGAGTGAGCAGATTCACACATGTAGAGCACCTTCACTGGGCCCTATGCTTTTGCTCGAAGAGCTCAGGTAGGCACTTCTTTCTGTGTCTTAGGCCTCAGATTGGCTTTAAGCAAGAGAAAAGGTCCTTCCCACTCCTGCTGCCTCACCTACTCTTCTTTCTTATGGGAGAGAAAGGTATTCCGAGATCAGAGAGGTAGCAAAGGATCAGGGAGTGGATAGCCTTTATACTGAAATCTTTGTTCGGCCAGGAGAGATAGTTTCTTTCTCCTGGGAAGAGATCCATTTGGCCCCAGGCTTCTAAGAGAAGGGATAATTACATGACTAATATAAGGAATCCTTAAGCTTAAATGATTCCTTTGTTGTAAGTTCCCACTTTGGGAAACACAGAACTACTTTCAGTGCACTAAATGCCTCATTATTACTTAAAGGTATATTAGATGAATTTTTATTTTATCTTGAAATAGATTTCGTTCTCAAAGCAGGAAATATCTTTTCACTCAAAATTAAGTGTGGTGAAGTAAATGCTGAATGAAAAAATATCAAATTCATCAGACAATAACTATAACAATATTAATACTACTACTAATACTCATGGCAGCAGCTAATATCTACTGAGCTCTTATCATGTGCTGTGCTCTATTCTTATCCTCACAACTACCCTATGAGGTAGACAGGTACCATTATCATACTCATTCAGAGGTACGGAAACTAGGCCCCAAATTAAACAGCTAGGAGTCAGAATGAGGTTTTACACTCAGACAATCTGTTTCCAGTACCTGTTCTAAGCTTCAGCTGTGGCTTTTCATATGAATATATGAAGCCTGCTTTACTAAAGCAAGAAGAATTACCAAAGATAAGCAATTATGGAATGGTTCCAATGACGGAATTATTGAGTGGTTCTTTTCAGTGTGTGGTCAACCCTCAGTCCTAATTCAATTAACTTTTTGTATCAATAAACATTAATAATTGAAGTAATGACATTCTCTTACATCACAGACTTCTCCCACATTTCAACGAGTGTGGCCTTTTCTACCACGTGGGTCCCAAGATGGCCTGAACACAGATGTGGCAGAAATTAAAGAGAGGTAATCAGACTTGAAAGCTATTCATTTTTTTTTTTTTTTTTTTTGGTACGCGGGCCTC
>NW_006790551.1:4373995-4396143 GCF_000442215.2 Lipotes vexillifer
GCGGGCCTCTCACTGCTGTGGCCTCTCCCGTTGCGGAGCACAGGCTCCAGACGCGCAGGCTCAGCGGCCATGGCTCACGGGCCCAGCCGCTCCGCTCCGCGGCATGTGGGATCTTCCTGGACCGGGGCATGAATCCGTGTCCCCTGCATCAGCAGGCGGACTCTCAACCACTGCGCCACCAGGGAAGCCCGAAAGCTATTCTTAAAGAAAATTCAGAAAAAGGCAGAGATAGGAAAATATTTTTCCAGCAACAAAATAAATCAAATCGATTTGGCTAGATTTGCAGGTTTGTGAAGGAAAATCAGAGATAAGTGGGTATGGGCCAAACTATGGGAGGCCTGAAACCAGCTTCTCTATTAAGGCCTTTGCATTGATTTCTAAAACTAATATTAGGTGAGTCATTTCAGGTTTTTAAACAGGAAATGAGGAATGCAAAACGGTATTTTAGAAAAATTTATCTAGCAGATTACAAAAAAAAAAAAGAATTGGAAGAGAAAGAGACAAACTGCAGGCAACATACGCAGGAAAACACCATAGCCCCTTAGCAATCAGAGATTGAACATTCATAATTTCAGCTTGTTCCAAATGATCTCCAAATGTTCTCATTTCTAATTTTTCTAGGGCACAGAGTTATGAGGTCGATTTGTGAAGGCAAGTTGTTAGCTAGCACCGTGCTTCTGCTTCTCGGCGGGATTTTATCTTTTCCCCCCCAAAGCAGGGTTTTGCACTCAGTCTGTCTCACTAAACAGAGGAGTATGTTCCTTTATGCAGAATGCCTCCAAGTAAACCTCAGCTACAGGTATAGAAATAACTGTGAGTTACAGTGATGAGAATGGTGATTGATTTGTGAAAGTTCTACAGATTCACCCCTTGGGAATGTTGCAGCATTTTGTACTTGCCACATTCGTTGGGTCAGGAGGAAGGCAGGAGAAGAAGTGAAGGAGAAAAGGGAAACAAGAAGACATCAGAAAGGAACGGTAGGACTTACTGGCTGACTAGAGATGGGGGATGAGGGAAAAGAAGAAATCAAGATGGGCTCTTAACTTTCAAGCCTAGGAGACAGGAAGCGTGTTAGTGCCTTGAGTAAAAATAAATCCTAGAGGGAACCAAGCACCTAGGCAAACGTGACACGTGTCTGTGCGCACTGAATAAAGATCTTAAAGGCTGATTTAAGCGAACTCTTGTCTGGAGGAAGAGAAGCAACTTGGATAACTTTACGGTTCTCTGAAATGCATCCTAGAGCAGGGGCCCCCAGCCTCTGGGCCATGGACCGGTACCAGTCCATGGCCTGTTAGGAACTGGACCGCACAGCAGGAGGTGAGCGGCGGGTGAGCGAGCGAAGCTTCATCTGTATTTACAGCCGCTCCCCATCGCTCGCTAATCATTACCGCCTGAGCTCCACCTCCTGTCAGCATTAGGGTGAGTTGTATAATTATTTCATTACATATTATAATGTAATAATAATAGAAATAAAGTGCACAGTAAATGTAATGTGCTTCAATCATCCCAAAGCCATCCTACCCCCCACCCCCCCGGTCTGTGGAAAGATTGTCTTCCATGAAACCAGTCCCTGGTGCCAAAAAGGTTGGGGACCGCTGTCCTAGAGGACGCGGAGCTTATCCAGTGCTCTTTTCTTCTGCTCTTTTAACGCTGCAGATTTGGAGCACTCTAATTTCTTGATTTTCCAAGTCAAAATTGTACCATTCTGTCTCTTATTTCAGAAAACACTTTCTAAATCCCGAACAGCCCCTTCACAGGCACAAAGCTCCCAGTTTTCACGACTAGTTTTCCAGATAGTTCTATTTTCAATCACTATCCAAGAGCTATAAGGGATTAACTTCCGTGCATCTAAATATTAATACGGATACACATCATAATGGAGAGAGAAAGGCCACTGGTGAAATAACTTTACTGTGTTAATTTTTCGTTTTTGGTTTGCAGGAAAAGCTTCAGGGTGACAAACATTGTGTGAAATAATTAAAGTTAGACATAAACCAAGAAGGTTAAAAAAAAAAACAAAAACCACCTGGTAATTGCTGAGAATTCAAACTGAGAGAATTATTCACAGTGACAAAGAGTCATTATCTCCCTGTCCCCTGGCCGGCTCCTGGTGGATCACCAGGCTCATCTGTATTCCCCACGGGAAGTGGCAGCAGATCCAGGGAAGATCAGCAGTGGGCAGAGAATGTGTTATGTGGAAATAGTTATTTCAGATAGATCACAAATGGGAGCCCAGTGAGAAGAGAAAAGGGGGAGCAGTGTGCAGCAAGAATACTTTACAAAGCACTACTCCAGAGGACAGGGGGTTTTTTCAGTTTTAAAAAATTTCTGGAGGTTCAGATGCAAAATGGATGTCGAAAGCAACTGTGCTTTACGGGGGCTCTACTCTTAGTTTCAATATTTGGGGCTTTGGAGCCTCTACACAATACGATCATTAACTATGACATCTGAGGAGAAATAATGAGAGCAGTTAGGACTTCCCATAGCAAGTGCTCAATAAATCATGCTGAAGCGAACCGGTCAAGTGTCATATTCAATAACTGGATACCAAAACCTGCCTGTCCTATGAATAAATTGCAGTTTACTGAAACAGTAAAAACTTTGTTATTCAAATGTTGGATGCAACTGAGAATGCAGGTTAGTTAAAGCCTTTTAATCAGCTAAAAGTTAGTTCACATCTCAGTAAGATTTGCTAAGTACTTTTTACCAATGTCATCCATTTTCTTTCATCTTCACACTGTCTATGATACTCCATTTTATGAATGAAGAAAACTACGGCACACATCATTAAGAAATTTACACCACAACAGTCTTACCTGGTTTAGTTACTGTGGGGAATGGCTCATTTAATCCTCACAGCTGTGTAAGGAAGGTACTATTATTAGCTCCATTTTGCCAATGAGGAAACAGGCTCAGAGTTCCAGGTAAACTGAGGCTCAAAGTTTCAGGTAAGTGGTCCACATTCATAATGCCACCAAGCTGAACAGTCAGCCCCAATGTGGACCAATCCTGGCTGTCTGGCTCCATGGCCCACAGAGAGTTCAGGAGGAGGGGAAAGTTGGAACTAGAAGCTAGACATCCTGATTTGGCAGTCAGTTTTCTTCCCAGACACCACGCTGACCGAAGCAGGTGCTCTGTGGTTTCCTCCCTTTCTTCCCGCTCTCTTTCAGCCGCCCACTGACCTGTCCCTCCACTCCAGGATAAGAACAGTGGCCGGCCCCCGATTTCATCTGGATTTACTTTATCTCAGGGGAAGAGATCAGGGATTTCACAGTAATCCAACCCTTCCACTCCGAACAGACAGGTTTCGTCTTGTGATAGGTTTTTACCCAGAAGGTTTTTTTCAATTCAGTGCAGAAGACTGGCTTCCTTTCTAAAGTCAATAGAAAGACAGCTTTGTTTATTAACGGTCAATAATGGTCTAAATGGACAGTTGTATTTTTATTACATAAAACGGATTCAGAAAACCTCACAGTGCCTCTAGTCTTAAAATTATTCCTACACTAAGTGATACTGTCATTATTTTAAAAGTCACAGAACAAAATTTAGTCTTATTGCAGGACTGCATAATTCCAGAAATAAATCTTTCAAAAATATACATTTTTGAATGTAGGACTAATTCTAAAATAGGTATCAACCAGGACTGCCTTTTCCTGCATTGCTCCAGATACCTGAAATATATACATCAAAACCATCTGTACACAGAAATGGGGCCACTGCTGGGGACAGTAATCTTCTTAGAGTTACAAAAATTGGAGCTGTCTATAAAATAGTCTGTCTGGTTCTTATTGAAGATAGCCTAATAGAAAAAAATATTCATGTATGCATCGTTATAATAATCGAGGTAGGCTAAGGTGACAGCTACCTTTGGTAAGTAGCAAAGGAAAACATAATATAGAAAGTAGAATAGAAAAGTATGACTGGTGCACGTCTGCTGCATTCCACACTCTATTCTGAACTGCTGTGTGCCATGTAATTTAATAGTACGGTAACCATAAACCTACATAGCAACTACAGCGATAAAGTAGCTAACAAAATTCTGAAGTACCAGTGTTTCTACATGGAAAACCCATTGGCAAAGACCGTTAATAGTAAATACTTCTAATCCTTACAAACAAGGTTTGGCTCACTTTAGGCAAATAACTCACTCCTTCTGACCCCAGTTTTCTGTCTTTTGAAACTTTTTTCCCCCAGCTTTATTAAGGTACGATTGCCAAATAAGAATCGTATTGCTTAAGATGTACAAGATGATATTACCCCAAGTTTTACACCTCAATAAGCAGGGGAATGGACAGTATGATTTCTTTATTCTCTTCAAACTTTAATATTCATTAACCAGGTCAAAATATAATATCTCCAAATTTATGTACAAATAAAGTGTGTGGAAGTCCAATCATATTAAATGCAAAAAGAAAGCTCACTATAAGTTAACTGTGGTAAATTCTTGAGAAGCAAAATATATCTTGCAAGATGATTACCGATCCCCCTTGTTAGCTTCTGTGAAGCCAGATTCTTACCTGGTTGCTTAAAACAGGCACATCAACCCTCTCAAGCAGCAAACGCCTTTACATGACTCTACTGCAGAAAAAGATGGCGGTACACTTCCAATTTTCATAAATCAATAGACGTTTCTGCTTTTTGAATACCCAGAGTGTATTTGTTCTTTAAAATCTTCTTTTAAATCAGAGAAATGAAGGTGTTCTTTAGAATGTATGTGAGTGAAAGTTTCCAAATAGATAATAAGGGGACAGGTTTTAGCAAATATAGAGAAACTGAGTGCTGGAAGTTTAGATCTGTTAACATCAAGAGCAAATCTGAATCCTTGTCCAAGTTCAAAATAATGACTCCGATTTCAAGGGTTTCTTTTTCTCCCTTACAAAAAGAAATAGTAATATTTTTATTATTTGAACAAACGCCCCAACACCACCATCATGATGAATTTAATCACCCGTGAGTCCTTCCACTAGGTGCTATGATATGGTATAACACCATATACTTTCTCAGGCTATAGTCTTGGTAGTTAATGAAACTAAACAGACTGCCTTAGTGTTGCTATGGGAACATTTATCAGATGGAAAAGGGGCTGGTAGTCAGCTATCCTGTTGCCAAATGGGAAGGGATTCATTTGCTCTAGAAGACTGGCAGTCCCAAGAATTATTTAAATATAGACATTAAGAAAAAATGCTCAATTGACAATTTGGTTACACAATTCTAAAATATCTTTTAATACGTAAAGATGAGAGCTGTGTAGATCCTGCAATCCTTGGTAAAGGATTCTGAACAAATTCAACTACAGTGGCAAATTTCTGAAGAACCTAGTAAAAGGTACAGATGAGGTCGGGATGTAAGAGAAAGCTCATTTGCTCTCAAAAGAACAGGGAAGCTGGTGTCTTCACCAGCACACCATAACAGGAGTTGCTTTGAAGCAGGCAAGCCGATTCCTTTCTCACAGGCACAAGTCTGTACCCGACTTGGCTGTACATGCATTCTGCAGGAAAATCCTACCTTTACAGTCCACGTTTCTTTAAAAAAAAAAAAGTGAAATACATCAGTTAGCTAAACAATGAATTTCTATTCCTTGGACACTTTGTGGAAAAATAATAAATGGGAAGCCTAAGAATCTGGTATTTCCAAAACAAAAGCAATGGCATTTGAGAATGGCTGCCACCCTAGGAGACATGGGAAAGCCATGCTAGAAAAATATATTAAAGGAGTTTCAAAAGGCCCTGGTAGGCAGAGTAAGTTCTTTCCCACAGCTCTATTCAGTGAAATAAGAAAAACCTAGAAGTCCATGGACATTGACAAGCATTTCAAAAATTAATTTTAATTAGAAATATCAGTTAGGCACTACTATGAAAAACAACGAGGAAAACACAGAGTGTGAAATAATGCAGCTAGAAGAAGTGATACAGAAACGACAATGAGAAATTGACTCCAAATCAACCATCTATCAGGTAAAAAACACAACACAAAACAAAAAACTGGAAGCTGGATTATTTCCCTGCTTTCTATACATTGAAACTAGAAGAAGTAAATAAACTAATAAACTTCTCAGGGCCTGCCTGTGTGGGCCCTACTTTTGGTTGGGTCATTAGCCATGTGACCTTGAGCAAACCATTAAGTCTCAATTTTCTCACTGACAAAGTGAAGAGACTGAATGCCAGTAGTTCTCGGACTGTATGCAGCATGTGAAAGAAGCGCTGAGTGTGTGTCTGTATGGGTTCTGATACCCCAGGGATTTCAGTTCCACATACAAGGTGCCCAAGGAATCTGCACTTTATAGGATTCTGGGTAGTTCTGAAGCAAGAAGTCCTTGAAACTCACTTTTATTCATTCAACAAAAGTTATCTGAATGCAAAATAGGCCAGGCATGGTGGAAAACACTGGAGCTACAAGTGAGTAAAATAAATAAGGTCCTTGTCTTTGTGAAACATCCAGTTTCAGGGATCTAGCTCCCCAACATAATGGTTTTATAGATAAACAGGAGGCTTCAAGCTAAGTTTAAAATAAAAAAGAAAGAAAATAAATGGGACACCCCCCCGAACCCCTGAAAATTAATTTCTTAGTTGATCCACTCAAATGAGTAGCATTCCCAGGCACAAATGCCTACTCACAATTATATGTACAGTTCACAATATCTTGCCCCTGGGATTAAAATTTCTCACTAGCAGATTTGAGTCCTCCCCTCCCTTTGAGAATTTCCACTTAGCTTTCACTTCTTCCTTTAAAATGGGCATGCCCTTGACAAACTTTTATTGTCAGCACTCATTACCAATCCCTTCTGTACTCTCCCCTATATGACAGGGCTGGAAACCTAGGAACTAAGTTTCCTAAATTCCCTTGCCGTTAGGTTTCTGGATAAGCTTAGGTTTTGCCAATGAGGTGTACTCATGTGATATTCAAAAGTGAAGGAAGGTAGAAGTTATCCCTACCCCAGCACCTGACAGCGTTACTGCCTGTGGGTTTTGGTAAACAGGGTTTTTAGTGACTGGCAATTCCACGTTCACCAGTTTAGAGGCTGTGGAACAGTTATAGCTTTGTCAGGGTTTTCCTTCATTTGTGGATGGCAGCAGTAGTTTCCTGGACACTTATTCATAGTTTGCAGTGCGGTGAACAATGACAACACCAAAAAAAACCTCTGACTGATACTCTCCTGTTCCCAACCATTTTTGTAGGTACTTAATTCACTGTTTTAAATTCCATTTCAGTTTGAAATATCTAGTATTTCCATTTCCCACCTTGAACCCTTTCTTCCAAGAAAAAGTAGTGATTTAGATCAATCAAATTTCAGGATGCTTATTAGTCCACAAGTCAAGGTTGTGGGGTTTTCAAAGAGAGCCCACAAAAGCATGTAGCATAAACTTGTGTGGTCTCAAAACTGTCTGGCGGAGGCTTTACAGAGGGCAGGTCATTATTCTCTGGTCCTTTCTTATTCCCACCCTTTCTCCAAGGCTCACATGACTTTGTGGACGGGGTATGTTCACTCTCATTCTTATTCTCCATCTCTCTTGCTACTCCTTGTACTTGGGAAAGGCCTGAGCTGAGCTACAGAAGTACAGCTCTAGGTGTTGGAACACACATTTTGTTCCCCATTCTCTTCCTGTTCCCAGTTTGTCTCTGGATGGGTTTGCCACAGCTTAAAGATTCTGGTTGAATTTAGGGGTGGAAATAGGTAAAGCAGATCTCACATTGTTTTAAGCCCACTTCAATGGACTGGAAGAGACTTTTCCATTTGGCTCAGCCTAGCTCTTCAGGCACTACCCTGAGGTTTAGGGCTTAAGGCTCAGCTACCAGCTATTTATCATAAATGGACAGATTTCTCTCGTGATCTCAGGAGAAAGCTGGTAGGTGACAGAAGATGGATATTTGTAATTCCACATCTGGGCCATCATTCTCTCCACCAATAAATGTCCACTGAAGCTTGTTTTGACATAATAGGGGGGAAATATTGATACAAATGCTGTTTTTTTAAAATATGTAGCATATTAATTAATCTAAATTCAGGGTTAATGCGTATTCAAATTTCCATTTTACCAAAACAAACTAATTAAATAAAAGCAAAGTAACTCGGGATTTTTTTAGGGTGGCAAATTCCTAAGGACAGTACTAGGAGAATCGTTGCCCAGGTATACTATTCTCCAGTTTGCTCACTCTGTAGAAGTCACACTTGCCTCCTTGCTGTTCCTTGGACACTCAGGCATAGTTCTGCCTTAGAGCCACGCTCCAGCTGTTCACTCTAGAAAGAGCCCTTTCGTGATGATCTCCTGGGCTACCTCCTCACCTATTTCAAATCTGCTCAAATCCCAACTTCTCCACGAGGTGTCTTCTGACCACCTTTTTTTACAATGCCTTCTGCTCTCACCCTGACACTCGTTTATCCCACTCTACTTTTTCTATTTCTGCGGTGCTTATCACCTCCTAACTTCCTTATTTATACTTTATTATATTTATTGTTTATGTTTTGCCTCCCACTAAGAAGATAGTTAAGGAACTTTGTGTGGTTTACTGTCAGTCCCCTTCCTTATTCCACATTTCTCTCTGCATAAGGGCAAAATCTTTCTCCCAAACATTTCAGGTTTGATTCAAGAACATGAAATAATGTTATTTGTTAATACAAAATAAATAATCATCCCCTATACAAACAGTAGAATATCTGCTATGTCAATCTGTTATCCATACCATCTTTCAGACAGCAGCAGAAACATGAACCCAGTACCAACCCTTTAATGTGCTCCATGCAGCGCCTTATCCTTTTACCCATTCAGATTTAATTCTTAACTTTATAAAATTTGATATTAAACCCTTTTCTCCTGTTGCTTTATCCCAAAATAAGGGAAATCCTTAAACAACTGAAACTGCTTTCTTCTTTGATATCCATACTGTCTAAGTGGTCTAAATATTACAAAATGTATATGCATACATCAACAAAAATTTACCTGCTCTCAAGATGACTGGCCATACACAAGGATGGAGCAGTTGTTTATGAGACAGTGGGCATTTTTCAATTAAAAGGAATTTATCAAGTAATATTACTGAGATATACTCAAGCTGACATTAGATTTTTGGGTATAGACAACCAGGATATCTACGTCTATATACTCTCCTAAATAACAACAACACAAAAAACGATTTCTATGTTAAATAAGACTCATCTCACCCGGTTAATTAAGAGAAAAGAAGATGGATGATACAATGAAGGAATGAACAAAGATAGAAGACTTCAGAGTTGCTAAATTAGCCAAATAAAATTTCAAAACATAAGAGGGGGGAGATAAGACTACAACTGGGTAGAAGCTGGAACACATATTTATTTGGCAGATTTCAAAAAGATGACCCTGAATTTGCATACATAACCTGACTTTAGTATTTTAGGATAAGACATATACAACAACCATTTAGACAACTTAAGGAAGCAGTAGGCAAAGAAAGTCCTCTCGTGACAGGCAATCCAATGCCAACAGATTCTCTTCCAGACTCAGCTGAGTTTTCCTTTCACCTCAACCAAGCATCACCTTAACTTTTTTTGAAGTACACAATCCAATGGTGTCTCACAACGCATTTTTGTGCTCAAGGGACATACGACGGTGCTGCTAGAGCATTACGTGCACCGTTTTCCGAACCTGACCCAGCACATTTTCATCGTGTGAAATTCAGTCTCAATACTGACATTCCATGATTATTTACTTTCAGCCAATTCCTTTTGCTTCTTACGGATAATTTTTCCCGACCATTCTCTCTCCTTCAGAGAAGAGCTAAAAAAATTTAAAAAAAAAAGAAAAAAAGAAGAAGAAAAGAAAAAAGATTTCCTGAATTCAGCTTCTTATTGCCTAAGGCATATTTTCAAGTGGCACACTACATGGCACGCCATGTGTCACGTCTTACCTGCCACCATGAGTCCACCTTGTGCAGTTCATTTCTGTAGAGAAGATCTCCAATTATTTTGGATTTTCATATGGGTTGTTCCCTTCTATTAAGTCAATCATCCAAAAGTACCCAGCCTACCATTTAAAAGATGGATGAAAAGACCTTACCTCTAAGATTCCGAAGCAATCTTAATAACACAAGCACCTTTACTGACTGCCGCTACCTTTTACATTTCCATAGGGTACATTAATACATTTGAGTGCCTACTACATTGTCACTAAGCCAAATCACGTACTTGGTTTATTTACCTTGTACTGTTGATGTTAATAAGAGCTGGATTATTAGAGAACAATAAGACAACTTTAAAAACTGAAGTAATAGCCCAGGGCCAGTCTCACTCTTTCTTGCCTCTCCTTGTTAATTATACCTGCAACTGAACATTTTAACCTGAATTCAAGAGAAAATTAAGTGAAAAATGATTTGCCTTAAGTCAAACTCTAAACTTCCATGCTCTCGACTGAATATGTTAGAGTATCATTAACTGAAGGAAGTGGGACAAACACTAAAGCATATTTATGTAGGAGAAATAACTTGTTAGGCTCTGTGGATGGCCGTTATTTTAATAGCCTGAGGAGCCACAGTCTTTACTGAGCCACAGAGATGATGATTCCTGCCATCACTACAGGGGCTCTTGGTTAAGGTAACTTAAGAGCAAACTGCTTCTAGACGCAGAGAGAAGCCTGTCTTTTGGGGGAAATCCCAGCCACATGGTTACCAGACAGTGAATTTTGTTCAGCTAGTATAAAGCATCAAAAAAACAAACAAACAAAAAAAAGGATTAGTAAACATGTAAATCATTACTAATTGAGTGAACAAGTAAGTATTTACGAAGTACCCACATGTATTCCATATAGTATTCTAGACCCTGGGAACAGAGTAATGGAAAACATTAATTAAGCACTCCTGCTTTCCTTGAGTGTGTGCTCTAGGGAGAAAGAAAGATAATAAACAAAATAAAAACTGAGTTACAGAGTGCATCATTGGATGATAAGTGCCATGGAGGGAGGTAAGACCGGAGTACACGATGACAGCAAGCACCTGAGAGGCAGTGAGTGGGGCTGGGGGGAAGAGAGGCCCCACTTTCCACAGAGTGGTCAGGGAAGGCCTTGCTGAGGAGGTGACTCTTGAGCAGAGACATGCAGAAGGTGAGGACTGTATGGATATATATTAAGAGCGCTCCAGCGAGGACAGAGTGTGTGTGAGGAACAGCAAGGAGGCTCGCGTGGCTGAGCTGAACGAATGAGGTGAGGGGAGTTGGAGATATAATTAAAGAGAAACATGGGCAGAAGGGGAAAGGGGTCAGAACCTACAAAACCTTAAAGATGAAAGTAAGCACTCGTTCTCTTGACTTCTGCAGTGGGGAGGGGTTGAGCAGGAGTAGAGTAGAATCCTACTTATGTTTTACCAGGAAAACACTGGCTGCTGGGTTGAGAATGCGAAGCAAGGGGGAAACCGGGGGACCCTTAGACACAGGCCATTGCAACAATCCAGGCAGGTCAGCCAAGGCCAGGGCAGAGGAGGAGGGGATAGGTCATGACCAAATTCTGGGCATGTTTTAGAGACAGAGCCATGAGAATCTTCAGACAGATTCTATACAGGATGTGAAAGAGAAATGTCGAGAATATAGCTGTTGTGTACCAAGAGAAAGGACAGTAGGAAGAGCAGGTTTATGAAGGAAGGTCAGGCGTGTGGTTTTGGACATGTGCGATGTCTCTTACACAGACAAATGGAGATAGCAAGCAGTTAGAAACATGAGACTGGACTTACAGGAAAAGGCTGGGCTGGAGACGTAGTTATTTAGGAAGAATCAGACTGAGGATGGTTTTGAAAGCAAGAGAACAGACAAGATGTCCAAAGGGGGTACATCTAGAGGAGAGAAGCAGTCTAAGGACTCAACCTTGGGATACTCTAAGAGGAGAAAGAACCACCAAGGAGACTGAGAGAAAATGGCTGCAAATTAAGGGAAAAACAGCAGAGTACAGTATCCTGAAAACCAAGTGAAGACGTATCGGAAGGAAGAGGGAGTGTCAACTTGCCAAGCAGTCCAGTAAGCGAAGGACTAAAAATTGGCTCATGGCAAAAAATAAAGAAATTAAAAAAAAATGTTCAGATACTATAAAACTGAATCTTATCTATTAAAAACACAGACACCATTCTTTGGAAATTGTTTTTTAGGAGCTGTGCCATCTTATCCAGACAAGGTAAAATCTCAAAATACTGTATTAGATATTTACACCAAGTCTTTTGTATTTGCTACAGCTGCTTACATATTATAGATACAATGATACATCTGCCAAATCCACTATCTTAGCCTGATAAAGCAATGGTCAACCCTAGGAGCTAATTCCTGACAACTCTATCTTCTTTACACTCACTTGCTGGGTGCATTTAATGCAATATTATGCATTAAATGAAACAATGATAAAGCTATCTCATAGACTTTAATAACAACTGCAAACAGGAAATTGAGATACTCACTTTCCCACAAGGGCAATTAATTACAATAAGGAACTACAGATAAGCAGCTAAGCAATTATATCTAGAGACAAGAGTCAACAACCAGGCTTGCCTATTCACTGAAGATCAAACTGACTGTCTAGGGTGATCATGGTGTGTAGGCAATTTAGGAAACTGAATATTTGACCTAAATCCTAATAAAGCTGCTGGGTGCAATTCATCACTTGTACTATCTACATGGATTTAGCACAGTGCATAGAAAAGGTGCTTAGTAAGCAGTGGAGACAACAATAAATGGTGTGCACACCCAGAGCTGCTGCGAAGGACCATGAAGGTTGGGCCCTCTACCAGTGCAGAGGGCACTGGTCACCTAGACTGCCATGTCATGACATGTGTAGTGCATACCTGCCAAGCCACAGGCGGCAGATGCCCTGGGGAGCATCTACCAGCCTCTGACTTTTATCCTAAAACTGAAAAGCAATCAGTGGCACCTATGTGCTAAATATCCTTGCAGATGGATATAAACTGAAAACAGGCCTACAAAGATGTGTCACGCAGGAAGAGACAGTTACTAAATGCCTATGGATGGGTTTGATGCTTTTTACCTTGCTCTACGTGAACATAATATGCTTGCAGCATTTGATGATAAAGTGCTAGAAGGCAGCGATTGCGCAAGCAAATGTTAACGACCAGAAGCAGTAAACACCTTTTTAACGCTGACTCTAGTATGTGATGACTCTGCAACATTAAAGCAATCCATGGCAAGCACCTTTAAGAAATGCTGATTCAGAAATCGCTTAAAAGCCATGTTTTCAAGATATGCTGGTGATTTTTTATCCTCAAATCTGGGGAGTCAGTGTTGATTCTGGAAAGACTTCATTTTACAATGAGTGGCACACAGCAGTGTATTTTGAATAGAGGCAGTGAATTATCAGGCTGGCCCAAGTTGTTTGGATCATTGCCCCTGTTTCCATAATTTTCCAAGGAAAATCCCGTATTTATTTTCTAGCAGTTTCTGCTTTGCATCATCCTCACCACAATTAAGACCCATAACACATGATACAACAGTGTCTTTAAATGTCCCACAGACAATAATTTAAAATTTCTGGAATACCCATTGAAATCACAAAAGAATAGTGGCTTTAAAGAAATAGCACTCGGGACTTCCCTGGTGGCACGGTGGTTAAGAATCCGCTTGCCAATTCAGGGGACACGGGTTCCAGCCCTGGTCCGGGAAGATCCCACATGCCACGGAGCAACTAAGCCCGTGCTCCACAACTACTGAGCCTGCAGTCTAGAGCCCGCGAGCCACAACCACTGAAGCCCGCGCGCCTAGAGCCTGTGCTCCGCAACAAGAGGAGCCGCTGCAATGAGAAGCCCGTTGCACCGCAGCAAAGAGTAGCCCCGGCTCGCCGCAACTAGAGAAAGCCCGCACGCTTCAATAGATATAATGAAGACCCAATGCAGCCAAATATACATTAATTAATTAATTTTTTTACAAAAGAAATATCACTCAAAATCTCAGTTATTTAAATCCCCGAGACATTATTTTTCCCATAATTATACAAAGCTACATAGAAAACTGAAATACAACCTTCTGCTTCTTATTGAAAATCACCTATAGGGATCAAAAGCCAAAACACACTGCAAAGCACCTGGGCCGTTTGGCTTTAATCTCTCTGACTCTCAAGAACGTCATTCTTCATAACAGTTCTCAAGCCACAGTAAACCACATAACAAACATGAACATCAGTCAGAACTGAAATACAAAAGCAACAAACATTTTATATGTTAGCGCAAGTAATTAAATAGAACTTAACTAATTGAAAAGGAGCTAAGAGCTGGGAAAAAGGACCAAGGGAGTGAGGAGAGAGGTGGTAAAAAGATGAGACTTTCCTATTTGTATTGTCCACCATGTTCACACCTAATACCTATACCCTACATCTCATACCTTTCTTAGATACACCTATACCAGGATTTTACTCAGAGAATTAATAGAATAATCAATCTATGTTTCATCTACCCTCACTGGAAAATTCCTGCACAGGCTATAATTCATCCTTCTTATCCCTTCCAAAAGATCTGAAGGCTTTCAAAATTCACTCAAATTCACTTCAACTCATATTTATTGAGCACCTACTATACACCAATATACCAGTGACACTGACAAAGAATCCCTGTCCTCCAAGAGCTCATGTTCTAGGCTAGTCAAACTCGTTTGGCCAATTAATAAGTCATTTTGGAATTTTTAAAACATTAAATCCCAAAAGAAGTATCTAGACTCTACAGAAAATCTTAGCTATGTATTTGCTCACTGATCACATTTTCCCAAGTACCTATTAATACTCACTCAAGGGCAGGTACACAGAGCAAAGTCCTGGGATGGTTGTCAGTGGCTGACATTCCTGCTCTGCCATTGGTGTGAACCTCATTTTAAAACCATCACTTTTTACCTTGAGGTATGAACCAGGGCCGTCTATGAAGCTTTTGAAATGCAGAGCTCAACCCAGACCTACTGCATAAGAATCTTCTACAAGGGGGCCTGGAAACATGTATTTTTTACAGCCTTATAATTGACTCTCAGGCGCACTCCAGTCTAAGAACATTCTTTTAACAAACCCTTAGAAGAAGGTTAACAGCATAGGTGAAGGCTATGGGTAAAAGAGAATTTCCTAAAAAGTTCTACTACATGATAATAGTAATAGTAACTAAACCTTCTCCTGCACTTATGGTATCTCTGTTGTAAACTGTTTCCAAATAGTCCTTAAATCCGCCCTCACAACAACTATTATTATTCCTGTTCTGCAAGAAACTCGAACACGGGAGGCTGAGAAACTTGCATCAAGTCCCAAAGCTCAGTAAGCAGCAGGGCTGGGTTCCAAAACCTGCCATGATGATGCCGAAGTCCCTGTGCTCTGTTGCCACTTTGCAGAAGAATTCATCCTCATCATCCATTAATTTTCTAATGTATTCGGTAAACAGGTGCAGATTTAAGAAAGACAGACACATCTCTATTTATCCTCTGTAATATTTATCATAAATATACACAATTGTGTAATTTGTTTAATACCCATCTCTGCTAGGAGGTAAGGATCATATGAAAATAAACATGTCTCTAGTTTACTCCGGCACCCCCATATTTAGCACAGTGTCTAATGCAGGGCAGCATTCAATAAATATTTGTTGACCAAATGACTGACTGAATGAGCGAATGACAAGTTTGTAGACTGCAGAACAGACTTAACCACAGTGTTAATGCTCCATCAAAGTGTGAAGAGCGATCACTGAGAGACAGGAAGGAAGACACTAAAACTTATCAAATCCAAAATATCACTTGATTCTCTCAAGAAGCCTGTGAAATAGGCAGCAGAGGTATTATCAACCGTATTCTGTAGGTAACTCAACATGAGTATGCCTAGCAATTCATGTTACAGTCCCAAAACCTGGGCTGTGGACTCAGAGACCCGTTTTCAAATCCTTTTCGGACACTTCTGTCTTGGGCTTTAAGCAAGCTGCTCAGTATGTTTGAGCTTCAGCCACCTCATCTATAAAGAGAGGTACATACTGATCCTGCTTTTTATTCACGGATATATCCCAAGCAGTTAGAATAGTGCCTGGCATAAAGTTGGCACTAAATTTATTACGGAACCACAGTGCTGATAAAGGCCTTAAATGTGAAAACATGTATACAAGCGTCTAGCATTGTGACTGAGACACACTGTTACTTACTCTTCCCTCATGACTAAATGTCCCTAAAATGTTATTCCCACTTCCCCTTCCCTTTAAAATCTTGAAAGGGACTCTCTGTCCCCCTTCCCCATTTCAGATTCCTTCTGAGCCACGTGGCCCCTTCTACGGTGAGTCTTAGGAGGTGTAGACCTATGTATTCTCATGAAATCACTAATTGCGTTAGTTCACTAACGCAAAGGGGGGCAGATTTAATCTTTAAATCAGGACAGGCTCTAACTTACACCAGCAGTGCATTAGCTTGCTCATTCCCGTGAGACATATTAAACATAAGTCTCTAAATTTTCTTTCTTTCTAAAAACCATGGCATCACTTTAATACATTTAATAATGATCCTATACAAAAAGTTTACAGAACTGCAGCACTGCTTTATCATCACCATTCAGACTAATAAAACCAAGTCACTACATAGCTACACGTGAGATTTCCTTGCACTGAGGCAGTTACCTGGACATTTAAATTCAGCATCCCTAGATGTGTGATAACCCATATACACACTGAGCTCCATCTGCCTGCTTCCGTCCTCAGGCTCCTCTCGGCCGCCATCTTTGCCTCAGCATAAGGCCTGAGCAACTGGACCAGGGCAACAACATGGCTAAGAGGTTGAAGTTCTGGGCACTGACGATGGCTTTTGGAAATTAATAGAACAAGGCTTTTGTTTGGCTGGTTGGGTTTTTTGGGGGGTGGGGTGGCTTTTTTTGTGGGGGGGGATTGTTAGGGAGTATGTGAAAATGTCCTGTAAGCCCAGCTACATTGCTATAAGTAGTAATATCTCGATATGTGGTGGGCAGGGTAAGAGGCAGGAGGCAGAAGGCAGTGCTTGGATGTACTACAAGATTTTGCAAACCTGGTATGCTGAGGGAAAAAAAAAATCCAAACTTTAGTGGGCCTAGTTTTTGCAACAGTACAATAAAACACTAGGAGATTTCTACAGTCACATCCAGCTTTAGCAATCTGCGTTTTTATTAATAGCTAAAAAATAGCGTTCTTATATTTAAACCACACACTTATTCTTATGCACCAGGAAAGGCAGTGGTGTCAGGCTTTATATAGACAGAGATACAGATACAGATACAGATATAGATACACGAAGATAATCCTCTGTGAGCCTAAGTTTTAAATAACAGTTTGGCAAAGAGGTTTTTCATCCAATTTAATTTAATTAAGCTTAATTTTAATTTTTCAATCATAATAATTCCTGATTTAATAATTAGCTAACTGAATATAATAATAACAATGACCATATCAACACTAATAATAGATAACCCCATTGAGGTATACGCCACTATTAGTATCATTCCTACTTCACAGAAAAAAATCTTATCTGTAAGATAACAAGAGCCATTAAGTTGTTTAAGTAACAAAACAGGCAGATCCAGAACTCGAATCTAGATCAGTCGAACCACATAATCCCCGCTGGTAAACACACGATTTTCCAAATAATTATAGATAACCATAGCAATCATTTCCTGGGACAAAAGTGGAATGGACTGTGGAAATCATGCTCATAGAGGAGTTAAATGCAGCTGATTTCTCCTCCCAGTTCAGCCATTAACTAGCTGAATATCCTTGCAATGAAACTAACCTCTGTTGAGTCTGTTTCTTCAAGGGTAGAAGGGGAAATTTAGCTGGGTATTTTCCACTCTGGATCTGTATGGTCACTGGTCACAGGGGAGGGAAGCATCATCTTTCTGTTAACCAGGGCCTCTGTTCTATATTTCGAATTAGGCGTAACAATGAAGTTTTGCATAACATTTCATTAGAAGACTTGTGTTGTCAACAAATAGTTTGGAAATCACTGAATTCAATGAGCTCTAGGTTTTTAAACTCTCTGATATTCTACGGCTCTATTAAATACTTATGTTTTTATCAGTAAGATTGGCTCCTTCAGTATTACTTATTTAACATTAGCTCTTTTAAAACATGAACCCAAAAGATTTCTTTTCAAGGAAGCAAAACAACCAAACTCCTTGGTGGATTAACGTTTTCCATTAAGATATCACAAAATTAACTGGAGTTGGAGAATAAATCACCAAATGGTAAAGTCTTTGAGTGTATTTTATTTTCTTAAAAGGGAACTTAATAAATCCTTCATATTTATGTATTCTTGTAGTCTGCTTCAAATCTTTTCTAAAACATTTTCTTAAAGTACATTTTTCCCCAAGAACATGGGAAAGCCCTAAGTATTGTGAGAATGATTTTTAGGATTAGAGGAATATAAAGTATATGTGCTCAGCCCTAAATATGAGATTATGCACGAGTTGAAGTATTTAAGGGTAGTCAGTAGGCGCCTGTTTATGTGTACTTCCTGATCCAAAGTAACATAAAAGGATATGCAGCCTAAGTCAGAGGAAGATGAGACCCTCAGCTGGCCAAGAAGAATAGTGAGGTGGCGCAGGGGAAGGATGCCAGCAGTAACACTACAATAGCCAGCAATCACATACCATGTACCATGTGCCAGACAGTGCTTTAAGAGCTTACGGATACTAATTCACTTAATGCCCACAACAATTCTGTGAGATAGACACTGAGCACAGAGAGTGTAAGTAACTTCAACAGTCACAGAGCTGGGAGGTGACAGAGCTGGGACTGGAATTAGGCACCCCGTCGCTGGGAAGGGGTGTGCTTTGTGAAACGGGGGTGGAGGGGAGAGCCAGAGGATCAGGGTAAGATTTAAAGTCCTGAAAAATACTGGGAGACATGAAAAAGATCTAGGAAATCTACAATGATGGAAGAAAAGGAGATGGGGAAATCCCTTGGAAGCAAATACTAAACCACTAAAAGCAAGGAAATAAAGAATTGTAGAAGGAGGAGCTAGAATGACACTATCCTTGTTTTTGAAGCTGTAGAAATCAGCAGGGGTTAATAGAAGAACAAAGTCTTACTTCGGAGAAATGACAGGGAGGTTTCAAGGTCATAGGTTACATTGGGACTTAGGAGAGGCGTTGTGGCAGATTGCCGGGAAACAGTAAGCACCAGAGCTAAGTGAATGAAACCAAAGAAAAGTGATGGGCGGGTAATTCTTGTACCGTGCTGTTTGGCTCACTTTGTCAATGAGAACACTGAGGCCTAGGGTGTTGAAGTGACTTGCTCTGAGCTTATTCTAGCTGATTAGTGACAAGTCCCCCAATTCCTTTCACTATACTACTTGAGGTGGTTTTCTCCTTAATATTTCTTCCAGATGTAGTACTTTTTTTATGGTTCCATTTGAGTGTTTGCTAAAGAAGAGGTATCCCAGGAGACCAAAGGGAGTTAAAACTATGACATATGCACATCGATTTTTGGGTAATTCCACAGCTGAACACGATATGAAAAGATGAGTATACCTGGATCTGTTCTCAATGCTAGATGAGAATGAAGAAACTTGGAAGTTATGGTCTTTGGTGTATGAAACACCTTCTGTTTTCAAATGGAGAAATTTCATGGCCAGGAAGAAACCTCAGCAAGAAGTGGAACAGAATCTTGTTTGCTCTTTAGGCACAAATACAATGAATAAGGTTGACTCTACCACCCAGAGGGGTAAATTGGAGAAACTCAAAACATTCTATTTTATTCCATTTTCCACAGGAAACAGAAAATGAAGATGTGTGGTAGACTCCCATTAGAATTATGTAGCCTCCATAAAACCCTACATTCTCAAGTCGAAAGACATTTACAGGTAATTATGGGGGAAGATGAGGGAAACTTTCCCAGCAGTTAAACAGGGATAGTCATGGAATGGACAAACATCATGCCCTGCAGGTCTTTACCTCTGCCCTGCTGCTAAATATGATATAAGAAGCAGAAGAAAACTCTGGATCAAGGACAAAATGAGAAGGACATTTGAGGGCTTACTCTACTTAAAGGTTAGTGGGGAAAAGTGAGTTAACATGCAATCTACAGGCTAGGTAAGAGTAGAAGAACTCAAATCTCTTGCTGAGGAATAACGGTTATAATAATGCACTAAATGTACATAAATATACATTAAATTTCAAGAAAGACAAGAGAAATTAAATTGTGAAAGTAACACTGACATGCTGCAGAAGTGAAATCATCAGTGTTCCCCATTGTTGTTCAGAAGAAAGTAGCTGACAGAACAAAGAAGGGCAGTGGGCCATGGTGGAGGAGGCCAGGGTTCTGGGCCTGACTCAGCACGAACCAGCTGTGTGTGACGCTGCCAGACCAGGTCAGGCCCAAACCCTGCAGCAGGTGAGTGTCCTCATCTGTGAGGCAGGTAGCTGGAGGAGGTCTCTAAGTCTCTTCCACCAATAAAATTAGATGACTATTACAGCAAGAAAATAATTACAGGAAAAAAATTCAAATATTTTTTAAAAGTGAAGAATTTAATAATAGGGATTGTTGTTATGACCAGTTATCAGCTATATGAGCAAATCATTAACTCTTAGAGGAATAATGAAAGTGTTCATTAAATTACTACTATTACTTACAGCTATTATCAAAATCTCCCCCCTGCCCGTCCCGCCAAAAGAAAAAAAAACCCAAAACCCACAGTGAGAGAGGCAAAGATAAGAACATTAGCAGCTATGTGATAAAAGGAAAACTGCCTTTTATAAAAGGAAAACACTTCTGATACCACATGTATGGGTCTTCTTCCCTCATACCAACCAACATTCCAACACTCCAGACGTCAACTGAAAGTCCTATAATTCAATTCAATTCTGATACTAACTACACAGAGTCAGTAGAGCCTTTCAGGTGCCAGTTACAAATAATGGGTCCCCAGGGTACCAACATTTGTGTCAGACTTGGTTACAAAGTCAGGGGTTCTCACAACTCCCGCCCCCCTGCACAGGTTCAGTAATTTGCTGGAATGACTCACAAAACTCAGGGAAACATTTACATATATTTACTAGTCTGTCATAATGGATATTCTAAGGGATACAAATGAACAGCCAGATGAAGAACTAAATACGGCAAGGTCTGAAAGGATCCTGAGCACACGAGCTTCTTTCCCTGTGGAGTTGGGCTGCACTGCCCTCCCGGCATGTGGATGTGTCCACTAATCTAGATGCTCTCCCAACTCTGTAGTTGAGGAATTTTTATGGAGGCTTCATCACGTAGACATGATAGATTATTAACTTAGTCTCTGGCCCCTCTCCCCTCCCTTGAGGACGAGGGATAGGCTGAAAGTTCCAGTCTTCTAATCACGGCGTGGTCTTTCTGGTGACCAGCTCACATCCTGAAGCTGTCCAGGAACCCACCAAGAGCCGCCTCATTAGAACAAAGATGCTCCTACCACCCAGGAAATTCCAAGGGAATTAGGAGTGCTATGTAAGATGCTTCTATCTCCCCCATCTCTCAGGAAGTTATAAGGGTTTTAGGAACCTGGGGCAGGGACCAAAATATATTTATTCTTATGTCACAGTGATATATCAGAATATTTTACTTAAAATTCACAAATTCATCCCCTTTCACCATGTTTTTTTTCCTCTATAGTCACAATGAAATTATTCAAAATAAAAAGCAGTCAATTCACTTCTTAGTTATACTAGAAGACTGAAAAGAGCATTTACTTAAAGAAAAAATGTTTTGGGAAAACTGCCCTTCTGTATTTTAAAGAAGAAAGAAACACGTGTGGGGAAGGGGGAGGGGAAGCTCCAGCTATAACAATAAAAGTTATGTTGTTAATGATAGAGGTCATTCTATAATAGTTATTGAAGAACTCACAGAAATGTTTTATTTCAGAACCAGTGGTTCTGAAATGTTCAGGAAACCATCATATGGGGGGAAGTGAACTCACACAATAACAAAAATTGGGGTTATCAGTTACTTTGACACGGAGGTGTTTTTAAAGGGTGGCAGGAGGAAACTCTGATTAAGTTTCATGAAGTATCTAATCAAGGTATTCATTTTGAAGTCAGGTAATATGTACTTTGAGTAAGAAACACATTTATAGAATCAAAACTGAAAAGAGCTTTGAGATCATCTAGAATCATCTTCTCGTGAATTACAGGAAGAAACTGTTGTTAGAACTGGCACTACTTATCTGGCTTCCTGATTCACAGTCCTTTACTCTTTCC